>NC_138965.1:18640000-19240000 GCF_055761805.1 Camellia sinensis
TAGTGCTACAAAGAAGATAATTGTTAATCTTGGATGCTTTTGATGTTCCCTTAATGTAAGACTGGACACTCAAGTAGTAAACAACATGTTAGCCACAAGTTTGTGGCTTATTTATTATCAAACGCCCCAATGCATCTTGTGGTGAAGATTGGGAGAGTTTTAGAATGTGGCATAAGAAGATGAGACCATGTGAAGAGTCTGGTGGTTGTGAAATTTGTGAGACATGCAAGTATTGCTATGGCTGATAATAGGTGGAGCATGTAAGAGAATGGGATGCAGATTAAGAGCAGGGAATTAAATTGAACTGTATAATTATTATTTGTATGTTCTCTCCAGAACGATGATCTATTAATGTATTTGATGTAAAATAAAGGTTGTGGGTTAATCCTCAAATGGACCTTAAAGGATAATTAAAGCGCTACATTAACTAGAAAAGGTGAGTTTATACCATTCCATTAATACAGATAATTTCCCCTAATTGGCTCATTCTTCTTTCCTAACAAGTCCGCTCACGTGCTCATTCCACAGCATGCCTGATCTTGTTGCTGTTAAACATTGCTTGACTGCCCAAAGTAACATTTGTAAATATGAATTGAAGGCAATTACCATGTGCTGCCAATTGTGCTGGTTTTTAGCATAGGATCCCTACCAGTTGCTACCAGCATTCCCTCAAAGTGTTGTTTCTGTGCAAGAGTTTTGTGTGTGAAATTTGGTGATGAATTGATGCAAGTAGCAATATGAGTGCATTGCATTTGGTCAGTAAGTTGTGAAGGGACCAAATTAGCCCTTGTAAATTTAGCATCAATTTCCCTTTTCCTGTGCTCTCTCTCTCTCTCTCTCTCTCTCTCTCTCTCTCTCTCTCCGTAGAACTGTTTCACTCTGGAACAGTCATCAGAGTCCTCATTTGTCTTCACATTCTTTTAAGCTGAAGTACCTATCTTCAAATTTTCTATTATGCAGGCAACTAATGATAGATGTTATAATTGGTACTTTTGAAATTATCATTTTCTCTTTGTACAGTTGTTATTCTGCAAAAGGCCTTCTGGGGTGGTCAGTTTGTGTTCTTAGTTACTTTTGTGCCATATACAATGTGAAGGCTGGGAGGCTCAGGTTATTGTGGAAAAAGTTCGGTAAAGAACTCTTCTATGTTTTTGTTGTGGGTTCTGTTGTTCCATATTCTGTTTCAAGGTGAGATCAGTCAAGGTTTACAATTGCGTAACTTGATTTGGTGAATAGAAATGTATGCAGCCTGCAGGCGTGAAGAATATATATATATATTGTGAATGTTGGTTGAAATAGACAAGTACAAAATGGTGGTGCAGTTGTTCATACCCATTTCAGGGATTATGAAATGCAGTGCTTATATAGAGGCCGTTGAGAGTAGCAGAAAGTTTTATCACCCGTTAAGGCCCGTATCGACCCTTTGTTGTCCGGTTTGCCTAGTTAGTGAAGTTTGTAGAGTACGAGTTTCAGATGTATTACTGGAGAAATAAACTTTCAAGTAGTATGAGCTAAGTATAATGGAACTATAGGATTGAGTGAGACTAGCTGGAGAAAAATGGGTAAAGCCTTTTCAATATCAAATTGTCTTAGTTTTACATTCAGGCTGTTGAAAGCAGAATTTCAAACTGTCACATCATTAAAAGGGGTAGTCCTAGGGCACAAGACTATAGGGTTTTGGGGAGGGTCAAATGTACACAACCTTACCCCTACATGTTGAAAGACTGTTTCCATGGTTTGAACCTGTGACGCCTGGGTCACAATGGAACAACCTTACCTCTGGCCAAGGGCCACCTCAGTAACGAGGATAATTCAAAAAAATAAATGCTGGAGTATATAGATATCTGGTCGAAGAATGTAAATATTTTGCAGCTTGCAACTTCGTTTCATAAAATTGTGATTACCAAGTTGATTCAAGGACTATGCTTTTTTCAATTGTTTGAACCCTTGATAAAATCAACATCCCCATTATTTTTTCCAATGATGCAATTGTGTTGGGGATAAGTCAACTACATACTGGAATCTGATATGCAGGTCAACTACACATGTGATGCTGATATGCAGGTCACAACTGCGATTTGGACTTTGGTTCTTGTTTCCTTCATGTAAAGGTATGGAGGCTTCTGCGACTTATGGTTTAGTCTTTGGTTAATTAGATGCTTTAATGCTTCAACATGTCGGCAATGCTTCTATCTTATGACTATAAATGTTGGTGCTTTCCAAGCAATGGAAGGGGTGCTTATTTTGTAAAGACTTTTAAACTGAAAGCTGTTTGATGGTTACATGGTGTCTACTGTTCCAAGAATTTGTTGTTCCGTAGGCGTGAAGAGAATTTAATTTGAAAGCTTCTTTGTATAATTGAATAGAAGAGGGATATTGAACAGGAAATAACTTTTTAATTATTAAAATGTGGGAACTGAAATATTGTGTAAAGAAAAAGATAATTCATAATACATACTTTGACTAAGTATGTTAGCTAATATCCTTCAATAAATACCACGCATCACCTAATTTTTGGAAGTTGAGAGAATTTTTTGCTTACTGCTCAGATTTAAAATGCACAATCTGTGTTCTTTACATGCAAGAGTTAAATAAAGATCAAGTTTCACCTCTTTTTTTTTGAGTGAGTTGCCATATTCAATTTTTTTTTTTTTAATTTAATTTTTTTATTCAAGTTCATGTTGTCCCCTCCCCCCTCTCCTCCCGGCTGCTAACTTTTAATAGTTTGTGTTGAAGATATCTCAGTGATATTGATGACTTATTAGATGAAACTGTAGCTGGGATGTACTAGGCTTAAATTTTTTGAGGTCAAATTCAAATCAAACAATCGGGAAAACCATGTAGTTGATCCAAATGGCATCTTTGCAGGATAGTTTAGATTGTTACTTGCCTTAGATTATCCCTCTTTTGATATTAATAAATAAATAAAAAATTATGGTATTTCTTTCTCTTGGTTCAATTCACCACACACCACTCTTTTATCATGTAACTTTCTGTTTTTAGTGCATACGGATGAAAATGTGCTGCCATTATTAGCCCTGACTCTAATATTGAGTTTTTTTTACCTTCTGCCAAAGGTGCTTCTAGTACTATTGCTGAGAGATTTGATTCTTCTACTATTTCGAGTGAGTCCATGATTCATGCAAATTTTTTTTTTCTTCATGAGATCCTGTTGAAAGGATATGTATGCATTTTTGTATTGTTTACTTGCTCCTCATACCAGTATCTTTACATTGCTGATCTTTTCTCTCTAATTGGAATCAATTCCATTGAAATGGGAACTATCTGTTTTCATTTTCATATAGTCAGTTTCTTCTTAGGTTAGATTTAAATTCTACGTATTGTTTTGCAACCTACACATCGATAACTCATAGTTAAAAAAGGTGGTTCTGGGCATTGAAGATTTTTAAAAAAGAAGCTGACTTTGGAATCCATCTTTTAGCTTAGGAAAAGGTCCAAAAAAAAAAAAAAAAGTGACTAGATTTTTTTGGAGAAATATCTAAAAAAAGAATATGCTAGAATGTACGCAATTGCTTTTCAATGAATATAAAACTTACTAGGCTGTGTTTGGAATTAAAAAGGATTTGTGGAAGGAAAAATGAATGAAATAGATCCATATTTTTACCACAATCCATTCCCTTTCCTTTTCCCTCTACAAATTCATGTTCAAACACAAGATCCAAACACAGTATAAAAGTCAAAAGCCGGCCTTTCATGTAGTTGATCAACCAACACCCTCTATTTTTCTTAATAATCCGTTCTTTAGTTAATTTTATGCCATTCCAACTTTTCCGAGGTGTGACACATGGATTCTTTTAGGTCATTCAATCTCCCAAACATTTCTTTCAAACTATGCGCATTCAATTACTGGAGTTTACATTCTTTTCAGCCTTGTGTTGTTCTTGTGTGCCCTTCAAGTTGAACCATGAACTATATCACTCATTCTTTGTTGGTACAAAACTGCTTATAATTGTGCAACATATGGTTTGAGGTCATCTTAGAAATTTGCATTCTGATATGTAGAATCACACTTATGCATATAACTAGTATGTTAAATTGGTCTGGTAGCGGTTTTGATGCTGAAATAGGGCAAAGTAAAGACTTTTTTTGGTTTTTTGTCAGATAAGGTTATTGTCAAAATAATGTCATAGCTTCTTATTAACTATTGAAGATTTGGGAGGACTGAATACATCTAAATATTGATATTCAGTATTGCTCTATTTACTTTGTAAACACATTCTCAATTAGAATATGTATTGGGTCTCGTCAGGGTCTAAACTATGTACATACAGGTAAAGATTTCAGAGAAAGAAAGTGAAACATGCTGTTTTGTGCATACAGGTAAAGATTTCAATGAAAGAAGTGTGGTATGATGCAAATTAACAGAAGGATCATGTTGTGTTGGTGTTATTCAATTAGATGTGTCTTTGTTCCTTGTCATTGATCAAGTGCGTTTGTTTGTGCAGGCATGCTAAGGCACACTGAAGAACATACATGTGAGAAGAGGCCCTGATCATTTGTTCCTGAATTTAAGGCTGGCCTTAGGCAGTATATATATATATATATTTTTTTTTTTTTTAATTGTGAATTGATAGAAATGTCCCAAGTTGAAATTACATAGTGAATTTGGAAGGGGGAATTTGTGCATTCACATATTATTAGCATTGTAACATCCACAACTGCAAATTTTTATAGATTAAATATTGTAATTTTAAATTTGATTAGAGTTTGTGCTGAAATTTGTTTATCCGAATTAATTTCGTCTTGTGTTTGGGCAGAGACTCTCACAACTTAAGCAACCCGAATTATTTTTCCAACGTTGCATTGAATGTAATATAATCAAATTCTACAGTTTAATATTATGTTTTATGTTTGTAGTGTTAGAAGAAAAAAAAAACATATATTTATATTCCAAAGAGTTTTTTATTTTTTTTATTTTGTAGATTTGATATTCAAGAGAGTTAATATATTAGTTTAGGACAACACAATCCGCAGGGCCCTAGAGTTTTTCAATTTTTTTTTTTGGGTTGTGTTTGATATAACTCAAGCTTAATGCAAATTTGTTAACATCAACTTAAGTTTGGCCGAGAGACTGGACTCGGGTTGAGTTTAGACAAATCCTCTAAACTTCGAGTTGAATTGTAAACACATCATCAAAAACCCAATCAAGACTACCTTAATAGTGAGGGGAATTTTTTTTTAACGTCTCTCATATTAAAATTTTATAACATAAAGAATATGAAATAATTTCACAGTAGTTGGGTTCTCTTAAATTTTTACAGAGAAATTTTGATTCAGAAAAATTTCGATGGTTTGAAATTTTTCTGCTTTGCTCAATTTCTCTATGTTTTCAAATTTTCTCTGTATTTTTAAATTTTTTTGGTTTGAATTTTTTCTAGTTTGCTTGCTAATTTCTCTGTGTTTTGACTAATTTTGTCTAATTTGCTCACAATTTTCTCTGTATTTTGAACAAACCAGAGGAAATTGAGCTACTCACAAATCAATTTTTATATAATTTTTTTAAGAAAACACAATGCTAAGTTCATCAAAGAACTTAAAATACAAAATCTAATTACAATTTAAAAAATAGCAAACACTACACATCCCAAAATATCAACAAAAAAAAAAAAAAATCGAAGCTAGAAATCTAGCGAAAATCAAACAAGCAACATAAATTAGTGGGAGTTTAATGCAGGGATGGGAAATTGAAATACTATAGAGAATTCGAGAGAAAATCAAAGAGACAATTAGTCAAAGAAAATCAAGCAAGGCATAGAGGAAAAGAGAGCCCAACGTATTCAAGAGAAAATTAATCTAAAGAGGATATCTTAGTGTCAGAAAAAATTCCTCTCAAAGGGAAAATTACACATAAGGTGACAACTAATCAGTGAAAATCAAACAAGTAACCTAAATTAGTGAGAGTTTAATGTTTTCAGGGAAATTCAAATGCCAGAGAAAATTCAACTTAAGGAACAACTAACCAGTGAAAATCGAAAAAATAACATAAATTAGTGGGAGTTTAATGTGGTCAGGAAAAATTAAAATGCCAGAGAAAATTGAAAAATCAAATAAACAACTAACCATAGAAATTCAAATAAGGCACATAGAGTAAAGTGAATCTAATGTGCTTAGAGAAAATTGTGATGCCAAAGAAAATTCATCTCAAGAAGAAAACTACACACAAGGAGATAACTAACCAGTGAAAATCAAACAAACAACATAATTTGATGGGTCAGGGAAAATTTAGATGCCATAAAAATCAATCAAGGCACTAATGACAAAGAAATTGTAGAGAAATTCATTTTAATCAAACTACAAGTTTCAACAAGATCAACCATGCACATAAAGTAAAGTGAATCCAATTTATTCAGAGAAAATTGTGATGTTAGAGAAAATTCATCTCAAGGGAAAAATTGCACACAAGGAGACAATTAACAAGTGAAATCAAACAAGCAATATAATTTGATTGTCAGTGAAAATTCAAATACTAGAGAAAATCAACTAAGACACATAAGTTAATGTGATTATAATTGTGATTAGAGAAAATTTTGATTCTAAAGAAAATTCATCACATAGAGAAAACTAACCAGTGAAAATCAAACAAGAAATATCAATTGAAAAACCAAAGAAAATCCATCTCAACCAAACTAATGGCAAAAAAATTGTGGAGAAATTCATCTCAACCAAACTATTAGCTTCAACAAGATCAAGCAAGCAAATAAAGTAAAGTGAATCTAATGTCATCAAAGAAAATCAAGATGTAAGAGAAAATTATAGACATAATCACATAACAAGCTTCAAGAAGATACAAAATGCAATCGAAACCATAATTAATTTGAATATTATTACGAAATAGAAACTCTAATTAATTGAAGAATATTATAAAATGAAATGAACTGTATTATAGAGAAAAACTAGTTCAGGAATAGAAACACTTACCAGAGTGAGGTGGTGATAATGAAACCCTAATTACGAACGAAGATGAATCGAGTTGAAGATGAATAGACTTAAGGATGAAAGTAAAATGCATCAGAGAAATTTCTGAGAAGAAATCTCAAAGATTTTCATGAAGATGAAACCCTTGCTTTGCTAAATGATTGACAGGGTTGCCAAAGGCTTTGAAAATGAAGGAACCCAAGTAGAAAGCTTGAAGAAAGAGAAGAAGGGGTGTGAGATTTAGATGAGCAAATTGAATTCAGAGAAGAAAATCCTAAGATTGAAGAAGCCATTGTTATTTGCTTTAATTTTATTATCATTCTCAATTCAGAGAGAGAGAGACAGTGGCAAAGTCGGTAGTGGTGTGAGAGGCGAATGAGGCTATGACGGGAGAGAGAAGAGATGAGAGAGAATGAGTGTGATATAGATATATGGGTGTGAGTGCAGGATCTTAAGCTACAAAAAAAAAATACTATAGACCACTCCATCACTAAAAATTAGAGAGAGACGTTAGACGAATTTTTCCTAATTGTAATACTCTCATGTTTTGAGTCACATTTTTTTTTTTTTTTGGTCAAACTTGAAATAAGTTGAAAATTTTTGGATTTCCCCAGAACTACAACTTCCTTTGGCTCAACTTTTTAGTTGCTTGTTCTTCTGGGTTAATGGGTTTTTATTTTAATGATTTCTTTTATTAAAAAATATATATAGTTAAACTTTTATTTAGTTCCAATTTTTTGAAAATTGATTTTTTTTTATTTTTTGTACTTTTTTTAAAGTGAATTTTCTTAATATTTTAAGTAATTTTTTTAACTTTTTAAATGCACCTCACCTAAATATACATAAAAAGTAAAATATTTGTAAGAAAATTAATAAATACACAAGAATATGAAAATGTATTGACTTTTTGTAATTTTTTTTATATTTTTAGTATTTAGTATTTTTTTTTAAAATTCACAAAATTATACTTTTTAATTATATTTGTATTAAATGTATCTAAAAACTAAAAAAATATTTAAAAAAATTAAAAAAAATTAGTGAAAAAAAAGGAAAGATAAAAAATTAAATTCAAAAAATTAGAACCAAGTAACATTTTAGATCTATTAAACTAGACAATCCTACAAACTTTTACAAAATAGAGAAAATTTGAAAAGAAAAAATTACTAAAGTCAAAAAAAAAAAAAAAGGCTTATTTTTTTAATTTAAATTTTAAGATGAACTTAAAAAAATTATTTTGAATCCCTAACATCAAAAATAATAATAATTATTATTATTATTATTAAAAACGAAAATAAACACCCAAAAAAATACACACAGTGATCCAAAACTGGCCTGTAGGAGTGGATTGAGTTGAAAATGGGTTCAATCCGTGGACTCGAGCGTACTGTTGGATTCGCAAGGTTCATTATATATTTTGTTTTAATAATTTAAATTGTTTAATATATAAAATTCATCAAATATTTTATAATTATAAAAAATTATATTATTACAGATACAAAATACACAATAAATTTATATGTTAAATAATTCAAATTATTAAAATGAGCTATTCAAATTATTAAAACGAGCCTTAGGCTCCGTTTGGGAAGAGCTATTTGGGGCTTTTTTAGTTATTTTAGTCACAAAAGATAAAATAGACTATTTTAGCCACAAAAAATAAAATATCACATCCAACCCATAATCATTATACTCTTCTCTCACAAAAGAAGTCAAAAAAGTCAAAAAATCAAAAAGTCCTTCCCAAACCAAGCTTTAGCCTAGGGGCGGTTTGGGATGATATAAATAAGTGTACTTTTCGACTTTTTATGAAATATAAATTAGGTATGAGTTGGGTTTAAAGTGATATATTAAAAATGTGTTAAAAAATAATGTAATTTAAATAAAATAATGTGACTTAAATAGAATAGTAACTTTTTAATTTTTTTTAAATCATACTAAACAAAACTTAAAATAACCAAAAACCAACCTACTCCAAACGACACCTTAATAAATCCAAGCCGCTAACAATACGATAGTCTAATATGCCTTCCTTATTAGAACCTCAACTAGTGTCTGGATCACACGTGACAATCATAGACATGGCGTGAACACCACGCACCAAAGCGCATCTTAGCTTTTCTTTCCTATTATATCTATATATATCACTCTACGGTTCAGTAGTTTCGTGTACAAAAATCTTCCTTAAACGACACTGCAAAATTCGTTCATTCCTTCGACACTCTCTCTCAACCCAAGGGTTTGTATTCAAAATCTCCATCAAAGATCACAGCTTTCCACTCTCTCTCGTAGCTATTCTCACTCTCTCTCTCTCTCTCTCTCTATATATATATATATATTGATCCGTATCTGATTGGAGACCAGAAAATTTTGAACAATTTCACATTTTTCATACATTTTTGTGTCTATACAATGTTTATTGAATTGTATCTATTGGTCAAATATTGTTAAATTACTTCATTGTTACTGTGATTTTATTTGATTTTGATGATCAAGGGTTTTGTTTTTTCAAATAGGGAGATTGAGGCAGTTGTTTCTGTGCTGATACAATCCAGACAGTAAATATGGTATGTTCTGTAATTGTGATTTCTTGATAATAGTTTTGTTAGTTTGAAGAGTATATTTGATTGGTTTCACTGAGGTTTTTGCTTTTGTCTTTGCTTTTTAAATTTTGGAAGTACTTATTAGTATATTGAGGACAAATTTAGGTAGTGTTTGGTTCACTGGAATGGAACGGAATGAAAAAATGATCATTCCATCAAAATGTTTGGTTGACTAAAAAAATAATGACAAAATGCATTACAAATAGAAGCATCATTATCATTTCAAGGGAATGGTGATTCCATATGAAAAAATGATCATTCCATTCCATTCAATTCCAACTCATTCCATTGAACCAAATAGAGCATTAGAGCAATTGTTGGTTGCGAAAGTGAGAATTTTTTTATTGTTTTCCTCTTTTTTATTGCCATCAAATCGGTGCTTAAATTTGGTTCTAGATATTATCAGTTTGAGGTTGAAATTTAAAGTGAGTAAAAAAAATTATATTTTTGCATGAGTAGTCGATTTTCAATTTTTCTACATACATGGTATTAGTATTAGACCTACATTGGCTTGATAGTATTGCATGAACTTTACAGATACTTGTTGGTTAAACTTATAATTCTAGACATGATATCTGAGATATATTACTTAATTAATCTAAAAAATGTATGAAATCGTCAAAAAGAGAATTTTGTTTTGAGCATTTTTTGGTTCATGGCAGACTAGAATTGACTGTATTGTCATATGTGGTAGAATACATTCCAATTGTTTTTAACTATGATCCATGTACTATTTGGGAAAGAAAGAAGAGAAAGAAGAAGATGAAAAAGAGAACTGTCCTTTTGTGTTTAATGCTTTTATGATTTTTGCACAATCTGTATACAGCTTCTATATGTATTACATATCCCTTACTGTAAATTTCCATTTGATAACTATTTGTTTATGGACATTACTGTAAATTTCCATTTGATAACTATTTGTTTATGGACACGTTTGAATTATATTCATTGCTTCACTTTTAATTACTATATTTTGTAGCCCAAATCAGTGCATATTTAGTTATTTCAATATATATAGATATTGTTTAATTATGTTCACTGTCTTAATTCATTTCATTAGATGTTGTAATAAAAATAAAAATAACAGTTAATAACTATTACAGTTACTATATTATTGTAGTTGTTGTTTATATCATTATCACTGTCATAATTCATTCCATTGGTGGGGACACATTGCAGTATTTTGATGGATATGGATATCATGGAACATCATTTGAGCAAACATATCGATGTTACCCTGCATCTTTTATTGATAAGGTAGGAAAGCTTTTCTCAACATGATAATTGTTTTGTTTTGTTTGATTCACTTAACTAATTTGATTTTATTCATTATACTGTTTCAGTTTTATGTTTCGTCATCTTTTCTATGCCCTCAACCAAATTCATGGCACGCTTTAATCAAATGTAAATGTAAATGAATTCTGGAAAATTAACAATTAAGATGATACCATATGTGTGTAAGAATCCTGAAAACTTTTCTGTATATGCAAAATTCAATGTATCAAAGATTACAATCAGATTTTAGATTATATAGCCCTAAATCCTAAACCAAAAAGGAAAATACAAATACAATTATGTCTCTAACAGGACTCTAACTCAATAACACAATCATGCCTCTAATAGGACTCTAATTTGTACAAAACACACTCTAACTCAATAACACAAATTTATAATATTCTATTATATTCTAACACCCCCGCTCAAACTCAAGGTGTTTTAGCAGAAAACACTGAGAGTTTGCTAAGAAGAAACTGAAACCGAGCGGTAGTGTGAGATTCAGATACAGATTCAGATGCAGATTCGATCTCAGAAGGCATCCAGAACATCAGTTTCAGAGTCAGAGACAGATTCAGATTCAGATTCAGATTCAGATTCAATCTCAGAAGGCATCCAGTTGACTAATAGATAATAAACTGACAGATAACTGAGGAACATATAAAACGGACGGAATAGAGACTGCAGACACAGCAGACAGTATGACAGACCCAACAGATATAACTGACTCGACTGAGAATCTAACTGAAAAGATGAAAGTGCAACGGGGGAGGTAGACTGAGGAAGATGCAGGCATTCCACCACATAGAGATCTCCAACTCTACGGCCGGTCCCAATCTGCTTCTTGGATACCCGATCCTGAAGAGGACCCAAGCAAACCTGAATGAGAAGAGGTGAGAGCGGAGGCAGATGGGGATGACTGAGAGGTGGACAAGATATGCTGAAGTTGTGCAACCTGAGCACTCAGGGAAGCCAAGTCAGGATCAGAAGCCGGAGCAGATGAAGTATAAGCAGCAGGAGGGTGAAAAGTACTCGGAGCAGGACCTCGGAATTGTGGCTGAGATGATTGAGCAGACTGACGGTGCTTCTTAGGACAGTTGTACTTCCAGTGACCCTTTTGATGGCAGAAAGCACACTCATCTAATGCTAAGGGCCCCTTTGTGGGTTTGACAGAAGACTGGGGCGGAGACGCAGATGGAGGTGCCAATAGGGGTGGCTGTGTTAAGAAGACTGAAGGAGACACAGTCTGATTGGTTATTTTGAGACGTGTTTCTTCGGAAAGAAGCTCACGAACAATAGCATCCACAGAAGGGAGAGGAGAACGGTGAAGGATGCCACCGCGGATAGCCTCATACTGAGGAGAGAGAGCCGTTAAAAATTGCACCAAACGACCCTCTTCCCTAAACTGCACATAAGCATCGAGGGCTGTAAGACGGGGAGGTTCCATAAGAGCAAGCTGATCCCAGAGACCCGTCATCTCAACATAAAAATCCTGAATAGATTTATCCCGCTGACGAGCATGCTAAATAGCGGACTCTAGCTCATACCGTTTGGCAAAGTTAGACTGTTGATAGACACCAAATAAGTATTCCCACACCTCTTTGGCAGTAGGATATTTGGAGAACATCATTCCAATGCGATCTTCTACAGAATTATGAAACCAAGTCAGAATTTGAGCATTGTCACAATCCCATGTGTCACAAGCAGCTAGATAATTGTCCTGTTTTGGATCCAAAGGACGTGGTATAGACCCAGACACATAACCCCATTTTTTGCGACCCGTAAGAAAATTCTTCATAACAGTGGACCAATAACCATAATTGGCACCAGTGAGCCTACAGCTGATAGCCTGAATTTTATCATCCGACATGATGATACTAAAGAACCAAGAAACTTGAAACTTTGGGATCAAATTATAATTTCTGAGAACCTTGGGTAAAAGAGTAAAAATCAGACTACTTCTTCTTCTTCTTTTTTTTTTTTTTTTTTTTTTTTGAACAGAATAACCAGACTTGTTGACAACCAGTTTAGAGATACCAAAGCTAGTATCAGATGAGTCAAGATATAATAAACCAAGAACCAGATTTTCCAAAATTCAGTAACTCAAACAAAAAAGTTTCTAGAAGTCAAGAACTAATAGCTAGAAATCCCATGTAGAGAAAGAGAAGCACTGAGATCACTTCGAAGCAACCAGCAGATGCGACAAAGCAACCAGCAAAGTAGCAACAAACCACAGACAGAGCGAGACGAATCAACCCAAAATTATATAAGAACCATTAAGCAGACCTTTGTGAGGAGAGAAGCAGACCAGACCATCGCGCAAGGCACGAAAGAGGCAGAAACAGACAACCAGCAGGTTGTGACGATGGGTCTTGACCTGAACCCAGATGGATTGCGACGAACAGACGAATCACGATGGATGGGTTGATTTCGAACCAGACGAAAACGAACAGAGATGGTTGCTAGGGTTTCGAATCCTTCAGATTAGGGTTTTGAACCAGGCTCTGATACCATGTAAGAATCCTGAAAACTTTTCTGTATATGCAAAATTCAATGTATCAAAGATTACAATCAGATTTTAGATTATATAGCCCTAAATCCTAAACCAAAAAGGAAAATACAAATACAATTATGTCTCTAACAGGACTCTAACTCAATAACACAATCATGCCTCTAATAGGACTCTAATTTGTACAAAACACACTCTAACTCAATAACACAAATTTATAATATTCTATTATATTCTAACAATGTGCTCCTTCATTTCCCTTGAAGGCCTTCATGTCTTTCTTTACTCATTTTCGTGTCCAGCCACATCAAAAAAAAAAAAAAAGAGAGATGGAAAATAAAAAATATAAAAGGAAAACAGTGGAAAGGGGGAAAAAGGCTGTAATTGTATGTTGTCTTTTACTTATTCATATTCGAATTTCTAATTTATTTGTTTCTTTTCAATCCTGCAGCCACAGATTGAAAATGGTGATAAAAGTAAGTTATCAAACTCTAAACACTTGTGTGTGCGTGTATTAGCCTTCTAAATGTCTTAATTTTTTATTTTATTTTTATTTATTTATTTATCTTTTCACTATGTTGTTGCAGTTATAATGCCTCCCTCAGCCCTTGACCGTCTTGGTTAGTTGATTTATTTGAAATTTTTTATGATGGCTTATTATCTTTTGTGGTTAATTCAAAATTTTTTCCTATTATCATCTAAAATGCTAATATAAGACTCTATTCTGCAGCATCTCTTCATATTGATTATCCTATGTTGTTTGAACTTCGCAATGCTGCTACTGAGCGCATTTCTCATTGTGGTGTTCTTGAGTTCATTGCAGAAGAAGGCATGATATATATGCCTTACTGGGTAGGCAACCAGTAGTGTTTTGTATACAAGTTTTGTGGTTTTGGTATATTTTTCTGTGTACCAGTGTCATTGAGGAGTCTTTTTTTGCATTTATTCTCCATTGAAACACCCTATGTATTGCTTCATTGTAGATGATGGAGAATCTGCTCTTACAAGAAGGAGACATTGTGCGAGTGAAAAATATGACTCTCCCAAAAGGGACATATGTTAAGCTGCAACCCCATACAAAAGACTTCTTGGATATATCCAATCCAAAGGCCATGTGAGTTTATGATCTTTGTGCTTTGATTTTGTTATTAGTAGAATGATGTTTCCTGGCCTTGGCATCATTTGGCCTTCATGCAATTTGATTGTCATCCCGACCAGTAAAAGAACATATATAACTCTGTAAATTATACCTAGCACCCCAAGAATTTTTCTCAAATTCCACTTTGTCCCTGTAATTTCAATTGTGATAATCAAAAGCTTTTACTTTAGGTCAAGATGTAATATAACCCTCTTGTCAAGCCTTTGTCAGTGCTAATAAATGGAAATGATGAACTTACCTATTTGCCCTTATGTAAATTTTTTATTCCACCTCCAGATGTTTCAATACTTAAGAATGGGGATATATCATTGGGAAAAAGCATCTAGGTTTGGATCAAAAAAAAGATTTACCCAACCTCTTAGCCTACTCTCTCTTTACAACACCCACCACTGTGCCCGCCACCATCATCCATTAAACAAGACGACGAATTTGGTTAGGACTTGAACCAGATAATGTAGCAAGAAGCCTTTAAACAATATACATGGAACAAGCCTTACTGAGCAACCTTTGAACTGTCAATCACCACCACAACCAGAGAAGAGAGGGAGGAGAAGGTAGACAATTTGAGACTCATCTCTCGAATGGAGACTAATAAAGGAACCAGGGATGCCCCATGAGATTTCTATGACATTTTGAAGCTTTGAGGGAGTTAGGAATTCTATTTTGTTTTATGTTCTGGTGTTACCTGTCTGGATAAAAAGTTCTGATATCAGATAAAGATGTTGAACCAATTTTATATTATGGCATAGTTTGGGAAGTTGGTTTTGGTGGGTTAGGGGCTAAAATAGCCACAAAAAACAAAATAGACTATTTTAGCCACAAAAAACAAAACATCAAATCCAACCCATAATCATTACACTCCTCTCTCACAAAAAAAGTCAAAAAAGTCAAAAAGCCCTTCCCAAACCAGGCTTTTTAGCCCCAGGCTAAAATAGTCAAAAAGCCAAAAAGCCAACCCACTTCCCAAACGGAGGCTATTATGAGTAGATCTTCTAATTTGAATCATTTGTTCTTACCTCATGCAGCTTGGAGACAACACTGAGGAACTTTTCTTGCTTAACAACAGGAGATAGTATTATGGTGGCATACAATAATAAGAAGTACTACATAGATATCATTGAAACAAAGCCTTCTCATGCAATAAGTATCATTGAGACAGACTGCGAGGTGGACTTTGCACCTCCCCTTGATTACAAGGAACCTGAAAAACTTGTTGCCGCTGTTCCTCCAAGCAAGGCACTGGCCAAAGGTGCAAATGTGTTGACTTACTTCACATATTAAATCTATGCAAGTTTCTTTTTCCATTCTTGACATGCCCATATCATCTCATCTTTGTGGTGTTCACCTGTTTCAAACTTGGTGAGGTTTATGGTTAATTTGTTGAATATTTGGGTATGTTATGCTGAGGAGTACATCATGTCTCTTTTTGATAGGTTTGAACAACCTGCTTTACCCATGGAACAAAATTTCGAGATCTATGTCCAGTTTTTGTTTCTGAGAAACACCACATGGTGTGAAAGATGTTTAGTTCAAGCCTTGCATACTCTGCTAATCTTCCCTACAACATAATATGAATTTACCATAAGCAAAAGGCTCCAAAAAATAAAACTATGACACAAGTCCACTATCAATTACAAATTAAGAATTAATTTAGTGAGACTATTACTTTTTTCCCAAGCAATTAGAAGTTCGGACAAATTAAATTCAATTGAAGAAATTAGGGTTTATGCTTTTCATTTACTTATCTTTGTCAATGAATTGCCTGTTCAATTTTAACTACTGACTGCTGTTAAGGCAATATATATCTAAGAGAAGCATCAAATTCTGCATTTATTTTATTAGTAACCATAAATGCTTTGGCAAATAGATCTACCGTTTGTAATACTAGAATAAGGATGACCACAATAGGGATGATGACATGGTCATCATACACATCTTCATGCATGCTTGTGCATGATTCAAATCAATGCTCCCATATTGAGAAAGTTAAGGTACACACTGCATTGATGTTCAAATGTCTGGGTTTGTTTGGTATCCTTGTACTTTTCCTGTAGTAGATTAGCCCTAATATGGTGAGGTGTCTGTGCATCCTCGCTAGGATGGTGTGCTAAGAGTATTTTATGGTCAGGTGTTAGACAGAAAAATGTAGTGTTGTTACACTCAATTTTTTTTTCTCTTTTTTTTTATTTTTTAAAACACACTTTAACATCTTCATTGTAGCACCCATTCACTTCGTCAATCAACACACTTAACACACTTGACACACTGCATTGGGTCCCTACTTTTACCACTTTTTATCAATTAACACACTAGTTCACACAATTTTAACATCTTCATTGCAGCACCTGTTCACTCCGTAAATTAACAAACACTTGACACACAGCATCGAGTTCCACTTTTACCATTTTTTTGTCAATTAACAAAAAGTAATACGCACAATTCTAACATCTCCATTGGAGATGCTCTTAAGTTTTTATTGTTTGGATGAAGATATTAACCTTTTGTTTTACTTGGTAATTGCTGGAAACTGCCTATCATCTTTGAAACTGAATTTTCAAGCTTAAATTGTAGATTCTATTAACTATTTCTTTCTTTATTTTAATCATTTTTTTTAAACAGTTCCTCAAGAAAAATAATTTCTGTTCATGCAGGTCAAGAGGCTCCAGCTGAAACCGAGCCAAAATTCAACCCATTTACAGGATCAGGGAGACGTTTGGATGGGAAACCCTTGAATTACCAGCCTCCATCTGTATCTTCCTCTTCCTTTGGGTCCAAAGACAAGCGACCAAACGTTGCCAATGGTGGTGGGCAGCGTTCTTCTGCAGGGTCTACTTCACAAGGCACCACTCGTGAAACTCAGGGGAAGCTTGTTTTTGGCGGAAATGTAAATCGCACAAAGGATCCACAAAAGGTACAGTGATTTCATCTTCATAAACTGCTCTACTCTTGATTTAAGGATATCAAAATATCTCAACCAGGGTTTTAAATATTGGCCAATACATATTAGAATTTTGGACTTCTGATACCAATATCAATGATATATTGGCTGATATCAGTACTTATCTCGCTACTGTTGTTTAAAACCATAGTCTCAACCCGTGAGGCTTTTTAATGTTGCAGGAAGCTGCAAAAGAGCCAAAGCAAGAGCAGCCCCCGAAGAAAGAAGAACCGAAGTTCCAGCCTTTTACAGGTAGAAAGTACTTGCTGAAGGGTTGACTAAAATCAATGCCTTTACATTATACTGTTCTTCGCCGTGCTTTGAGGATCATATTAAGCTGAGATATTGTACTATCAAGCAAATGGAACAGTGGATTCTTGTTTCAAAATGAAGAAGAAAATTTAAAAAAAAAAAAAAATTAACTTATACATTTTGTTTATGATGTGTTGCGATTGGGCCAATGTAAACCTCTTTTTCACTTCTTTGTCCTGCCCTTGCATTGTTGTTACCAATGTGTATCTTATTGGGACCTTATTGAGACTGACATCTCTCTCTCTCTCTCTCTCTCTCTGTTATTGTTATTGTTATTATTGTTAGGTTTAACAAATTTGGTCTTCTGGTATTGAATTTTTACTACAATTTGGTCATGACATTACCACTGAGAAATGCTGCTGTCAATATCTGATTTTGAAAATACCAATTGTGCCCCCTATATGGGCTAGTTAAGTGTTAAAATGAACCCTAGAATGCTCAATCGAATCTGGCTCCTTCCTATTTCTGATCAAGCTCCTTATTTCTGGAACAGTTGTGCTATGTACGTGTTAAAATGAACCCTAGAATGCTCGATCGAATCTGGCTTCTTCCTATTTCGATCGAACTTGGCTCCTTCTTATTTCTGATCAACCCTAGAGAGAAAGGGATATATAATGCACAAATGTGAGGCAAAATTTGTCTACATATATAGTGGCAAACATTTTATTTCACATCAATGCATTATGTGTTCGATTCTCTCTATATTCTAGACTTTCTCACTTTCTGTGACGATTAGGGATCTGAAGTACACAAGTTCATGTGATCAATGGCACCAAAACCTAATCTTAAACTCAAGACAGTTGGGGTGTGTTTGTTTTGGGATTAGGGGTTGGGATTGGACTATTAGTCCCACCGGACTAATAGTCCATTGTTTGTTTCATTTTTTTTACTCCGGACAGACTATTAGTCTTACAAATATGGGATTATCCTATCCCATGGGAGAGGTGGGATAGAAATCATGGAATTGGTAAATGTTCATTTTACCATCCATGCTATTACTTAGCAAACAATTAGAAAATGATAAAATAGTCTTTGAACATTTATAAATTATTTTTTTAGCGTAGTTAATTTAAAATTATATATTAAATAAAAAATTTAAATTATAAATTAAATTTAATTAAAAATAATAAATTATAAATTATGGCCTTATAAATTAATTTTTTTTAGTGTTGTTAAAAAATTAAATTTACATATCAAATTAAATTATTTTTTTAGTGTTGTTAATTTAAAATTATATATTAAATAAAAAATATAAATTATAAATTAAATTTATTTAAAAATAATAAATTATAAATTATGGCCTTATAAATTAAATTTTCTTGTGTTGTTGAAAATTTAATTTATATATTAAATAAAATTATTTTTTATTGTCATTAATTTAAAATTATATATTAAATAAAAAATATAAACTATAAATTATAAAATTAATTTAATTGAAAATAATAAATTAAAATAATTAAAATATTGTGCAAAAAATAAAATAAAATAAATTTTTATTTAATCTAGCTAAAAATAATTAAAATATTAAAGCTATGTTTAATATTGCTATTACTTAGTAAATAATTGAAAAGGATAAAATATTTATTTGAGAATTTATCATTCTTCATAATATCTCAAACAAATATTAGATAACTAAAAATAGTCCAATCCAGACATCTAATCCCATGACTAAACAAACATAGGATATAAATTTAGTCCAACTAAATAGTCCCGGGACATTGTATCTTAGGACTAATAGTCCGATAGATTGCAATCTCTTCTTATCCAGTCCGTCCAAACAGACGCACCCTTGAGGTCTTAATAATATGACACGACGATTTGAAGACATCTCATTTTGAATTTTGATAGACTCTTGCTACTAACAAAAAAAAAAAAAAAAAAAACAAAATAGTATATGGAACATGAAAATTCTATATTACACCTCAAAAATGGAGGTGTATACTACTGCATGTTTTGGTTATGACCTATGCAACCATTGTATTGAAATTGAGATTTTTTTACTATAAATTGGAATTCGTAGTGGTTGACCTCTACCAACATGATAATTTACTAGAAATCGGAATTTACTATTTCCAGATGATAATTTCATTATTGAATACTAACGTTACGTGATAATTTCTTTTTGAATGATAATAGGTCTCGATGATGAAATGTTATCACCGCTAAAAATATAGACAGATTTGATGATAAATTCTTTACTGTCTAATTTGTCATTAAAAAGAATAAGAATTATATAGATCATTTTAAAACTTCTTAATATTTTAAAACTTGTTTCTTTTATTATATTATCCTTATATATATATATATATATATATCAGATTTGTAAACACTCTCTCTCATAGTCTTTCTTTTTCCTTGTTTTGTTGTCTTTACCACTGTCAATCTCCATTGACACCACTGATGCTCTCCACCGGCACCATTGGCACTTTCCATGGAACTCTTTCTCTACCATCTTCATCGCCACTGTTGCGTGTCGTGTCTACGACTGCAGATTTGAGATCATTCATCGTCGTTGTCGTTACCAGAAAATGACGGTTTGCAGTTTGCAAACTTCAAATCTAAAATCCTTCACTCTCTCTCTCTTTGGTTCTAACAGTTCGTGTTCTCTGTGCGTGTCACTTACCATTTATGTTCTCTCTCTCTCTCTCTTCTTCTTCTCATGATACTCTGTTTTCGAAATCAATCTCTCTATCTCTCTTTTCTTTCTATGATGCTCTGTTCTTTGAACAATAAAATTTTATTTTGGTTCATGATGCAGCTCTCTCTTGTAAAGCCATTCTCGCAGTGTGTTTCCAAGTAAAATTTTATTATCGTTAAGCAGATTAGCATATCATTAACTAGAATACAATTTTACTGTTCGAAAAAACAGAGTACATAATGAATGAACTAGAGTCAAATTTTTCTTTTAGCTCTATGAATAAACAAATAAAAAACTTTTAATTTTTCATTGTAATCTCTAGATTTCTCATTTTTTAGGGTAAATTACAAATACACCCCTGAGGTTCACTTAAATTACAAATTGCCCCCTATGGTTTGAAAATTTACAAATATCTCATTGTCAAAATTTTTTATTTAACAAAATTAATTAAAAAAATAAAATTTCTAACTATTCACCTATATAATAATAAAATTATCTGAATTATTAATTGAAATAAAATTTTAACATTATTAAAAATTGTTAATTAACTTGATGATTTATTAATAAAAAGGCATATTTGTTATGAAATTAGAAACCTTAGAAGGCATAATGTAATTTATAGAATCACAAGGGGTAATTTATAATTCAAGTAAATCTCAAGGGTGTGTTTATAATTTATCCTTTTTTTTTTACATTATCAAATCTAACCTCAGATATACAAAATTTGAAGTTATTGATCTCAAATATAAGTTCGTAAGTATCAAATTTGAGAAAGTGGTGGTTTGATGGTAAAAATGGTGGTCGTTGGCCATCGATAAGGATAAACAACACCGACAGATGATGAAAATGGTGAAAGCGATTAACAACCATTGAGTTGGTGAAGAGAGATAGTACTATAAAAGAAAGAGATGGTATAATGATCAAATAAAATATCTAAATAACAAATTTTGTCATTCCTACAAGATTTTATAATTATGAGAAGATTTTGGAAAATACTATTTTTTTTTTTTTTTGTCCTTTTAACAAGAAAAAGAAGTTAAGAGGAATTTATGGACAAATTTTCTAAATATTATATTTTTTATTTTCTTGAAATTTGAAAAAGTTATTCTCTTTCCCGCTACTTTTCACCCACAAACATAGCCATAACATAAACCCGTTGACGTCTAATTATTCTATGCTTTGAAAATACCTAGTTTTATGCCCAATAACAGAGGCTAAATACGAACATAGTCTGAAAAATAAGGAACATCAACAAATAACATCGACATCGTCATCTGTGCATGGATGGCTTAGAGGAGTTAACTTCGATTCAGATCTAAATTGTCATAAAGATTCATATAAATCAATAAGCACACTCAATTTTCACTTAAATGTGATTGAACTTGAATCTGACTTGGGAGTAGCCAGAAATCCTTAACCAAAAGAACAAAGAATATATGCAAGTTGATCTTGTCACACTTCTTAACTTTCTTGTGACATAATGGCTCTTAATGCATCCTTCACATACGGGTATCGGAATGGGAAGCCCAACTCCTTCGCTCTAGCCGGAACCACTTTTTGTCCGTCCAGAACCTGTGAGGATGGACCTCACTTATCGGATTTTTAGCACAATGTGAACAATGAAAAGAGTACACGAGCAAAACAAAATAAAAGATGACAGAAATTTAGTGTGACAGAGTTAAGAGATACTTACAACCGTGGCACCTTCTCCGAGGACAGCTTTGAGTGCAAAGTCAGGTACGGGCAGCCAGGAGGGTCGGCCCAAGACAGATCCCAGTTGTTCACACATCTCCCCCAGTCGGACAGGGTTAGGTGCAGTTCCGTTGATAACTCCTGACATTCGAATTGCTTAGACTCGGTCCAAAAATAGGAAATTCCTAAAACATGGTCATTGCATGCCAATAACAAAGACCATATGCCCGGTTCGAGTCAATTGAACATGAGCACTGGCAAAGATTGTTAGAGAACTCGGAGAGAAGAAAAAAAATTATTGCTAAAGTTAGGAGAGAGAGAGAACGATTTCTCTCCTATTTTGTTTGGTTAAACAAGAAAAGAAAATTTGTTTCATGTTATATTACCAAAGTGAGCTTTTTAATTTCTTCTATATCTAAAGGAGCAGTTTTGGTATTATGAAAAAAATAGTACTCTATTGGTTTTCTTCTCTCCCAATCACTCCACTTTTGAAGAGATCCAAAATGGGGGTTTTAAGAGAGATTAGTTTCTCTCCGCTTCACTCCATTTCTCTCCTATTAACTAATCCAAATAGGTGCATTTTTTTTCTTTTCTTTCCAAATCAGCCAATCCAATAACAAAAACCAGCAAGTAGGCAATATATAGAGAGAGGAAACTCCAAGGAAAAAATCTAGAAGGCAACCAGGCATGAATAAAAATGAATGGCGGATGCATGATGTCGACAATTGCATCTTAAAATGCATATAAGAGAAATAAACATGAGAGCTGGAGCAAGAAGTGAAAGAAACACAAACGGGTATTCTGCCAATCTCTCACATCTAAAAATCCCAAATTACCCAAAAAGGTGATGAAAGTAAAATTTCTGGTTTTGCACAAGGCCCGCAACAGGTTTCCAGAAAACACAAAGGCGTCAGATAGCCACAATCATAGGATGGAAAGGAAAAATCAAACTTCAGTTGGTGAGGCAATATATATACAGGAAATTCCCACGGAAATTTTCAAACTGTTCGCTCGCTCTTGTGCTTTTGCAGACTTAGTATCACAAAAGTAAGCTCTACTCCCGCATTTAGGAGTTAGTTGCCCTTAACCTTATCTCAAGAGTCGTGTGAAAATTGGTATTAATCAATTAAAAAAAATTACCTTTATAAGATGGATTGGTTAAAGCTTCATATATTAGATTCACTATGTCGTCCAAATGAATCCAGGAAAACCTACACAACCAAGAGCAGAATGAATTTCTGAAATTAGGGCCAGTGTAACAAATATATTAGGACCAAGTTTAAATCAACATCAATAAATGCCTAAATATCTTCACCAGATTGTTGAGAATCAAAAGAAACAAAGGAAAAAATGACATTGTAAAGTTTTTGGTCACCATTTTGGAAATAAATGTGCTGCTTTTTGAGAATGAATTCCAAGTAACTTGTGTAGCATACAAGATTGTGTAACAAATCCTAGGGACAACAGAAATTAAGTGTAATACCATTGTCTCCCAGAACCCAAAGGTCCACCAGCAAACATCATGAACAGAGGGATCATTTTGGCTGCACAGGATCAAAGAAAAGAACAATTTGTTTAGGGGAGACTAAAAAATGCAAATTGAGTAATTTTAAAAGTATCAAAAATTTAAAATATGTATGCTTTGGTGATTCTGAGTAGATTCAACCAAACAATTGTAGCAGCACTTTTTAGGATTCTTAATTAGATAACAACTAGAGATGAATGTCATCTAATTATTTTTGTGGTTTCCTTCCATTTATTTAGAGCATTTGAGGAGATATAAATCTAAATTTGCCATATGGATCTTTTAAGTTGACAATCTTTAGCCTCTCACACTCCATTTTTGTCATCTTGTCTCTCACAAGGGGAATGTAAGAGACTAAAAGCAGTGTGAATATCATGTCCCAAAATATACGAATAAAAAGACATCATTGTGAAGTTGACTTTGCAAGCCCAAAATGAAGAAAAGGGACTCGGAAGACAAAACAAAATCATACCTAGAGCACCACCATCTTTACCAAGGACCACACCAATGCGAATAAGTGCTAACCTAACATTCTTGTTGACCCTGAGGGCTGACGCTTCCCATTCTCTACAAACCTGGCAAGAGATATTGTGTTGATAAAATGCAAGATCAAACACACCAAAAGTGCAAGACTAAGGCTCCGTTTGTATTTGTGGATTTGGCATTTTATCATTCAAGGGAGAAAACAAGAAGAATAGCGCAAATTTAGATATGATAGTTTACTTCAGTATTTCAAGATTATGTTAAAGAGCTTTCTCATGATGGATTTGAAATACCTATGCAAAAGTAGTTATTTGAAATCATGTAAAGAATTCTCCCTTCAGCTACAAAGTTTCTACTAAATACATCTTTTCCAGTTTTTCTATCCATCTATAATAGGTAGTTTTTCAATATTTTTATAAAATTCAACCTCAAATCCTTGATTTGAAATACATCCAACCAAACAGACTCTAAGATAAATCATTTGTTTTACCTCAGCCAAGTAATCATTTCCTGATGGACTTTGCTCATCAAATACTCTTGTTTCACTAGAGCCTGAACATTTGTAAAATGCAAAAGCAAAATTTATCATATTCGGTGAAGCCAAAGGTGCTTATTCAATGTAAATATAGCTTCAACAATATCAGAAGAGGGAAAAATATAAAGCCAACAGAAAGCAATCAATTGCATTATTGAACCACAATGTTCTTATCAGATATTTACACTGAAGGTAAAGAAAACCGGTTTAGGTCTCAATCAGAGAGTTTGATTCCATCACATGTGCTATTAACTTTTTTTACTCCTTTTTCTCAGTAGTTAACATAATAATAATAAACAGTTCTCCATTTATAAAATTTTCTTTTGGATCAGAACTCGCCCAATTTGCCCTTCTTTTAATATGAACCCTGATTCATTTAAAAAAGCAAAAGATAAATTAAAAGTTTGAGCAATAAGAACTGAAACTAGGGCTTTTCCAACTTTACCACTATTCTCAACCACTTAAGCCAATGTACAGGGGCACTTCTTAAATAGACCGATTGGTGTATGACGAACATTAAATGTGTCATTTCAATTGACAGCCAAATGAATATATGAGTAGGAAATGATGTTTTTAAACACATACCATAATAACCCAATGCCGTTGCACTAACCAAAACTATAGGTCGAACGTCATCTTGTGAGCCATTTATCAAATCTACAACCTTCATAATGAATTAAAATTCTCGTTGTGACAAACCAGTATAGCGAAAATATAAGCAATCATTGCGGCTGAGATTGTAATGATCTTTCAAAGTAACAAGAACGTAATTTTGTCTTTTTTCAGTACGTAGAGAGACGAGAAAATCTTGATGGTGACCTTTGAGGTTACTCTTATCCTGCTATCCTTGATCTCTTTCTTGATCTGCAGTACATAAGAAGTCAATAAATATATATGGTTTCCAAACAAATAAAAAACAAAAAACTATGTGATCTAGTAGAAAAGACGGACATGCTCAATGGATTTTGATGCATTACAATCTTACTTGTGCAAGTACATTCAAAATTTTCAGCATCCTAACAATCAGGTCAAAATCATGTTCATCGTAACCTTTCACGGTGGGGGATGTTCATTCAAATTTAAGTATAAAATAAAATTAAAATACATTGCCCTATCAAGTGGTATCCAGAAAATGCACAACATAATTTGGTTAATAGGCAAGATAAACATCATTTTTGGAGTATGTTAATAGACTAAACCATAAAGATACCAATGACAATAAGTGTAGGCATGCATCTTGTACGACTGACTGGCTATTTGCAGTCTCACAAATAAAATTTCCTCCATATGCTTAGCAACATCAAGTAATAACCCTCGTATATACTGTTATACAATATGTTTTAGACCGTGAAACTATCAACATGATGAACAATACTTCACATCCACCTTGAAGATTGCAAGTCCAGCTGGGAATTGTCACTGAAGCCCCAAAATTTTGTATGATCAAGACAGAAACTGATGCCAGATCATATGTTAACGGACCCAAGAAAAGGGCTACAAAAGTATATATAGCGCATAGCTTCAAAAAAATAGTAATAATAATATAAAAGCAAACTTTGTATATAGTAAACAGGTCTGGTCAAAGCTACGACTCGCTTGTAGCATAGAGAGCACAATTTAAAAATCAAATAAGCTTGAAATGCTAACCTCAGGAGACCATCTTGTACTTATGGGCATTCCAGCCAAATTTACAACAGCATTTGAACCTTGAATACAATCTTTCCACTCTGGCTCCTCTGCAATCACAATTCCTGGAAAGTCCCTGACTATATAATTGCAAGGACACAGAAGAAGGAAATGATGAAAAATAACACGAAAAAAAAAAAAAAAAAAAAAAACCTATGTTATTGTGTTAACACGAAAAATAACAGTTTTAAAACTTCAAAAATAAATAAAAGAAAATATTTATGTTGTGGAAGTTGAGAAATAACACACTGCAATGCAAGATAAATGAGACCAAATGTACTCTGCCTGTAGCAAATCTGATTATCATCATCATTTTGTCAGAAGGCAAAATCAGATATAGTTTTGCTCCACTATATCATTAATGTCACATGCTAACATCTTGTAAGGATTTATGCAGACAAATGTAATCATTACCTTCTTACCCGGAAAAATTACTTGAGCTTTAGATCTAGATCGCGTCAAGACACGAACTCTATGATTATCTGCATTCCAAAGGTAATAAAAGTGAACACATAATGGTTAAATGCCAGAAGGCATGAATGTCTATAGCTTCAATTAAAAATTACCATTGCATCAGAGAACATTAAAAGCAAATTTTAAAAGAAAATCATATAGGGCATTCGTCAAGTTTGGGATGATTTTGCGGGGTGTTCTGATTTTAATGTGGGAAAGGGAGACAGCATGAAAAGTCTGGCAAACATTGATGGTGGGGAAGATTTGTTGAAGAAGACCTTCCCTTAAGAGGCTTCTGAAGCAGATTACATGCAGGGGGAGGCATAATAGATATTAGTGTTGCCTTTGCAAGCAAGATGGGAAGTCCATATCTCACCTTCTCATCCATTGTAGCATGGCTAGGGAACATCAGGTATTCATTTGAATATGTTTGGGATTGATTAGGTGTTCCTTAGTAATGTCCTGGGGGTCATTCAAGGTGTTGGAGAGGTAGGGTGGGGAAACGTAGGATAAAAGGCTCAGCTTTTGGCCCCGTTGTGTGTTGATGTGGATTCTTTGGAGAGAGAAAAAAGAGGACATTTCAAAGAGTTGAGGAGTTGTTGTACAGATTGAGAGAAGATTCAATTGAAAGAAGCTCATTTCTGGCTATTTTGTGTAGTTGGAATTTAAGTAGGGTGCTCCCTAATCTAGATCAATTTTTAAATCTTGTGGATGCTCTTGATATGTAAGAAACGTATAGGCTGACCTTTGAGTCTTATGCAAAGGCCTTTATTATTTGTTATTTTTTAGGTTCACAACAGCTTTAGGCTTCGTTTTGTGCATAGGTAGCATCCCCTTTTGATGTTCATCTAATAAAATTAATTAATAAAAAACAAAATAATGTAACTCACGCCATCATAATGAACTTGACCAAAATGGATCCACTGAATTTCATGGATTGTCATACAACCACAAAATAATTATATTATGGTTTAATTTGATAAAATTACGATTATATGGAATAACCATAACCTGCATGCAGCCTTTGTACCAGTCTTCTACCTATAAAACCTGTAGCTCCTGTTACCGAGACAGTCATCTCAGTACCCTGCAAGAAAACTGCAAAAATTTATTAAATTTACAAGGAACCAAAAACATCCAGTATGACATACAAAAAATCAACTTTACAATCCTTGATGCCAAAAATGTGCATCTAGTGAATGCATTATCAACCTAACTAAACCAGCCAACAGATGATCAACCTATTGATGAACCAAGCCTGCCAAGTGAATGAGCCAAATGATACATTTTACATCCACTCTGAGCATGAAAGGGAAACCAGATACTAGTGTAACTTTGATGAGCTGAGAAAGGCAAACATGCAGACCATGATTGCTCTACATTGTATGTTCAGCTGTTCCTTTCAACTTAATGCTTTCTTTGATGAGCAATACAAATAAAAATGGAGGCTACAATAACTTTAACAATGAAAGTGATGTTGAATATAGGAATCAAAATATTATGTCTGCATATAGGAATTAGAATAGGAATTATTTTGATTGTAGGAATCGTGCTTTGTGTATATTGTTTCCTAAATTGTATCATGAATATATTATATGTACATGGCCTCTATCTCATTGATTGGTATGTCAAATAATTCTTTTCATTCTTTTTGGTATCAGAACCTCCCTAGCCGTCTCTCTCTCAACCACCCATCATCACCAACTGCCTACTTTCCTCTCTCTAGCCTCGGACAGCCCTTCCTAGCCTTCACACAACCTCCGACAGCCCTTTTCAGCTCTTTTTCTCCCTTTGACAGCCCTTCCCAGCCTTCACCCAACCTCCGACAACCCTTTCCAACTCCTTTTCTCCCTCCGACATCCTCAACCCAGCCTCCGCAGCCCCTCTCCTTCCTTGTCTTCACCACGGCAGGCCTTCTTTATCCCTGCCAAGGCTCTGGTTGTTGCCGACCAGACCTGGTTTTGGTCTTACGTGCTTTGACTGCCTCTTTAGGTGGTTTGTGGCTGTTTTTTTTCCTTCTTGGGGGTGATTGGACTAATGTATTAAGCCCTTTTGTTTGTCCTTTTATTCTTTTGGGCTACTGGATTTATTCAGTAACATCTATTTGGATAAGCTAAGTTTTTTCCAGCTTCTTATTTTTTCTTGGACTGTGTTGCTATCTTTGTGTGTTTTTCAGCCTCTCTTCTCCCACCATGACTGATCCATCCTTTACTGATATACCCACCAAGCCTGTTCCAATTAGTTTTGATTTTTCTCTTTCTCATTATACTCTTGTTCATCGTATTAAGAGTGTGGTGTTAAATGGGAAAACTTTTGCCGCCTGGAACGGCTCCCTTAAAGTCTATTTAGGGGGCAAGGAAAAAGCTCATTTATCTTCCACTACAAAGCCAATTGCAACAGATCCTACCTGTGCAAAGTGGGATATTGATAACTGTACTATTTTGGGATAGATGTTCAACTCCATAGAAGATCGTATTTATCACATGTTTCTCTATTGCGACACAGTTCCCAATCTATGGCATGCCTTGTCACAGATGTATGCTCATGCTCATAAAGATACTCGCGTTTTTGAGCTTTATTAGGATATTACTCGTGTTTCCTAGTCTGCCTTAGGTCTTTCTATATTAGAATTCTTTGAATACCTTCAGGCTTGTTGGGAAGAATTAGCTCAATATGAGCCCTTGACTAAGTTACCAGCAAATGCTGCCTCTCGTGTCCAAACGCCTTGCTCAGCAGCGTGTCGTTCATGAAATGCCTTCCTTATTCTTTCTCCAAGATCTCCAGGCATTTTTGACCATAGCTTCTCAGATAACTCTTCTCCGACAAAGAGTCTTCCCGATCTTGTGGCAAGATGTAAATAATCATTTAAAAATTTGATTATATCTTTAACATCCCGACAAGATAATCTTTCAAGATCTCGATAAGCTTCTTCTTGCATCAGGGTTGATCCCTGATATGGATCTTCCAAGGAAAACACAGTTCTCATTTGTGAAATGATGTTCTGCGTTCCTTCATTCCCTTCACCAATGTTGACTAAATTGGCGAACTCCTCGGTATATTTCATGCGCCATTGTGTCCACATCAATTTCTCGGTTTCCCCAAGCAAATTTTCAATGAACATAATTTTGTCTCGTACATCTGTGAAGCCTTGCATAGAGACATGCGCCTTAGTGATTGATTCCCATCTCATAAATACATCATCAAATTTTCCAAGGGGATGAGGTATTATGAACATAGCGCCAGTCTGGTGCATGGCTGATGGTAAATTCCACCATTCATTCTTTGGGTCACGTCGAAAATGCATGATCTAAACATGTAAATTGTTTCAACCAGTCCTCCGCCAATTTGTTCAGTATCATCAATTCCTTCAGACACTGAATATATTGCATCGGAATCATCATCTCCTGGTTGCACAGAGATTACATCATAATCTTCTGGTATTCCAAGATTTTCAAATAATGCTACTCTCTTGACATTCTTCTTGTCTTTAGTGCAGTCACGAGCATAATGTCCTTCTTCTCCACAGAGATAACATTTACAATGCTTCGACAACCTGTACGGAGACAAGCTACCAGAAGTCTATCAACAAACCTGTGAGCTCAAAGAGATAGACAATGAGCTGTTTGATGTCGTTATGCTGATGTGAACATATTAATGGTTCTGATAATACTTTAGCTGATGCCTTATCCAGACTTGTATTTACTCTTTGTTCAATTTCAGAATGGCCAACATCATACTCACCACCTTCCGTTAGAACATGGATAGATTCCATGGTCGGCGCAGGAATAGCAAACGGGTTTTCACAACTCCAAGATGAATATACTGCATGTGGCAAAAATAAGGATAAAAAACAGAGAAGATTAAATCTGGATAAGAATATAAGAACTAGAAAGAAAACATTCAGACCTGAGATTTAACTTCAAACTTCAAACTTTGATTACAGCGAAAGACTTTGGAATTTCAAGTACCAAGTTTAGTTGTTCTAACTTCTCTTGATGCTTGAACACTACTTATGACATCTATTTATAGAGAATTGTAGAGGTAGGATGCAATAATGTCGAGCACTCATTGGGCCTCATCGACACATTATTGGATGCTCCACTACACAAAGATTCTCTACTTAGGTACACACTTTAGATAATGCAAAACACCTTTTGCAAAATATCTAACAAGAAGACAAACAAGATAAAACACTTTAGATAATGCAAAACACCTTTTACAAAATATCTAACAAGACGACAAACAAGATAAAACACTTTAGATAATGCAAAACACTTTTTGCAAATATCTTACAAGACGACAAACGACTTTATATATAAATCTTATCCCAACAGCTTTTCTCAGTGGAACTGAGTATTGATTGAAGTGGGATAAAATATTATTATTCACATAGGGACCCACCATGTCTTCCACCATCAGTAGCGAAAGAGACGCATCAGCATGACGACATCAAACAGCTCATTGTCTATCTCTTTGAGCTCACAGGTTTGTTGATAGACTTCTGGTAGCTTGTCTCCGTACAGGTTGTCATTGGTAGCAGCTCGGGTGACGGCTTCCAGCTTGAGTTGTTGGATTTTGACCAGTTGTTGAAGAGCTGTTCTTGCTTGTGAAATTGCATCATCTTCTTCATTGGACAATAAGGCTTGGATTTCTGCAAATTCATCTCCAGGGATTCCATGGTCATAGGTGAGACGGTCTTCAAGTCGTTGGAGGAGTGACTGATATTCTGCAGCATGGGGATGAACTGTTGGATCAATCCAGCGATTCGAGGGTTCTGTTTCTGTGAGAATGATTCGTTCTTCTCGTTGCATAGCTGGATAAGTTCTTCGATTTGGTGTAGGCCGGCTAGAACCTCCATATCTTCCGGTGCCTCCTCTGTTGGCCATTCTGAAATTGAACAAAGAGTAAATACAAATCTGGATAAGGCATCAGCTAAAGTATTATCAGAACCATTAATATGTTCTAATGTTACTTCTATGCCTAGGCCAGTGATATAATCAGTGAAGGGTATCCATCTTGTTCTTGACGGCTTATGTTCAACAGTCTTGTTAAAGAAACTGATTATGGCCTGACAATCAGTTCTTAAAGTGAGATGAGCTTTATCAAGATAATATATCTTAAAAGCTTCAAGAGAATTTATGCAAGCATAGATCTCAGCATCTATGGTAGATTTAATCGGATTAAACTTTCCACTTGCATAAGCACAAATTCTTTCAGTAGAATGGGGATCCTTGAGTGCCTTCTTCCACTTGCAGATTCCTCCCCATCCTTCCATGCATCCATCTGTCTCAAGGATAATGACACATCCTTCAGGAGGAATTAACAGATTTGGTAACTTCTGGATATGGGCCTTGACCTCCTTAATCAGGCTCCAGTCCTGAGCATTGAGTCTTCGTTCACCATTTGGACTAACTTTCGAATAAAGTGGGCTTAGCATACGGCCCAAATCCTTGATGTAGCTGCGCGCATAATTCAACAAGCCCAACCAAGAGCGTAGTCCCTTGGTTTCTTTGAGAGCCTCATCTGGAAAATTGGCCACCTTTGTGATGACATGAGGTTGTAACTTAATTTCCCCATGGCCAATTGTTGAACCCAAGAAGTCCATTTGAACTGCAGCTATCTTCATCTTTGTTGGGCTGAGAATCAACCCATTCTTCTGGCAGATTTCAATCATAGATTGAATATGCTTAACATGAGTTTGCTCGTCTGGTGAGAAAACCAAAATATCATCAATGTAAACAGCAATGAAATCATCTGTTCCTTTAAAGCATATATCCATCTTCCTTTGAAAAGTTGCAGGAGCATTCTTCAATCCGAATGGCATTACTAACCATTCATAGAGTCCCAAAGGAGTCCAGAATGCTGTCCATTCAATGGAATCTGGATGCATTGCAACCTGATGAAATCCACTCTTTAAATCAAACTTTGAATAAATACGACTATGGCCAATTTTTGCCATAATAGTATTTATACCAGGTAGGCTATACTGATCCTTGTGAGTGTTATCATTGAGCCGTTTGTAATTGCAAACCATTCGCTCCTTTCCTCGCCTTTCTTCTTTTGTGATAGGATCAATATATGTGCCTGAGTTGACAATAAAAGCAGTCGTCCGATGCCTGCTTTTGCTGGGTCTGATGACTTTGAGTTCCAGCAATTGATCAATGTGCTTTCTGAAACTTGCCTTCATTGCAGGAGTGACGTGCTTCATTGGTTTATCATCAATCACAAAATCAGAATTCTTCAAGTCTAGATTGCAAGTAATCTGATTTAATGACCAGTGCTTCATGGGATCTTCTCCAATTATTCCACAGTTGTGCAACTGCTTCATTAATTTTGGATATCTTTCTTCAAAAGTAGGTCCAGTAGGATTGCGTACTACTGAATGAAATATCCATTCTGTTGAAGGTCGTAGTAATGATCCACTATGAAGTCTTCATCTGCTTCTGCTTCCATTAAGTTAACAGATTGCCGAGTCTGGATTGTAATCACATTTTTGTAAAATGTGACATTATCTCCTTCTATTCTTACTCCACCATACATTGCTCTGATGAAGTTACATCCGATGATCATTTGAATTCTTCCTCCAAGATGAAAAGGGAAGCTGTATGTGTAAGGGATTCGAAACCAATTATCCCCAATATACATTTTTCCACCTTTGAGCTTCTTGTTGGCCTTCGACTGTGAATTTATCCCATTAAATTCCACAGTGTATGTATTATCTTCAAGGGCTTCTACTGGAACAGATTCTGAGTCTACAACACATGTTGTTGCTCCAGTATCAAGAATCGCATTTAAAGAAATCTTTTGTATCCCTGGAATTTCCAGTTCTACAATAAGATTATACAGCATGTTTTTCTTCTTTTCCTTGACTTCACCTTTAGCAATTGCAATTGTTTCCATCATAACATGGAGTTGATCTGTTTCTTCTGCTTCTTCTTGTAAAGCTTGTAACTCTTCCTCCTTGAATTTGCCTTTATTTCGAAGTTCCTTTTCGTCTTTCTCCAATTGCATTATTAGCCTGAGCTCCTCAAGCTCGGTTTTGTATTGGATTGCTTCTTCACGGAGCCGCTTCATTTCAGCTTCACACCACCGGATATACTCCTGTTGTTCCTGGAGTAATGGTTTCTGATTATAAGGAATGGGTGGCTTCTGCATGTTGAATTTTGAAAAGCTGAAGTAGTGGTTAGCACATAGTGCACAAGTTAAGGCATTGCATTTAGAACAAAATGCCTTAGACTGAGCAGCTATGTTTCGCTTGCAGGTTGTACACTCGGGTCTTCGATCATGGGGTAATGGATCACGCTGATTCCATTCATGCTGACAATGATAGATTTCTGGAGGTACCTTCACCTGTGCCCTATATCCACCTTCTTTTCCAAGCCAGTAACTATTATCTGATTCCCGAAACATGTAAATTGTTTCAACCAGTCCTCCGCCAATTTGTTCAGTATCATCAATTCCTTCAGACACTGAATATATTGCATCGGAATCATCATCTCCTGGTTGCACAGAGATTACATCATAATCTTCTGGTATTCCAAGATTTTCAAATAATGCTACTCTCTTGACATTCTTCTTGTCTTTAGTGCAGTCACGAGCATAATGTCCTTCTTCTCCACAGAGATAACATTTACAATGCTTCGACTTTTGCAGATACTTTCTTTTGTCAATTCGAACATGAGAAGAATGTGGCTTTCCTTTATAAGTTGTTGCTTTTCGAATGCCATACTTCCTTTCTGGTTCCTTGTAATACCCTGGAATAGGAATTTCTTTACAAAATTCCAGGTTTCGAAGAGACTTCTGAAACGCTGCATTCTTGCATTCAGTTTCCAAGTATTTGTAAGCAAACAAAATTCTTGGAGCAACTCCAATAGTATTCCCAGCGTGTCGTTCATGAAATGCCTTCCTTATTCTTTCTCCAAGATCTCCAGGCATTTTTGACCATAGCTTCTCAGATAACTCTTCTCCGACAAAGAGTCTTCCCGATCTTGTGGCAAGATGTAAATAATCATTTAAAAATTTGATTATATCTTTAACATCCCGACAAGATAATCTTTCAAGATCTCGATAAGCTTCTTCTTGAATCAGGGTTGATCCCTGATATGGATCTTCCAAGGAAAACACAGTTCTCATTTGTGAAATGATGTTCTGCGTTCCTTCATTCCTAGCTATGCAACGAGAAGAACGAATCATTCTCACAGAAACAGAACCCTCGAATCGCTGGATTGATCCAACAGCTCATCCCCATGCTGCAGAATATCAGTCACTCCTCCAACGACTTGAAGACCGTCTCACCTATGACCATGGAATCCCTGGAGATGAATTTGCAGAAATCCAAGCCTTATTGTCCAATGAAGAAGATGATGCAATTTCACAAGCAAGAACAGCTCTTCAACAACTGGTCAAAATCCAACAACTCAAGCTGGAAGCCGTCACCCAAGCTGCTACCAATGACAACCTGTACGGAGACAAGCTACCAGAAGTCTATCAACAAACCTGTGACCTCAAAGAGATAGACAATGAGCTGTTTGATGTCGTCATGCTGATGCGTCTCTTTCGCTACTGATGGTGGAAGACATGGTGGGTCCCTATGTGAATAATAATATTTTATCCCACTTCAATCAATACTCAGTTCCACTGAGAAAAGCTGTTGGGATAAGATTTATATATAAAGTCGTTTGTCGTCTTGTAAGATATTTGCAAAAAGTGTTTTGCATTATCTAAAGTGTTTTATCTTGTTTGTCGTCTTGTTAGATATTTTGCAAAAGGTGTTTTGCATTATCTAAAGTGTTTTATCTTGTTTGTCGTCTTGTTAGATATTTTGCAAAAGGTGTTTTGCATTATCTAAAGTGTGTACCTAAGTAGAGAATCTTTGTGTAGTGGAGCATCCAATAATGTGTCGATGAGGCCCAATGAGTACTCGACATTATTGCATCCTACCTCTACAATTCTCTATAAATAGATGTCATAAGTAGTGTTCAAGCATCAAGAGAAGTTAGAACAACTAAACTTGGTACTTGAAATTCCAAAGTCTTTCGCTGTAATCAAAGTTTGAAGTTTGAAGTTAAATCTCAGGTCTGAATGTTTTCTTTCTAGTTCTTATATTCTTATCCAGCTTTAATCTTCTCTGTTTTTGATCCTTATTTTTGGTATCAGAGCTAGTTATTTCTTTAGTATGGCAGCTTAAACTTTCTTTCAGGATAGCAAAGGCCTCTGATGATTGTTACTTTTCATACTAAACTAATATATTTAGTTTTTAAATGTTGTATCTAACTGAACTATTGATAAAGATAATCTTATGCATATCAAGGCAAAGGTGTTAATTTATTGTCAGGGCAAAGGAAGGGATTAATGCTAAAGCTATCTTAAGGTTTAATAATTATCTTGTGGTATTTGAAGAACAAAAGACGTAAGAAGGCAACAAGGCAGGTGGCCGCAGTAAGCCCTTCAAAAAGGTGAGTTCCATAATACCTAAGAAAATCATTAAAGACCTTGGTAGTTTCATTAGATGTATTTTCCTTCTCAGACCAGTAATAAACGAACACTCAGACTAATATGTATAATCTTATTCTAGTCAATATTAAGTTATGACAAATATTTGGGAACAAAATATAAAGGAATGGTATGAGAAATCTGACACATCACGCCTAAGCTATCTTGATTTAGCTCATACTGAGAAACCCAGTACCAAAGAACTAGCTCATAATATTGCTGTAATTTACGATAGAGTCTGTCTTTCCAGTAAAGTCAATCTAAAGGAATTTAGAAGTCAGCAAATTCAGATACAATCCATAGAGGTCTCTATTCATCAGCTCACAAAAAGACTAGAAAAACTTGAAAGAGGAATCAATTCCTTAACTCAAGTTTGCCTTGAAAACAAACCCTTAACTCGCAAAGAAGTCACAACTCTTGTAAACGAAATCGCCCAACAACCCAAAATTGTTGAAGAACAGGCTTTAAAGTTAACAAGAGATTTACAAAGCAAGCTCAATCAGGTGGAAGAATTGCTTCATCACATCAAAGGATCTTTAATTGGATGAGTCAAGAAGATTTGGTGTATCTAGCGGCCTTGAAGTTATCAGAATCAACTGAAGCACCAGGAATTGGCCTTTCATCTACTGTTGGAAATATCACAGTACCAGCGGGACTCAAGACTCTCATTCGACAAAATAACACTATAATTGAGTTGTGTGTTCAATTGTCAAAACAGGTACAAGCACTTGAAGCAAGAATCAGAGCCTTGGAGACTCAGAAGTCAAAAGCTGTTCCTGAAGATTTGATAACCAAACTAGAGAATCTCTCTCTAGGACCGAAGGAAAAGCCAAAGGAGTCAAGAGGATTACTCAGGGTACATCGGAATCCGAACAAGTTGCTGCAAGACGAACTAGATAAGCTTAAGCTAAAGCATATCTAAATGGTGTCAAGATCACGTACCCGAACAGTTACTCTTCCTAGGGTAACAGAACGCCCTCAAACAACAACAGCAACACCTGGAGCACCCCTGTTTGAAGATCAGATTCGAGCATACAGACAAGACCAGCGGAGGAATTATGTCCTTCAACGAAGAGCAAGAAATGCACTTCAAAGAATACGAGGACGACCTTCAACATCACATACTCTGGAGCAAGAAATTGCACCGGAAACTCAGCTACAACTATCAATGGCTGACAGAGCAAATATAGCACCAGTAGAGGTGTTATATCGGACTAGACGAGATGATGCACATCATCGAGTTTATGTTCATAGATCTGAAGAAGCAGTACTCTGTGTAGGAGAGACACAGATTGAGAGACCATTCATACAAGAAGAAAGCTATGCTCCTTGGACTTCATAGGCGAATCCAACATTTGGTGTGTTGGATAGACGGCCAACTAAGCCTCGTGTTATCAATAAATTGAAAAGGGAAGCTGTATGTGTACCCGTTTGCCTGGGATTGCCCTTACGCCTCTGGATGTGAGATATTCTGTTACTCCTTGAAGGATCATAACCAAGTGGGTTACATGAACCGCATCACAATCATCATACTCACCAAGAATGGCCAACAGAGGAGGCACCGGAAGATATGGAGGTTCTAGCCGGCCTACACCAAATCGAAGAACTTATCCAGCTATGCAACGAGAAGAACGAATCATTCTCACAGAAACAGAACCCTCGAATCGCTGGATTGATCCAACAGTTCATCCCCATGCTGCAGAATATCAGTCACTCCTCCAACGACTTGAAGACCGTCTCACCTATGACCATGGAATCCCTGGAGATGAATTTGCACTATCAATGGCTGACAGAGCAAATATAGCACCAGCAGAGGTGTTATATCGGACCAGACGAGATGATGCACATCATCGAGTTTATGTTCATAGATCTGAAGAAGCAGTACTCTGTGTAGGAGAGACACAGATTGAGAGACCATTCATAAAGAACGAATCATTCTCACAGAAACAGAACCCTCGAATCGCTGGATTGATCCAACAGTTCATCCCCATGCTGCAGAATATCAGTCACTCCTCCAACGACTTAATTGGATGAGTCAAGAAGATTTGGTGTATCTAGCGGCCAGATTATACAGCATGTTTTTCTTCTTTTCCTTGACTTCACCTTTAGATCCTATCACAAAAGAAGAAAGGCGAGGAAAGGAGCGAATGGTTTGCAGGTGGCCGCAGTAAGCCCTTCAGTATGGGCTAAATCAAGATAGCTTAGGCGTGATGTGTCAGATTTCTCATACCATTCCTCAACGGAACCGTCAGTAGATCGAGATGGAATGATTGCTGTAGGAATGAGTTTAGTTACTTAAAGTGAGATGAGCTTTATCAAGATAATATATCTTAAAAACATGCAGAAGCCACCCATTCCTTATAATCAGAAACCATTACTCCAGGAACAACAGGAGTATATCCGGTGGTGTGAAGCTGAAATGAAGCGGCTCCGTGAAGAGGCAATGCATCCAGATTCCATACCAAAAATAAGGATCAAAAACAGAGAAGATTAAATCTGGATAAGAATATAAGAACTAGAAAGAAAACATTCAGACCTGAGATTTAACTTCAAACTTCAAACTTTGATTACAGCGAAAGACTTTGGAATTTCAAGTACCAAGTTTAGTTGTTCTAACTTCTCTTGGTGCTTGAACACTACTTATGACATCTATTTATAGAGAATTGTAGAGGTAGGATGCAATAATGTCGAGTACTCATTGGGCCTCATCGACACATTATTGGATGCACCACTACACAAAGATTCTCTACTTAGGTACACACTTTAGATAATGCAAAACACCTTTTGCAAAATATCTAACAAGACGACAAACAAGATAAAACACTTTAGATAATGCAAAACACCTTTTGCAAAATATCTAACAAGACGACAAACAAGATAAAACACTTTAGATAATGCAAAACACTTTTTGCAAATATCTTACAAGACGACAAACGACTTTATATATAAATCTTATCCCAACAGCTTTTCTCAGTGGAACTGAGTATTGATTGAAGTGGGATAAAATATTATTATTCACATAGGGACCCACCATGTCTTCCACCATCAGTAGCGAAAGAGACGCATCAGCATGACGACATCAAACAGCTCATTGTCTATCTCTTTGAGGTCACAGGTTTGTTGATAGACTTCTGGTAGCTTGTCTCCGTACAGGTTGTCATTGGTAGCAGCTCGGGTGACGGCTTCCAACTTGAGTTGTTGGATTTTGACCAGTTGTTGAAGAGCTGTTCTTGCTTGTGAAATTGCATCATCTTCTTCATTGGACAATAAGGCTTGGATTTCTGCAAATTCATCTCCAGGGATTCCATGGTCATAGGTGAGACGGTCTTCAAGTCGTTGGAAGAGTGACTGATATTCTGCAGCATGGGGATGAACTGTTGGATCAATCCAGCGATTCGAGGGTTCTGTTTCTGTGAGAATGATTCGTTCTTCTCGTTGCATAGCTGGGAATGAAGGAACGCAGAACATCATTTCACAAATGAGAACTGTGTTTTCCTTGGAAGATCCATATCAGGGATCAACCCTGATGCAAGAAGAAGCTTATCGAGATCTTGAAAAATTATCTTGTCGGGATGTTAAAGATATAATCAAATTTTTAAATGATTATTTACATCTTGCCACAAGATCGGGAAGACTCTTTGTCGGAGAAGAGTTATCTGAGAAGCTATGGTCAAAAATGCCTGGAGATCTTGGAGAAAGAATAAGGAAGGCATTTCATGAACGACACGCTGGGAATACTATTGGAGTTGCTCCAAGAATTTTGTTTGCTTACAAATACTTGGAAACTGAATGCAAGAATGCAGCGTTTCAGAAGTCTCTTCGAAACCTGGAATTTTGTAAAGAAATTCCTATTCCAGGGTATTACAAGGAACCAGAAAGGAAGTATGGCATTCGAAAAGCAACAACTTATAAAGGAAAGCCACATTCTTCTCATGTTCGAATTGACAAAAGAAAGTATCTGCAAAAGTCGAAGCATTGTAAATGTTATCTCTGTGGAGAAGAAGGACATTATGCTCGTGACTGCACTAAAGACAAGAAGAATGTCAAGAGAGTAGCATTATTTGAAAATCTTGGAATACCAGAAGATTATGATGTAATCTCTGTACAACCAGGAGATGATGATTCCGATGCAATATATTCAGTGTCTGAAGGAATTGATGATACTGAACAAATTGGCGGAGGACTGGTTGAAACAATTTACATGTTTCGGGAATCAGATAATAGTTACTGGCTTGGAAAAGAAGGTGGATATAGGGCACAGGTGAAGGTACCTCCAGAAATCTATCATTGTCAGCATGAATGGAATCAGTGTGATCCATTACCCCATGATCGAAGACCCGAGTGTACAACCTGCAAGCGAAACATAGCTGCTCAGTCTAAGGCATTTTGTTCTAAATGCAATGCCTTAACTTGTGCACTATGTGCTAACCACTACTTCAGCTTTTCAAAATTCAACATGCAGAAGCCACCCATTCCTTATAATCAGAAACCATTACTCCAGGAACAACAGGAGTATATCCGGTGGTGTGAAGCTGAAATGAAGCGGCTCCGTGAAGAGGCAATCCAATACAAAACCGAGCTTGAGGAGCTCAGGCTAATAATGCAATTGGAGAAAGACGAAAAGGAACTTCGAAATAAAGGCAAATTCAAGGAGGAAGAGTTACAAGCTTTACAAGAAGAAGCAGAAGAAACAGATCAACTCCATGTTATGATGGAAACAATTGCAATTGCTAAAGGTGAAGTCAAGGAAAAGAAGAAAAACATGCTGTATAATCTTATTGTAGAACTGGAAATTCCAGGGATACAAAAGATTTCTTTAAATGCGATTCTTGATACTGGAGCAACAACATGTGTTGTAGACTCAGAATCTGTTCCAGTAGAAGCCCTTGAAGATAATACATACACTGTGGAATTTAATGGGATAAATTCACAGTCGAAGGCCAACAAGAAGCTCAAAGGTGGAAAAATGTATATTGGGGATAATTGGTTTCGAATCCCTTACACATACAGCTTCCCTTTTCATCTTGGAGGAAGAATTCAAATGATCATCGGATGTAACTTCATCAGAGCAATGTATGGTGGAGTAAGAATAGAAGGAGATAATGTCACATTTTACAAAAATGTGATTACAATCCAGACTCGGCAATCTGTTAACTTAATGGAAGCAGAAGCAGATGAAGACTTCATAGTGGATCATTACTACGACCCTTCAACAGAATGGATATTTCATTCAGTAGTACGCAATCCTACTGGACCTACTTTTGAAGAAAGATATCCAAAATTAATGAAGCAGTTGCACAACTGTGGAATAATTGGAGAAGATCCCATGAAGCACTGGTCATTAAATCAGATTACTTGCAATCTAGACTTGAAGAATTCTGATTTTGTGATTGATGATAAACCAATGAAGCACGTCACTCCTGCAATGAAGGCAAGTTTCAGAAAGCACATTGATCAATTGCTGGAACTCAAAGTCATCAGACCCAGCAAAAGCAGGCATCGGACGACTGCTTTTATTGTCAACTCAGGCACATATATTGATCCTATCACAAAAGAAGAAAGGCGAGGAAAGGAGCGAATGGTTTGCAATTACAAACGGCTCAATGATAACACTCACAAGGATCAGTATAGCCTACCTGGTATAAATACTATTATGGCAAAAATTGGCCATAGTCGTATTTATTCAAAGTTTGATTTAAAGAGTGGATTTCATCAGGTTGCAATGCATCCAGATTCCATTGAATGGACAGCATTCTGGACTCCTTTGGGACTCTATGAATGGTTAGTAATGCCATTCGGATTGAAGAATGCTCCTGCAACTTTTCAAAGGAAGATGGATATATGCTTTAAAGGAACAGATGATTTCATTGCTGTTTACATTGATGATATTTTGGTTTTCTCACCAGACGAGCAAACTCATGTTAAGCATATTCAATCTATGATTGAAATCTGCCAGAAGAATGGGTTGATTCTCAGCCCAACAAAGATGAAGATAGCTGCAGTTCAAATGGACTTCTTGGGTTCAACAATTGGCCATGGGGAAATTAAGTTACAACCTCATGTCATCACAAAGGTGGCCAATTTTCCAGATGAGGCTCTCAAAGAAACCAAGGGACTACGCTCTTGGTTGGGCTTGTTGAATTATGCGCGCAGCTACATCAAGGATTTGGGCCGTATGCTAAGCCCACTTTATTCGAAAGTTAGTCCAAATGGTGAACGAAGACTCAATGCTCAGGACTGGAGCCTGATTAAGGAGGTCAAGGCCCATATCCAGAAGTTACCAAATCTATCAATTCCTCCTGAAGGATGTGTCATTATCCTTGAGACAGATGGATGCATGGAAGGATGGGGAGGAATCTACAAGTGGAAGAAGGCACTCAAGGATCCCCATTCTACTGAAAGAATTTGTGCTTATGCAAGTGGAAAGTTTAATCCGATTAAATCTACCATAGATGCTGAGATCTATGCTTGCATAAATTCTCTTGAAGCTTTTAAGATATATTATCTTGATAAAGCTCATCTCACTTTAAGAACTGATTGTCAGGCCATAATCAGTTTCTTTAACAAGACTGTTGAACATAAGCCGTCAAGAACAAGATGGATAGCCTTCACTGATTATATCACTGGCCTAGGCATAGAAGTAACATTAGAACATATTAATGGTTCTGATAATACTTTAGCTGATGCCTTATCCAGATTTGTATTTACTCTTTGTTCAATTTCAGAATGGCCAACAGAGGAGGCACCGGAAGATATGGAGGTTCTAGCCGGCCTACACCAAATCGAAGAACTTATCCAGCTATGCAACGAGAAGAACGAATCATTCTCACAGAAACAGAACCCTCGAATCGCTGGATTGATCCAACAGTTCATCCCCATGCTGCAGAATATCAGTCACTCCTCCAACGACTTGAAGACCGTCTCACCTATGACCATGGAATCCCTGGAGATGAATTTGCAGAAATCCAAGCCTTATTGTCCAATGAAGAAGATGATGCAATTTCACAAGCAAGAACAGCTCTTCAACAACTGGTCAAAATCCAACAACTCAAGCTGGAAGCCGTCACCCGAGCTGCTACCAATGACAACCTGTACGGAGACAAGCTACCAGAAGTCTATCAACAAACCTGTGACCTCAAAGAGATAGACAATGAGCTGTTTGATGTCGTCATGCTGATGCGTCTCTTTCGCTACTGATGGTGGAAGACATGGTGGGTCCCTATGTGAATAATAATATTTTATCCCACTTCAATCAATACTCAGTTCCACTGAGAAAAGCTGTTGGGATAAGATTTATATATAAAGTCGTTTGTCGTCTTGTAAGATATTTGCAAAAAGTGTTTTGCATTATCTAAAGTGTTTTATCTTGTTTGTCGTCTTGTTAGATATTTTGCAAAAGGTGTTTTGCATTATCTAAAGTGTTTTATCTTGTTTGCCGTCTTGTTAGATATTTTGCAAAAGGTGTTTTGCATTATCTAAAGTGTGTACCTAAGTAGAGAATCTTTGTGTAGTGGAGCATCCAATAATGTGTCGATGAGGCCCAATGAGTACTCGACATTATTGCATCCTACCTCTACAATTCTCTATAAATAGATGTCATAAGTAGTGTTCAAGCATCAAGAGAAGTTAGAACAACTAAACTTGGTACTTGAAATTCCAAAGTCTTTCGCTGTAATCAAAGTTTGAAGTTTGAAGTTAAATCTCAGGTCTGAATGTTTTCTTTCTAGTTCTTATATTCTTATCCAGATTTAATCTTCTCTGTTTTTGATCCTTATTTTTGGTATGTTAATTTATTGCCAGGGCAAAGGAAGGGATTAATGCTAAAGCTATCTTAAGGTTTAATAATTATCTTGTGGTATTTGAAGAACAAAAGACGTAAGAAGGCAACAAGGCAGGTGGCCACAGTAAGCCCTTCAAAAAGGTGAGTTCCATAATACCTAAGAAAATCATTAAAGACCTTGGTAGTTTCATTAGATGTATTTTCCTTCTCAGACCAGTAATAAACGAACACTCAGACTAATATGTATAATCTTATTCTAGTCAATATTAAGTTATGACAAATATTTGGGAACAAAATATAAAGGAGTGGTATGAGAAATCTGACACATCACGCCTAAGCTATCTTGATTTAGCCCATACTGAGAAACCCAGTACCAAAGAACTAGCTCATAATGTTGCTGTAATTTACGATAGAGTCTGTCTTTCCAGTAAAGTCAATCTAAAGGAATTTGAGAAACTTATTGCTAAACATACCAGGATGAATCCTCAATATGTTCTATCCTCATCTACAGCCGTCTCCAACTACAATCCTCCACAGGATTCAATGATGGGTCCCCCAGGATACCCACCTGCAACTGGAAATGCACCCATGAACATTCATATTCCTCAAAGACCTTCATATGCTGGCGAAGGATCTAGAATGCATTTTCGACGTGACCCAAAGAATGAATGGTGGAATTTACCATCAGCCATGCACCAGACTGGCGCTATGTTCATAATACCTCATCCCCTTGGAAAATTTGATGATGTATTTATGAGATGGGAATCAATCACTAAGGCGCATGTCTCTATGCAAGGCTTCACAGATGTACGAGACAAAATTATGTTCATTGAAAATTTGCTTGGGGAAACCGAGAAATTGATGTGGACACAATGGCGCATGAAATATACCGAGGAGTTCGCCAATTTAGTCAACATTGGTGAAGGGAATGAAGGAACGCAGAACATCATTTCACAAATGAGAACTGTGTGGTTCAAGTACCAAGTTTAGTTGTTCTAACTTCTCTTGATGCTTGAACACTACTTATGACATCTATTTATAGAGAATTGTAGAGGTAGGATGCAATACTGTCGAGTACTCATTGGGCCTCATCGACACATTATTGGATGCTCCACTACACAAAGATTCTCTACTTAGGTACACACTTTAGATAATGCAAAACACCTTTTGCAAAATATCTAACAAGACGACAAACAAGATAAAACTAAATACGACTATGGCCAATTTTTGCCATAATAGTATTTATACCAGGTAGGCTATACTGATCCTTGTGAGTGTTATCATTGAGCCATTTATGGGTTTCACTCTGAATTTGCATCCCTTCAAACTCAGATTTTAAACACATCACTCATGCCCTCTCTCTATGAGGTTGTTGCCACTATTGATAGTGATGAGCGTTATAGACGTCTGGTTCAGCCAAATCCTTCTCCCCTGTCTCCAGTTTCATCTGATCAGATGACTCTTGCTGCAAAGTCTGGTTCTCGAGGTTATATTGGTCCGGTTACTTATCATTATGGCGCTTCTGGTCATGTTAAGGCTTGTTGCTTCAAACTTCATCTTGAGTTGAGGCAATGTTCCTCTCGCCTTTATGGTGCTGGCACCCCTCGCACTGCAGCTCTAGTGGATTCCGCTACTCCTGCTCCTGGGTCTCCTCATCTCCCTAATTCACAAGAGTTACAAATTCAGATTGGTCAGCTTCAGGCTCAACATAGATCTCTTACTGCCAGTTCTCATGGCCCATCATCTACCATTGCTGCCACCCTTGCAATAGGTATTTCTACTGTTTTCCATGTTCAGTCTACTAATCCCCCATAGTTTCTGGATTCTAAGGCTAATGATCATATAATGAGTGAGTTTTTCGTTCTTCGCCAGTCCCTACTACTATTGCCCAATCTGTGTGTCTTGTTGATGGTTCATTTTCCTCTATTCGTCATAAGGGTGTAGTGTCTTTATCCTCTACCATTACTTTATCATCTGTTTTACATGTTCCAAATTTTGCATATAATCTTTTATCCGTTAGTCATCTTGCCAAACAGTTTAATTTTGCTATTATTTTCTTAATATCTTCTTGCCTGTTATAGGACCTTAGTTCGAAGAGGATTTTTGGCAAGGGCTATGAGCGTGATATGTTGTACTACTTTGGGAATCCACCGGACGAGCCTTTCTCTTCTTCCTTAGCTAATTTTCAAGCCTCTGTTTTGCCTACTTCCATATCTTGTGTTTTTAATATTCAAACTTTAGAATTATGGCACGCTCATATAGGTCATGTTACTTTTCAGTATTTATGTCAACTTTTTTCTTCATTTAATAAAACTTGCAAAGATTCTAAATTTCATTGTGTTGTTTGTGAGTTGTCTAAGCATATCCATACTAGCTATATCCCTCATATGACTCGTGCTCCTTGTGCTTTTAATCTTATACATTCTGATGTCTAGGGCACTTTCCCTATCACCGCCTTTTCTAGTCATAGATATTATGTGACTTTTATTGATGATCACACTAGGTGCAATTGGGTTTATTATCTACTTCGTCGTAAGTCTGACGTATTTTCCATTTTTGTCCAATTTTTACATATGGTTAAAACTCAGTTTCATACAATTGTTAGGACTATCCGTTCTAATAATGGTGGGGAATATATTTCTAATGCATTTCGTTTACATCTTAATTAAACCGGTATTCTTTAACAATTTACTTGTCCTCGGACCCCTAAACAAAATGGTGTTGTTGAACGCAAAAACCGTCATATTATGTCTGTTGTCCGGTGTCTTCTTTGGGGTATGGGTATTCCCAAGTCTTATTGGCATATGGTTGTCCTTACTACTGTTTACGTCATTAATAGGACTCTTAGTTTTGTGTTGTATGATCGCACTCTGTTTCATATCCTTATACCCACTACCACTCTGCTTCCACTCTTACCTCGTGTCTTTGGATGTACCTGTTTTGTTCAAAATCGGAGTCTCACTCGTGTAAAGTTAAATGATAAATCTATTCGTTGTATCTTCTTAGGGTACTCTTCTATGTCCAAAGGTCCCGTTTGTTTTCAGAGGTAGAATGGAGGGGATTTATGATCTCACTCCGTTTCATATCCTTATACCCACTACCACTCTGCTTCCACTCTTACCTCGTGTCGTTGGGTGTACATGTTTTGTTCAAAATCGGAGTCTCACTCGTATAAAGTTAAATGATAAATCTATTCGTTGTATCTTCTTAGGGTAATCTTCTATGTCCAAAGGTCCCGTTTGTTTTCAGAGGTAGAATGGAGGGGATTAATAGTAGGGGGATTGATAGTGAGGAGATTAAGTAAAGTTGTGTTTGTTTTGATGATAGTTGTTAGTGTAGGGATTGTTAAATTATTTTTATATAAAATAAATATAAAATAATAAAACAAATAAAAAAATACAAAAACATTAAACATTAATGTTCAAAAAAAAAAAAACCCAACATGTAAAAAAATTAAAAAATTTCAGAAGAAAATAAAACAAAGATTTTTACTTAACAAAAAATTAAACATTAATGTTAAAAAATAAAATGCCCAACATATAAAATAAAAAAAAATAAAAAAAAAAATTCTAGTCCTTGGGACTATTTTTCTAATACTATCTCCACCTCCTCCATCCCAATCCCCCTTCCAAGGCCTATCCTAATACCAAGGGATTAGGAATCGCCTCCCCCATCTCTCAAAACAAACACCCCATATAGTGGATCCCACCTTATTATCAATCCCAATCCCCTTCCTATAACCCCAAACAAACAGGGCCAAAGGGTATAGGTGTTATGACTCTGTATCTCGTCACCTTCATCACACTTTGGATGTTACATTTTGTGAGGATCTTCCTTTTTTGGTACTAACCTTTCTTTGCAGGCTTCTCCTCCTATTACTTCTATTGTTTATCTAGTGACCATTTTGGATGAGGTTGAGAATGAAGTTGTCCTCCTTTCTCCTTCTCAACCTTTGCATCCTCCCCCATTGCAAGTATACTATCGTCGCCCATGCACTCGGCCCCTCTTGCTGCCTTTCCAGATCTCTGAGTAAGGTAACTCTTCTGCTTTAGCTCCTCCTCCATCTCCTCGTCGTAACCCACATCAGGATCAACATCCTCTAAATCGTTTAAGTTATTTGAGTAGTACTAATCATCCAATTTCTTAACATCTTTCATATGATAGAGTTTCCCTTTCTTACTGTTCTTTTCTTGGCAAGCTTAAGTTGGAGTCCATTCCTTATTCTGTGTCTAAGGCCTTTCAAAATCCCAAATGGGTAGCGCCTATGCAGACTGAGATAGCGGTCTTCGAACAAAATCACACTTGGGATCTTGTACCTTTACCAAAGCACAGTTGCTTGCATATGGGTGTTCACCATAAAATACCTCGCCGATGGCTCAGTTGACCGTTACAAAGCCCGCTTGGTGGCCAAAGGTTTCACACAAATTCCAGGCAAGGATTTTGGTGCCACTTTTGCCCCTGTCACCAAGCTTACTTCTATACGTCTCTTTATCTCCCTTGCAGCAAGCATTCTTGGCCTCTTCACACTTGGGATCTTGTACCTTTACCTCCTGGGGAAAGCATGGTTGGTTGCATATGGGTGTTCACCATAAAGTACCTCGCTAATGGCTCAGTTGACCGTTACAAAACTCGCTTAGTGGCCAAAGGTTTCACACAAATTCCTGGAAAGGATTTTAGTGCCACTTTTGCCCCTGTCACCAAGCTTATTTGTGTACGTCTCTATATCTCCTTGTAGTATCTCATTCTTGGCCTCTTCATCAGCTTGATGTCAATAATGTATTTCTCCATGGGGATCTTCTTGAGACGATTGACATGGCTCCTCCACCTGATTTTCAGGTTGAAGGGGAGTATTCAGAAAAAGTGTACCGGTTACACAAATCCTTGTATGGTCTGAAACAGTCTCCATGAGCGTGATTTAGTCGCTTCAGTTCTGTTATTATATCTATGGGCTTTGTTCAGTGACACTCCGATCACACTTGTTTCATTCGTCGGAATTCTGCAAGTCAATATATAATCTTGTTGGTTTATGTGGATGATATTATTTTCCCAAGTGATGACTCCGTCGACATTGGTCAAGTAAAGAAGGACTTGGGCCAAAATTTTGATATTAAGGATCTAGGATGTCTCAAATATTTTCTAAGAATTGAAGTGGCTCGCTCCAGGGAGGGGATCTCATTGTCTCAAAGAAAATACACCATTGACTTGCTTCAGGATACTAATATGTTAGGGTGTAAACCTGCTTCTACTCTTATGAATCCTAATGTCAAACTCACATCAGAGTTTGGTAAGTTGCTAGATGACCCAGGCATGTATCAGCGTCTCGTTGGACGCCTCTTTGATCAACACTAGACCTGACTTGACATTTGTGATTAGTGTTGTGAGTCAGTTCATGCATGTACCTCATAAAGAGCACTTTGACGTGGTTCATCATATTTTGAGGTATTTGAAGATTTTTTCTGGCTTGGGGTTGTTCTTTACCGTTGGTCTCCAATCTGGGCTCTCCTGTTTCACTAATGTCGACTATGTAGGATCTAGGACTGAGCGTTCCACTTCTGCCTTTTGCACTTTCTATGGCAATCATCTTATCTCACGGAAAAGTAAAAAGCATGCGGTTGTTTCTGGGTCTTCTGTAGACTGAGTATCGAACTATGGCACATTGAACATATAAGATTCTTTGGATTCGCTCTATTCTGGCAGAGTTGGGTTTTAAGGAGACTGTTACTTCCTCTTTATTTTGTGATAACAAATCTGCCATTATATTATCCTATGATTTTGTGCTTTATGAGTGTACCAAGCATATCGAAGTTGACATACATTTCATTCAAGAAAAGGTTCGGATTGACATTATGCGTCCATCCTTTGTCTCTTCTTCTCAACAGTTGGTAGATATGTTCACAAAATCTGTAGAACCAACTTTGTTCTAGTCTTCCATTAACAAGCTCCATTTATTGAATATCTTCACGCCAACTTAAGGAGGAGTGTTGAATATATGAATCAACCTATTTTGTTTAAATATGGAAATTAGAATATGAATTATTTTAATTGTAGGAATCTCACCTTGTGTATATTATTTCCTAAATTGTATCATGATATATTATATATACATGACCTCTACCTCATTAATTGGTAAGCAAAATAATTCTTTTCATTCTTTTAGTAACACAGTTGTCATAGATTATCATAGATCACTCGTCTATTAGAACATGCAAAGCAAATGAAATGCACATGACAATAATTTCAACCACGCATGACAGCTTATTGAGGTTAATTTGAAAAGCTTTATAATACCCCTTGCTGCGAAAAATGTAGGCTAATTAAAAAGTTTTGGAAAGTAAAATGGATATTTTACCCTTGATGCACTATCTCGTCTTTGTTTGCAGAGTAACCAGCAAGACAAGATAAATCACAGTCCCAGTGAATTTCATCTAGAAAAATCAACCAGCCTACCTCAGTTTATACTCAAGTGGAATCTATGAAGCACGGACACCTCTTCGGAGGGGACGTACAGGTGTCTGACACATGTCAAACACAGACACACTTCGGACATGTGTTAGACACTTTGTAGAGAGTCGGACACGCTGGGGACTAGTTAGGGACACGCTAAGGACACGTTGAGGGCCATTTTTTTAAGAAAATAATTTTTAAATTTTTTTTTTTTACTAAAATAACATATCTAAGGTTGATAAATTTAATAAAATTAAATATTTGATATAAAATAAATATTAAATATTTAAAAATATATAACAAATATATAAAATTATATATTTTGCATGTATTTCCAACATGTTGTGTCGCTTGCATTTATTAAAATTTCACATGTTTGTATCGTGTCACATGTCTGTATCCGTACTTCTTGGAGTGGAGTAAACTAACTTGTCTCTACTAGTGAACTGCAGTATGCGAATAGATAGATTAAGCCATAATTTCAGGCCATATCCATGTTCAGCCCGAATATGAAGGTCTTTCACTTCACATAACCTAAAGAATTAGACCACAACCCAACCCCACCTTATTTCGTGCCATTTGACGCACCACAGACTATCACGAATTCGCCATTATTGCTGGCCTCACACCAACTTTAGAGAATTAAATGTCTTGAAAAATACTTATAATACAGCTGAATTAATAAATTTTCAATCACATTTCCAAATTACAACTCTAAAAACCCAACGAAGCCAAATTTTTTTTCTAAATTCATAATATTCCAAAATCATGATTTAATTCTTTCATCCACCGGTTATACTGCCTTTCTTTCAAAATTCAAATATTCAACATACATACATAACCGTAAATGCATTAGACTAATGAATCAGAGAAAGGAAAAAAAAAAAAAAAAAAAAAAAGGAAATTGTGAAGGAGATAAAGTGCTTTTTTTGAGAAAGCATTTACCTCGTTGGATTGAGCAGAGCCAGCGTCGTTGGTGACGCACCAAATCCTAAATCTCTTAGCCCCATAAATCTACACAACAACAAAGAGATTCGCGTTTCAAACAAAAATCCAACACATTCGTATGAACAAATAGATATATATATACATATAGAGAGAGAGAGAGAGAGAGAGGGAGAGAGAGAGAGAGAGAGATAGTCACTGAGAAGGGCTGAGTAATGTGAAGAGAGGTAGTGATAGAGTTAGTCCAAGCGAAAGAGGTAGCACCACAGAGTTCCATATTGGAAGTGCTTTGAAGGTCTATCTCTCCCTCTCTCTCTCCCCGAGCGAAGTGAAGATTATGACTGCCTCGTCAGCCAGTCATTTGTTACCTGTTGGTTTGTTATAAAAGTCTGCCTCCTCGTGTTCCATTGCTAGCCACACCACCCATGGTCTCCTTTAAAATTAGGTAAATTACGCTTTATTTTTTTATGTTTGATATTTTTTTAAAGGTCATTTGATAAATTCTTTTTTTATGCGTTTTGTTTTATTTAATTCATATTTTTTTGAGTATTTTATTAAGTTTAGTTTAATGTATTATGACTAAATTGTCTTTTCTAATTTTTTGCACATATTTTTATTTTAAAACTAAATCTCTCTCTCATTTTAAACAGAAAATCTTCCTTTATTCTAAACAGAAAATCTCTCTCACATTCCATATATAAAATCTCAAATTATAAATTTTGAACATTTTTATAAGTTGAAAATTTTAAAAATAACACAGTAAAAACTCTGAATGAAAATCAAAATGTAATGTGAATGTTTCCAACTAACTTTTGAAAAAACAAAACACATACTGAAGTACAATGTGAATGTTCAAAATAAGCAATAAACATACAATTAACCTTCGAAAAATTAAAATTCATACCAAAATACAATGTGAATGTTCACGATTTATAATTAACATATAACTAGCCTTAAAAAAATAACTCATACCAATGTAAACATTTATGATGCAACGTGAAAACATAAAATAAAATTTAAAAAAAAATGAAAATTAACTATTTCAATTGTTCAATAGTAACAAAAATAATTGTTCAACTAACAAGCATAGTAACAAAAACAACAAACATACAACTAACTTTTCAAAAAATAAAACTTATACCAAAATATAATATGAATGTTCACAATTTACAATTAATATACAATTAGTGTTAAAAAAAAATAAACCCAGACTAAAGTGAACATTCACACTGCAATGTGAAAATATAAAATAAAATTAAAAAAAGTGAAAATTGACTATTTTGATTGTTCAATGATAAAAAAAATGATTATTCAACCGATAAGTATAGTAAAAAAATAACAAAATGTAACTAACTTTAAAAAAAACTTCAAAAAAAATCATACTAAAATACAATGTGAATGTTCACAATTTACAATTAATATACAACTAACATTAGAAAAATTAAATTCATACCAATGTGAACATTTACAATACAACATGAAATAAAATTGAAAGAAAAAAAAAAACTATTTCAATTGTTTAACCTTTGTTTAATGGTAACAAAAAAGGATTATTTAAACGACAAGTATAGTAACAAATAACCAATAATATGTGAACATTCACATCTTGCAAAATATATAATTATGTTCATATTTATATTCCAACGCTTATTTCTCAGACTTTCAAATAATGTGAAATGTGAACATTCACACTTATTGACAAAAAAATAGAAATAATGCCAATAATAGAATTAGAAATCCAAAAAAAAAAAAACCTAATCACTCTAATAACAAAAAAAATATCACCCACATCCTCATCTTCACCATTATCTTTATCGTTATCATTATCGGTATCATTAATCTATGCAATCTCACAATTCCACAAATCTAAATCAAACCAAACCCACCTTTGAAGAATATGTTTGTAACAAAATTGACTGAACATAAATAGAGTTTCAACTTACAACAATGAAGAAATATAGAGTTTTAAACACAAAGCAACAATAAACGAACACAGAATTCCGAACACAAAGTGATAATGAAAGAACACAAAGTTTCACCACAACAATGGAGGAACATAATATTATTTCACTACCATATGTAACTAGAGTTTCTAAACCCTACCAAATAAAAAGTTTCGAGATCCTAGCACAATGAAACAATACCACAAATGTGAATGAAAACTGATCAAAAAGAAAAACATGAATAATGGTAACTACCAAAATAGAGATAGCAACAAAAAGGAAATGTGTATATAATTTTTCTATATAATCCATATCAGCAATAGATATAAGGGTATAATAGTCCAACATATAATATAAATTAGGGAAAAAAAACCTCATGAAATAAAAGTATAAATACATGGGACTAATTAGGTTATAATTTTCCTTGGTAGACTTATTGAGTTGGAACACCTTTAAATGAGATTTATTAATAAAAACTCTTTTTTTAATTTGGTCTTAATTTTATTTTATTTTATTTTATTTTTTCACTTTGATCTTTTATAGGAGTATTTTAAATTTTTTAGTTTATTTTTAAAATTAATTTTTGTTTAAAATTTAAAAAAAAATATTACGTTAGTTGTCATATGACATAAAAAAAATATTATTATATGGAGATTTAAATTTGTGTCAAAGGTATAAGTTATATATATTATATTGTGTGACTATCAATGTGTCATTTTCTTTTTAATTTTGGATATAAGTTAATTTTTGAAATAAATTAGAAAAAATTTGAAATATAAAGGGTTAGAATAAGAAAGAAATAAAAACAAAAATAAAAGAAAAACTTTAAGAATTAAAGTGAAAATATAACCAAATATGAAAAGAAAAAAAAAAAGAGTATAATTTACGGAAAATTCTATTTCTACACCCATTGTTAACTCAAGGCACACACTTAATGAAATATTAATTTAATGACAATTATATTCTAAATAAAAATGATCATAATAAACATCTAGTAACATCCATAAAATTATATGAATTTTTTTTTATACACATCGTTTAAGAATAAAGAAATCTCAATGTACAGAACACTCGAAAAGAATTAGAATTTCAAGTTGAGGGAACCCTCCTACAGTGCAAACAAATTTATTTACTCCATAGCAAAGCAAGTCAAGAATTGTCAGCTTTGGATGCTTCTCCAATGATGGCATAGGACCTTCTTCCATGCTCTATCCATTCAAGAAGAGGTATTTGAGATTTGGTAAGAATTCGTGCATCTCTGTTGGTAGGTTTCCTATATTTCCATGTAACTTCAATTGAAGGAGGTGATGGCAGTGAGAAAGTGGTTGCAGTGTAGGATTCTAAACAATGTCCGTACTCGCAAATAGATATAATGTTTGGAAGCTTCTTAATCTACCAATAGAATCTACAGTGAACCCCTTGCTTTCTCCATTCAATTTTACATAGAGCTTGCGAATATTGATTAAATCCCTTAATCGATTAAATTCCATTGGGTCATCAGCCTCAATTCTGTTTAGAGTTTGAAGGTTTGTTAGGTTTTCTACTTGGAACTACATAACCAAATTAATTTGTCAAATTCGGAATACAATCATTGATATTTTTGGTTTTTTTCAGAGAATTAGCAAACATTATTCGGAAATAAAATTCCGAAATAAGCTCTTAATTTCGGAAGACCAGAGCCGAAGCTCAAACTCGCGAAAAATGGAAGAAAAAATGACGGTTTTGATGGCAATGGAGTCCACAGATGTCTGAAAATGGTACATGCAATAACAAAATGATAAATGCAATAACAAAATTGAATAATGCCTTACCTTCAACAATGCAATGGAGTCTCTGCAATGGTGTTGTCAATGGAGGTCTTCAATAGAGCAAAGTTCTTTACTGTAAGTTTTCACTTTGACTGTTGTAGCACTATGGGTCCACAAATTTCTAAACTGTGGCAGGAGCAGTGTGTGTGGAATGAGGGACAAGTGTGTTAAAGGAGGGTTGAACGAGTGTGTGTACAATAGTATGAGTGAAGGGTATAATTGATACATTTAGCGTGTATATTGAGAAAACTAATTACTAATTAAATTATAAAGTGTGTGTTTTGAGAAATGAAGTGGATTGAGATAATTAAGTGTGTTGAAATAGAATTTCTTATAATTTACCTTAAAAATTATAGGATAAATTACAAATACACACTCTGAAATTTGCTTAAAATACAAATTGTCTCATGTGGTTTGAAAAATTACAAATACCCATTATTAGAATTTTTTATCTAATAGAATTAACTAAAAAAATGAAATTCATAATTGCTCTCTTATACAATAATAAAATTACCTAAATTATTAATTGAAACATATTTCTAACATGATTAAGAACTGTTAATTGATTTGATGATTTATTAATAAAATGAGTGATTTGTTATGAAATTAAAAATCTCAGAGGGTAGAATGTAATTTCTAAAACTATAAAAAGTGATTTGTATTTTAATCAAATCTCAAAAAGTATATTTATAATTTATTCAAAATTATATCCACGTCCCCTTTTCAAACATTAAAATAAGAAACATTTAAATCGTAATTTGTTGTGAAATATTATATATTGATTACACTTTACTCTTTCAATTATTATGGTATATCAATTTTAAAATCACATATTAAAACTCAACTATTAAAAATTGTACAAACACCCTACTCTAAAAGGTGAAAATAAAATAATTTTGATAGTTAAGCAATCTAACCCATACCACTTTAGACTACATTTGTTTGGCTGATTAATGGGATTATTAGTGAGAAGATGATTAATAAAGAGATTGTTAATCTCTTACTAAGCTCACCCAAAATTCAGCCAAGCTAATCTCTTACTAAGCCCCTTGCACTATCAATCTCCTCTCTCAAGTCATCACCAAACAAGCTGTGGGTGGGACCCACAGCCATAACAATCCAATCTGACCACCACGTCGGTAAACAAACATGGCCTTAAAAATGAGATAATAAAGTGACATTGGGGGTGTTTGTTACAGATATTAAAACAGATTATACATTATAGTTTAACGGATTATAGATTATACTTTTAATCTGAAATTGTTAATCTGTTTGGTACAGCTACTAGAATATAGATTTAAATTACAAAATAGTATTTGGTAAATAAGCTATGAAATAGTTTTTTGGTGTCTAAATGTCATTTTTACCCCTTTTAACTGCAAATTGAATTAACCTTTATTAATTGTAAATTGAATGAACTTTTATTTTTTGTTATTTATTACTAGTGCGTATTTCTCATAAATAAAATAAAAAATTAATCCATAATCCATTTGGGTCTTTTTTTTATTATAAAAAAATAAAAAATTAAGAGTATAACCTTAAATTAATATTACCACAACAGAAGCTAATAATCAAAAGTAGGGATAATCAACTTGTTAGAATCAATTTTTTTAAGTTAAAATATGTTATTAGAATCAGAAACTGCTTGAAATAAGTTTAATCAAATCGACCAAATATTAATCAAACAATCCAAAATAGATTTTCTAAAACTAGAATCTATAAATTGGTCAAAATAATCCATACCAAACACCCCCATCCAGTAAGAAAAATGTTTGAGGGCCACAATTTTTGTGGTCACAATGGCTCAAAACTGTCAAAACGACGTCGTTTTGATAGTTTTAAACCATTATGGCCACAAAAATTGTGACCCTCTAGCATTGTTGCATCCAGTAATTGGTTGGGAATCCGTTTTAATTACAAGAAGGTAATAAATTTGTTTTTTTTTAAATTTACAAATGAGTGCAATCTATCTGTAAATTTACCATAATACATATCACTTTTTCATTTTCATTTACCGTTCTTCTGTATCTTTGCCTCTAAATTGCTCTTTCATATCCTCTATATTGCCATCAACCCTTCTTTTACCCTTTTTAATAGCCACCAATCCCTGCTATATCGCCATGTTACATTTTTTTTTTTTTTTTTTTTTTGTGAGAGTTCACCACAATTAGTAATTGAATCATATTAGGAAAATTAAATTGAGATAATCTTTTATTTAATAATAAAAGTAAAAAAATAAAATAATAAAGCATGCTTTAGGGGTCAAACTGTAATCTATCCTAAACGTTTTGGTTAAGAAAAGAAATTTGTTAACCCAATGGATTAGAGTGCAATTTCAGACAATAACAGGAGGTGCACGGAAATACACACTTCCATTAAATTCTCTTGTTCCTCTGATGTTCTTCAACATCCATATAATTCAAGACCCAAAATAATAAATAATAAATACTCAAAGAACTTTACGAGGGCAAGGCAAATAAATTGGAAAGGATGGTTGCAAGTGTGATTCGATCAGTTCTGTTTGAAGTCATGCAAACACTTCTTCAGTCAGATTATCAATTCAAAGAAAATAACCAAATTCAGCAACAACTGAGATTATCAAAATGTTCAAAGCAAACAATCTAACTTCAACTAGAATGACACAAACAAGATAACCCAAGTATTCTCCCCTGCCATCTTGTACCTTGATCTGCATCAGCAGCAAAATTTCACAATATCAGAATCTACGAAATTACGAGAGAGAGAGAGAGAGAGAGATTCTTCCACAATCATCATTCTGGGGCTCTAACATATGTTTCACGGGAGGGGATATAGGACCAGACTACAACAAGTAATGCTAGAGACCCCAAATATTCTACCAAAAATTTTATCAAATGTCTCACATATGCAAGACATTTGGTAAAACTTTTGGTAGAATTTTTGGGGCCTCTAGCATTTTTGGACTACAACACATAAGTAGCTTTTATGACTATAGTTTTTATATTGGCCCCGTTTGGTAGAGCTGTGAGAAAGTAATTATAGCTTATAACTTAACAGCTTATAACTTATAGTTGTGAACATAAGCTGATTTTTAACTTATAAATTAAGCTTCTCCTCCCCCACTCAAAAAATAAATTGATTTTTGACTTACAAAAAGCTATAAGCTGTATTGTTAAGCTGAGCCAAACATATCAAAATAGCTTAAATTAAGTTAAAAGCTGAAATAAGCTGTAAATAAACCCTACCAAACAGGGTCATTGTTAGCTTAAAACGATTAAAATAAGTAGCATGTTTACTACATTTTTTATTATCAGTGAAGAAAGTTTAACCCGTTTGATTAAATAAGTTGTTGCATAGGATTTTTGTTGTGTATATATTCAGAATGGCCTCCAAAGTTATAATTAAGAAAAAAAGATAGGGTACTTTTGTCCATATATATTCAAGGATTTCAAATAAGTAAATACAAGTTAAATAAACTATAATTTAAAATTGCAACCAAACACCATCAGTTCAATATTTTTTTGAGCAAATAAGCTAAAAAAGTAGACTTATAACTGCTACCAAACAGGGCCAATAAAGATATTTGAACTTGGTAGACCAACTGAGGTAGGTACCACCTGTGCACAAGGCTGGTTGTAGCAAAAAATATATATATATATATAAATGCACAAGATAAGAATACCAAAACCAAATGCTGCATGTAGAAACTAATTCCCAGTTTCACCAGTTCGAGTAAACAACCCATATGGTTGCAGCCCATGGCCAACCATTGAAGTGCAGCAAAGAACAATGATGCAAAATGGACAGTTGATGCTTTACCTTTATTTATTGTCTTGGAAGAAGAGGGATCATTCGATATGATCTTCCAGGCCGTAGTTATATATTATCTCAATCTGCATCAGAAATCAAAATAATAAGAAATGAGCCAAAGAGCTTAGAAACAGATTGTAAAGCCTGTGATTTCCAAGCATGACTGACAGCTCACTATCGACTCTACTGAAACATACAAATAAAGATATTATATTTCACAAGAATGAAGTAAAATAACATGTACGGGGAGAAGAAAAAAAAAAATGGTGAGACCATGATTAAGAAAATGAAGTCTTTCTCTGTAACAATTTGGTTCGCTGCTGTTGTTCCTGTGGATATACATACAGTTGCCGATTGATATAAAATGTAAGCCAACTCCTGTACAGGTCAGAATGGACTCATCCATGAATTGACATTAAAAATTAACACCATGTGCCGGGTTGACAAAGTAAATTTGCTTGCAGTGGAGACCATCAACACTACTACGACAAAACTAAAGATCTAGAAAAGATGTCCTATTGGGTGCAATTTGCTATGACAGTAGCTGCTACTAGGACCGCCTCGGCTCTCACCCCTTCCACCTTTGGTGCTCCTACACTATTTTCTTTCTTAAGAAGTAAGCAAAGTATAGAAAAGCAATTATTGCATTTACCCTAAAAATTATATACTAATGCTATGCAAAAATTATTATAATCTCAATTTCATAATACTTTGAACACGTGACCTGAAAAGTATCTGACACTTCCCAAAGTTAAACAAAATAGATTTTAAAATATGGATACATATCTATGAGTCCTGATACAGATCTGACTCCCATCTATAAGTACTCGTGTTTCACAACTTGTATTCATAAGAAACCAAGACTACTAACCCTAACAATTCCAAATCCTAGTCAATAAAAAGATACAATCTTAATCATATATAGTATTTTAAATAAAAAATAAAAAATTTACAATTATGTTCCTAATAGCACAAACAATACACCGCCAAACAGTAATTGCAAACAATATTGCTACAGTAATAGCCACCTTACTACAAACATTCAGCACTACAATATTCTCTTTCAATGAAAAACAAGAGCTATGAATCTTTGATATCCTCTTAATGAAAAATACTACTGCATCATACTCCTCAGATGGGCTAAAACTTATCCTTGACTTTTAGCATCATACGATCCACCAAGAATACCTAAACAATCACCCTCAGACACTTCACTATCCTTAGCTTAAGCAACATACATGTGTGACTAAATCTTGGTCTCAGATACCATTTGACAACATTGGGAACAGAGGCAAAGACCTCATACTTCGACACAATAGAAGCCCAAATTTCTTCAAAAGAAACAAGGGGAAAAACTTCCAACGATGTGCTATTTTGTTTGCAAATGCTAATGTTCTCAAAGAGAAAATATACAAATGTTAAGTTTTCATTCATGATTGCATTGCCTGTCAAAGCAGTATCAGTTGCACTTGTAGGAAACCAAGATTACTAACCCTACTACTTGTGATGGTCAACGCGAATGGCAAGTTGCCCAGGCTCTATCCAAGAGGTCTTAGGTTTAAGTCCCGATGTCCTACTTAGACCAATATGTGAGGCTAGCCGGTGGTTGCACATATCCCGAGTTTGTACTCTTGGGGTGAGTCCGAAGGGCCCCCTTCCAAGGATCAGTTCTCAATTATCAAAAAAAAAAAAAAAAGAAAGAAAGAAAGAAGAAGAAGAAGAAGAAGAAGAAGAAGAAGAAGAAGAAGAAGAACTAATCACAATAAAAGTCTTAGTTATTAAAAATATCTAATAACAATAATTTTTTGTGAACCAGAGAGACATATAGAAGTCTGTAACAAAGAAATAGAACCCAATTACCAACTCACCTGGGAGACTATAACGACCAAAAAGTCTACGAATCATCATTACCATATAAATAACAAATCCCTTCTAACTCAAACATAGTAGATCTCAATGTTCAGGAGATCAATGAATTGTCTAAACAAATCTCCATGGGACTAAAAATGTAATCGTGCAACACTCTCCTAAATGAATGGCACATGCACAAAAAATATAGCATACATCACAACATAATGTGACAGCATGCAATGCCCTCAGTTCTAAGCATTCTTCCGACTGAAAAAAAGGGGAAAGGAAAGGAGGAAGGGAGAGGGGGCATCTGAAGGAAGGCAAACCCTTAGATATATGCACAAACATCAGAACTTTGATCTTATTTCATACACAGAATCTTTTTGTATAAAAATAATTTTCATGAAAGTTAAATAAAGCAAATATGCAGAATTTAGAAGAAATCAAGCTATTCATTAATCATATGTTGGACTAGTCAAACAAATGGAACTAAAAAATGAAAATTATCTAAAGAAAATAAGAAAGAAACTAAACAAGGAAATTTTCAAATAAATTACCCCAGCAGGCGGTGTTGGATTTCGGGTGAACTTGGAGCCACCAGGAGCCCATGGAACTGTTCAAGGAAAAGGCAGGTGAGCTTTCAAACTGCATAGGTGGATACAATGTCCAGCCACAATAATAAGCACCAAATGCAACAATTTATCTATGTTTTAATTCACATAATCACTTTTGGTTTAAATAAGAGTTAAAAGAAAATGGAAAAAAAATTCAGAAAATAAACAAAACATAACACAGTAAAGAACATAGTTAAGAAGCTAAACAGTTAAACCTCTAACATCAAGGCATGGAGATTTAAGTTTGCATCTGTACACAGCACAACAGAGGGGAGAGACCCTAAACCATATCTCATATGAAGATTATACATCATCATAAATAAGTCACTATATCTCACTCTATGGAGAATGAAACCCTAATAAGAGAGATGATGAATGACTGGAGAGAGAAAAAAGAAAAACATAAGACCTAAGAAGCACAGACATTTCTCAAAAGATAATATGTCATATCTGACACCGACATGACACAACACTTTTTAGACACTTTCCAACACTACATATGAAATACATTACAAGTTTCAATAAAATAACTTGGAATCCAATGATAAACCACAAACAATATAAATTTATACTTACTCTCCTCCTTTAGTTTTTAAAAATTATTGATTTATATATATGACATATAATAATTATTTATCTTCTTATATGACATGACAAATATATAAGATTATATGTTTTGCACACGTCCCCTTGTGTCGGCATGTCCATGTCGTGTTATGTGTCCATGCTTCTTAGCATAAGACCATCTCTTCTTGACCTTAATGAGATGATTGATTACAAAAGAAGGCTTGAACTGTTACTTTTGAATCTTCTAGATAGTTCTATTCTACAATAAATTTATCTTCTAGCAAACCCCTTAAAAACAAGAAGCCAAGAAATCAGCTTCGATGCTTGTTAAACTATTAAATACTTTACTGCATTTAATCTTCAAAATGAACAAAATATATCCATCTCAAATCATGCATTTCTTAGAAAATCATCAAGTATCTTGTCCTCTTATTCACTTTGTGTCATATCATTCTAAAGGGTTCTATCAAGTAGTTAACATCAATGCACTCACAGAAATAAAGCTTCGTGTGAGTACTTACCAATGTAAGGATCAGGGTGCCTCCACTTGTTATGGCTTGCTTCACCATCAGCTATCAATCTATCAATTGCCTCAAGATTTTCCTGGGAAACCGCCAAGGCAAGCAATGTGCAGTGAATAGCATTACCACAAAACATAGTAAAATACATGGTTTAAACACAACCAAATACTTTAGCAAAGTAAAGCAACTCAAGCAATCATCATGATGTTATAAAATTATCATTTCTATCATAATCACTGCCTCCAAAGGCTACAAATCTTCTGGGTCACTGCTTCACGCAATGTTGACAAGAAAAATACATCATTCATACTGGTATTCAGCCATACAGTAATATCACCACATTAAGTGGGTCAAATGGAACATTCCCTGCATTATCCGAGTAATATGGTTGACTCATACCAGAATTCCTCATTTTACAACTTGGGTTTAAACAAGTATGTTTGTTCCAAATGCAGCAATAAAATTGTGCCCAATAGGCGAATGCTACAGCACCCACTAGTGAAAGTTTAGCTTTTCCAATTGAACCATTTCACTGTAAAACAGAGGGATATGTAAGACTGCTGAAAATATAAGTGCTTGCAGGTGATTAATGTTCTAACCTGTGTTACATGGACTCTTCTATGTCCCACAACGTACCTGTGTCCACCGGATATGACAAGGATAAAGGTGTGGAATATGTGTCCGGCACCCGTATCCAATTTAGACAGTCAAATCTTTTAACTTGTTATAATATATGAAGATGAAGAGACTCAAATTTGCTAGTAAAGCAATATTTTTAGCCTCTCACATGAATTAGATATAGAAATCTCATATTTTTCTTTAATCCTATTTAATTTCTAGTATATTTCTACATAATTTATAACATCTCATCTGAGAATATTATACAATATGCAATATATATGCATATACGACACATCTCCGTATGTTAGATACATATCCCAAGATCCGAATATCTTAGTTTATGAAGGTCTGACACTGGATACAGACCCGCACCCGATACTCGTATCAATTTGTGCTTGCACATTATTCAATCACAACCATTTGGTACATGAAGATGAGATTTTTTAGGAGTAATTGAGGGGAAATCTAAAGTGCGATGGAGAGAACAAACCACGTTTTTGTTGGCCTCAAACCTCTCGCGGAGCTCCGATGCCTGAAAACAAACAACCATCCATTATCATCGATCATGATGATTACAAGCTAAAACCTATATATATAAACAAAGCGGGATCGAAACCCTAGAGATTAGAGAATGAGATGATAGATAGATACATCTTGGTAGAAGAGATGACGATGAACAGCCCAATTGAGAGTGTCTTTGAGGGCTCTCCTGTACAGGATCCTTACTCTCTCCTTCTGTGCTGCCCTCCTCGCCAGGTGCGATGCTGCACTCATCTCTCTCTCTCTCTCCGTCCTCTGCCTCACAAATGCAATTAATTTTCTCAGACTCGGGCAATGAGGACGAGCACTGCCATCCGTCGTCGTTTTTCGTGAATTAGATATGAGTGGTGATAGTAATACCACAATTATAGTGATCTCAGTTTTTGACCCGGCTTTATGCTTTTCGGGCTCAGGTATGGTAGTTTAGGTCAAGTTTGGCAATTTAAAAATAATTTATTTTTTTATTTTTTTTTATCATATTATTTTTTTATTTTTTACACATCTTTTCGTAAAAAGATAAAAAGTACACTTATTTAGGTCATCCCAAACAACCCCTAAGATGTCGTTATTTATATCTTTTTTTCTTCTTATCTTCTGAATTTAGATTTTTGAATGTCTTGAACGTGTTTAGAATAAGTTAATTGTTATTTGGTTTAGAATGTTACTGTCTAAAATTTTGATCTTCTGCTCGAGCGGGCCTTCTTGTGCTCGAACGGGATTTGCAATCATTCAGTACTTTGTGCGTCTGCAAAAATACTATAGATGTGTTTTTTATGCTCGAGTAGAGTTTTTTACGCTCGAGCGGCCCCTCTGGCGCTGGAGCGACTGTCTGAAGCCTGTAAAATACTAGGCGAGTGTATTTTACGCTCGAGCGGGTCTCATTGCACTCGAGCAGGTAATGCTTTGCTGTTGTGTCTTAGCGCTCGAGCGGCCTTTATTGCGCTTGAGCGGGTCGAATTTATGTGTTTGACGCTGCGCTCGAGCGGCCTTTATTGCGCTTGAGCGGGTCGAATTTATGTGTTTGACACTCGAGCGTCAAACACATAAATTCGACCCGCTCAAGCGCAATGAGCGTCAAACTCTCCGCTCGAGCGGACTGTGCGTATATCAGATCGCGAAAGTGATTTCTCTATCTTTTCTCTCTTTAAAACTTTCTAAAACCCTAAGTTGAGAGCATCTCTCTCTAAAATACTCTCTCTCTCTCTACATTTTGATCTAGATCTAGTGATCTCCTCACCCTCCTCCATTTGATAAAAAGATTGAGCTCTTCAAGAACTCCATTTTCATCCGAGTAGAAGTTGGTTTCGTCATCTTTGGAGTTAATCTCTTACTTGGCTCATCTTCTCTTCTTGAGGTAGGGATATTTACTCTCCTATATGGGTTTTAACATAGATGTTGGTCATTTTGTATAAATGGTGTGATTTGAGAATTTTGGGTGAAGTTAGGGTTTGAGTTGAAATTATAAAAGAGGGGTTCCTATTGTTGGGTTTCATATGTGTATGTGAGATCTTGAAAATGGGGTTGTTTGTATAATGTGGGTAAATTTTAGCCTTGGGGGCAACATTTGAGAAAAGAGGGAGAATGCCCTAATTTGCATTATATAAATTATTTGTTTAAGTAGTGAAATCAATGTGAAAATATGAAATTGGCTTGGGAATAATGAAATTGGGAAAATATGTGATTAAACGGTGTAGTTGGATTGATAAATTACTCACCTATAGAAAAGTTAATAAATTATTTGTTTGATAAATTTATTTATCTGTTTAGAAATAACTATTTTAGGCTATCGATGGAGGATAGCCATGATTGTTGTAGAAACTGTATGATGATTAGATAAATTGAAACTAATTAATTGGATTATGTCATTAAATATGACGGTTGGATTAACACATTGAATATATGATTTAATTGGTCATTGTATGTGACAACGTGTTTAAATACATTATATATGTATCTTTGTTTGGGAAGAGAAAGGGAATGTACTCCATTGTTTGGGAGGAGATAGGGGATGTACTACATTGTTTGGGAGGCGATAGAGGATGGACTCCATTGATAATTAAGTTGGCCGGAGCGTCCAGGGTGAAAGTCCCGAAATCTTATATACATTTGAATGATGTTAATAATTGAAGTGTTGATGATATGAGTTGTAATCTCATTTTAAATTGTTTGGATAAAAATGAACCATGTTAATGAATTGATTTGGATAAATAAATGGAAGTGGATTGAAATATGAATGTCAATGTTGATTGGTTATGGAAAGAGTGTAACTTGGTTTTCAAGTGCTAAACATTTATTGGATGCTAATGTTTTAGTTAATTCTCATATATTGTTTAGCATATCTCTACTGGGCTTTAATTCACGCTACTTAGGACACAATTTTTCAGATACAGGTGATATGTCGCCTCCAAGATCTTAGCTTGGATTTTGGAGTTGAAGACATCCTTTTGTTATTCGTTTTGATGTTAAATGTATATTCAAAACTAGGACTTTTTATGTATAGAGTTAGGGCTCTTTTTGTTGTAACCAAGTGATGACTTGGAAAGCTGTAAGGCCGTAGGGCATTCATTTTGTTGCTAACATGTAATATCCATCGTAATACAAACTCTAATGAATAAAAAGATGATAGTTCTATTATGTTTTATGGATTTATTGAATGGTTGGATTAAGTCTTTTTTGAGGGCGTTATAACAATAATGCTAGGTATAATGAAAGAAGTATTATAAAAAGTTTTCATGAAGATTCTCCACTCTTGGATTAATTTATAGTGTTTGTAGTGTTTTATTATATGTAATTTATAGTATTTGTAGTGTTTTATTGTATATTATGCAATCACCCTATAAATTATTTTTGATCTTCTATTCCTTTGGACCTTTATTTATAAATTTTGAAACTTTTAAAATTTTTTCTCTCTTCAAATAATATCAAAATTATCCTTAAATATCTCATCCTTTGAATGCGCACACCTACATCCCCAATAAAACTTTCCTTCCAAAAAACCATAACAAAACTTATTAAAAAAAAAAAAAAAAAAGAGTCTCATCCTCTTCAAAACCTACGAAGAAGAACAAAAAGAATATTGTGTTTACTCATTTAACTAAATTCCCATATGATATTTTCCATTGCTCTCAAATCCAAGCTCTTGATTTAAGTCACAATAATCTTTTAGGGGATATTTCAATACAAAACTTGTCTATGGTTGTTACCAACTTTACTTATCTTAACCTATCATACAATCACTTCTTGGAGATTAAAATATTCGATTCCCAATTCTTAAAACAATTAAGTTCTTCGAGTTTTCTTCATTCTGGACTCATCCCATATCACAAAAAGTTCAAAATCAATGTTTAGTTATAGGCTCCCGAACAAATAAACAATGTTCGGGCCTGTGTTCCTGAATTTCGGTCATATGTTCAGGAATTCAGTCCTGAAAAAATGACAAACATATTTTATTATTTTTGTCATTTTTTTCAAGAAACTTACCCTTGCAAGGGCAATCTCCTCTAAGTTAAGAATAATATCAAAGTTATGAACTTGCTCTAAGCTTTGTTGGACTCCTCTCGTCTTATGGAGTTGTAATTACCAGAAAAATTTTCACTCATTGTCATAGTTGGAAAAATGTAAGTAATCAAATGATTACCACCGTTACCCCCAGAATATTGCTTCCAAAGGATTTTGAAGGTTTTGAGGGTGGACAAGTTTTGAAGGTGGAATTTGGGAAAAATGGATGAGTTGATGATGGATGTAGATACTCTCATAAACCCTAATTCATGATATAGTGAATGTGTAGGTTTAATTGTGAGACGGGGTGTTCCAAAATTAATGATATTCCTTGTAGTAATTTTATTTGAAGTTATTATTATAATAAAAAAAAGGACTAAAAATTAAAAGGTCCAAAATAATTTATAAGGTACTAACAACAATGCTCTTACACATTGATGCGGTGATTAGTTTAGTAGATGGGTAAGTTACCCTTTGCACCTGCCTAATTGTCATTTGGTAAAGGTTGACCTTATGGAGTTGGAACCAAAAAGTTTGTTTATCTATTTTTTATTTTATTTTATTTTTATTTTGTTGATTTTTTTTGGAAAAAAAGAAATAATTATAATTTAAATATAATATTTTATTTTATTAATTTATTTAATTTATTTTATACTTTATATTTTTTTAATCTCAACTAAAATAACTAAACAAACCTTACTTATTCTCATTTTGGCCCTTAAACTTTAGATTTATTTAATCCTTTAATTGTTGATTTTTTCATCAATGTGATCTATTTGAGGTGTTGTTTGGCAAGTTAGTTTGTGGCTAAAATAGTCACAAAAGGCAAAATAGGCTATTTTAGCCACAACAAATAAAACATCATATGCAACCCATAATCATTACAATATTATCTTACAAAAAAAATCAAAAAAGCCAAAAAGTCCTTCCCAAACCAAGCTTTTTAGCCTAGGCTAAAATAGCCAAAAAAGGTCAAAAAGTTAAAAAGCTAACTCACTTCCCAAACGGAGGCTGAAAACTGTTGTCAAATACTCTCAAACAGAAAAGGTCTCACTTCTCCTCAAAATTCCATATTCTCCGAAATCATTAAGACTCCATTTTTGTGAACCCATGCAGCTTTATAATAGTGATTTGAATTGTTTATAGGTCTTGAAAAAAAATATATAAATACAAAAAATTAGTTTAATCGGATATCAATACGTAAATTAACTTACCGCATTTTATTTTATAAAATGAACAGTTTTAGTTTAAAAAATTATATTTACCATTAATTCCATAAAGCTCAGTTTTTTTAGATAGATAATAGGGAAAATTGGTCTAGGGTCCCTCTCCCACTTTTCGTAATGAAAGAAATCCACAAAATTATTTTTTGATGTCTAAGGTCCCTAAACATATATCAGAGAAATTTGACTCTTTGTCTCTACTCTACTCTCTCTCTCTCTCTCTCTCTCTCTTTCTCTCTCTTCTCCTCTTACCCACTGTCTTGCAGATCCAAGGCAACAAGCTTTGCTCCTCCACCATCCTTTACGACCTCCTCCACCTTCCTTTACGACATTTTCCTCAACACCTTCTCCTCCGACTCCTCCCTCCACTCTGCCACCGTCACAGACCTCCGCACCGCCTGGATCCGCGACCCGGCCTCATAACAGGTCGCTACTATTCTCTAAACCTGAGATTCATGCATATATATATATATACGCATCTAGTTGAGTCTTGAGGTTGTAAAATTGAAGCGATAAAATATGCAGATCTGGTGTTCTTCTTGGCTTCCAAGTTCTTGAAGACAATTCCTCAGGTAGTGTTTATTAATCACTCGCTGAAATTTTTGACGATATACACTTAATTATATATCTTATTGTAAGTATTTATAGTAGGTGCAAGTGTGTTAATGAATTTGAATTTTTGTTCAGACCGCTACGACGACTTGCTACGTTGCTACGCATCCAAGGCTTGAAAACGTTTCTGGAAAGTACTTGGCAGACTGCAATGAAGCTTCAACATCCAAATTGGGATCCAACTCTACCGAAGCTGCAAGGTTGTGGTCTGTCTTGGAGCTCATGCCCCAAGAATTTCTCAAATTTCTCTGGATTCAACCCAGAGAAATTTGAATTTTCTCTGGATTCAACCCAGAGAAAATTCAAAGGATCAGACCAATATTCATGTTTATCCTGATTGGGCAGCCATGCAAGTTTTTCATTTGATGCATGCTCTTATGGAACACAAAAAATCAAGTTATCATGTTCCAATGAGTTTTATGTTTAAGTAGTGATTCAAGATAGTTTGTTACATCTACGTTGCTACCCCGAAGTCCTCTTGGTGTGGTTTTGCATTAGAGCTTAGGGCTAGCTTTTAATTTATATATATATATATATATATGTTCCTATTGTTGTTTATTCTCTCAATAGAGTGAACTGTTGATAGCTTTTATCTTGCTTTTGAATCTAACTTGACAATAATCCCAGTCATAAACAAAATTGACCAACCAACTGCTGATCCAAATCATGTTAAAGCTGAGCTAAAATCAGAGAATTTCTCTGGACCAACCTAGAGAAATTTCAGTTCAAACCAGAGAATTTCTCTGGACCAACCCAGAGAAATTTCAGTTCAAAGCAGAGAAATTTCAGTTCTAACTTGTGATGCAACTTTAATATTGATTAAGTTTACCTTCTTTTCTAACCATGCAGCTAGAGAAATTTTGAATTTCTCTGGAGAGAAGGGTGATATTGCTTCGTCGGCATGTTAGCTGCTCGGATCATCCACCAACTGGTCTGTTCATATAAAGGAGGAAAGAGAAAATAAGAAAAACTAGCAGCCCGCCAAGAATACATCCAACCATAATCAAGGTAATCTTCTTTGATGATTTTGGGTTATGTTTCTTTGGTGGCAAACTAGCCACAATCTTTTTTGGGGGATTAGGCCCAGCAAGGTTTCCATCATAGTTGCTTAATTTGAAGATCTCAGCTCCATTTAAAATGACGTTATAGTACTGAGATTTTGTTTTCATGTTTGGGTGTAGCTCTAGCCACAGGTCTTCCTTCTCCCCATTGTTTACTTTTGGAACCAAAACAACATAGTCTCAGTACATTGGAACTGCGTATCCGTTGCTCCAAGCAATAACATCAGCTTTAACTTCTGCTGTTTCATTGTTGATGAATATGTCAAACACCCTCTGGTTTACATTTTTCATCCACCGATTCACCTCGCAAAAATGTAGCTGAACAAGGTAGAAGAAACCAGAATCAATGGGGGGAAAACACAGCTCAAATTGTAAAGCACATTGACGTTAGAATATAGCCCCATGGCTCTAGCTGTCTTGTAGACCATCTCAGGTACAGTGTATAGCAAGGAAGTGAGTTGAGGTAGGGGAATTCTTATGTTAAAAAAAAAAGGGCAGAGAAATTTACAGTGAGAAGTTTAGGGAAGTCCAAAATTTCTCTGGACCAATTTTCTCTGACTTGAATTTTCTCTGGATTGATATTGAGGGACCTTAGACATCATGAAAATATTTGATGTCCTTTATACAATAAAATCATAATATCAGGGACCTTAAAAAAATACCCCTAAATAATATAGGTAAAATAAAAAATATGTTTAGATAGAGAGTCCTAGAAAATAATGAAAATTAAAGTTCATTAAACAACTCAAATCAGTTTGTTAATTAGGCTAACAATTTTTAACACAATATATAGAAAAATTTATTTTTTCTCATAAATCTTGGCTAGGTTTATTTTGTTTTTCTTTTTGTCCATATTTCTCCCCATAACTCTTTGTTATGAAATGATTATATTTTTTTCCTATCATTTTCTTGCACAATTTTTAATCTATTTAAATACATGTAAGAAAATAAATTTTCATTTTTTTCTTTTCTTTCACTTCACTTTTTAACCATTTTTATTTTCTATCATATGTTTCTTTTCAAATAAATGGAGCGTAGAACAAAACACAAATGTCCCCATCTATTTTTAATCAAATTAATTTTTTACATATATATATATATATTAAGGCCTCGTTTAGGAACATGTTAATTTAGTAATTATTTGGCTAAAATATGAGCTAAAAAAAATTAGTATGTTTGGAATGACTTTTTGACTTTTTATGAAAAGATGTGTAAAAAATAGAGAGAAAAGAAAATTTTTAACTTTTTAATATGAATTGTTAACTTTTTAATTTCTTTTAACGATTTTTTGACATTTTAACTAAAAAAAATACTTACTAAACGAAATCTAAGATACATGAGATGAATGATTTACACCACTATTGTAAGGTCCCACGGGACCCTCAAAGTGAAATTTTGACGGTTATGGAGAAGATAATCGGGGGGCTACTCCCAACAAAAAATGCAATGTGGCACATAAGTCAGCGTAGAAACAACAATGCTGGATATTTAAAAAACTGTATCAAACGTTATCCTTATTTTTTACCTACTAGTTTGCACAGTGAGGAGTTTTTAGGGGTGTTTTAAATAAGTGTACTTTTTATTTTTTTGAACTAAAAAATTGAAGAAAAAAATATAGATGTTTGGGTTAATTTTTTAATTTTTTATAAAAAAATGTATATTAAAAAATTATATAAATTAATGTGTAGGAGAAAATTATGATTAAAAGTTGTGCAGTCGAAATTTTTGATTTTTGATAAATAATAATAACTTTTTAATTTCTTAAATAACTTTTTAATTTTTTAATTTTTTTTCAACTTACCAAACGTGGCCAATGGTCAATGCAGGAAAGTGTATAGTTTAGAGGCAAAAGTGAAAAAATATCAATGTCACGTGACATTTTTGTTATAATATTAGACGGTGGTTACTAGCTGAATTATATTGACAAATATTCAATAGTTGATGGACCAAATTAAAATAAATAAATAAACAAAGTTTATAGATCAAAGTGTGCATTGGGTATTCTATTAAAAATGTAAAGTATAATTTATCTCAAACCTTCTCTTATATCATTGTGGGTGTACTTTCTTCTCCAATGGCGGCGACAGCGGCGGCGAAGTTGGGCAGCAACGACAGGGACAACATCAACGGAGACAATGGGCTTTCAAAGAGACCTTACTTTCCAAACCACATCTTTGAGTAGATTAGTAATTTTTCCTAAATCGTAACTGTTTTTTTGATGGATTTATTTTTTATTATTATTATTTTTTGTTTGGTTGAGATGATCATTTGGAATCTTGTTTATGTATTGTTATTGTTTTATTAATATAATGCTTCCCATGTTCGAAAAAAAAAAAACTTCTTTTAATTTTCAAATCTTTATTATCTTTTTTTCATTTGAATTTTTCTCTCTTTTTGAGACATAATATATCCTCATAAGTTTTAGAGTTCCTAAGACAATGTCACAAAACACACAATACCACAACGATTGTGGGAGTCCAGTTGTTGGGGCATTGCACAAGAGCATACAATAATATTTGCATATTGAAGACAAACAATTTTACCAAACGTCGCATAGTTTGGGAATTATGTCGGGGGCCTTTGGTTCTATGGAAGAATCTCACTTTCTCAATTAAATTAGCAAAATGGCGAATAATAGCCTTTTTACAGAAATACGCATTGGGAGAACTTGTTGGATGGCTTGATATAGACTTTTGACATAACTAAGAACTCAAATTAAGAAATGTCTTGAATTCAAATCTCTCTGTTGAATTTAGATTCCCTTTGATTGGTTGGAGTTCCATGCGAAGAAAAGTATTGGATAGCTTTGATATCTATTGTTGGGATAATTGGTGCCTTAACAGAACCAACATCAGGTAATAGCCTCTATACACATGAAATATATGTGACCGAAGATGCACATAAAACCAACAAATTTTCAGGGTTCTAACCTGAGGAAACTTACAAAATGTTCACAAATCCATCACCATTGTGGACAATCTTTGTCAATTTCAATCACAAATGAATATCAAATAGTCAATACAATCGAGTTAGTAGCCTCTAATCTTATATGCATCTGATCATAAAACAAACTTACAAAAGAGAAACCATGCTGTTTTTCCAGCCAAAGGATCTTCTGCTTGTGCATGGACGTGTGAAGCTAAGCCCAAACATCTCCTTGAGAGCCTCTCCTTGCTCAGAGAACATGATCAGCTTTCCAACAATCATAGCACTCTCCGTAGTATGGTTTATATCACTTGCGTCGCTCCACAAGCAGTTGACCAGTTGTAGCCTCCTCCGCTTTGACCCCAAACTGATGCCCCACTTCTGGTATAGTCTATTTCTCTCCCCTGCTGAGTACCTCTTGTACATGAGCCTCCTTAACATCTCTCTCTCGCGGCGAAGGGCCTTCAAGCTGTCACTCCATACATAACATGTTTTAGTAATGTTCCATACAAAACATGTTTTAGTAAGATGCTGACACACAAATGCTCCGTTTGTTTCAATGGAAAACATTTTCTACGAAATTATTTTTGTAGAAAATGTTTTCTTATGTTTGGTTGCAAATGTGCAAGTGACTGTATTAGTAGTGGTTTTTGTGCTGGTGGTCGTGGCAGTGGTGGTGAAGGTGGGGGTGGAGTTGCGGTAGTGGTGGTGACGGTGGTGGTGGTGATAGTGCAGTAGAATTGATAAGACATATGATTGGAAAACAATTTATGCCTTCCAAAAGTGGAAAATATTTTCTACCCAAAAAGGCTTGTTTTCCATTGATCATGAAAAATATTTTCTATTGATTTTTGTTTTCCGTCATACCAAATGCTAAAATGAGGAAAATGTTTTCTGCGGAAACAAATGGAGCATAAATAAATGCAAGGCAAAAAACAATATCAATGTTGCACAAGAGGAAGTTGGGAAAGCGGGTGGCCATCTTTGAAAGAATCCAAAGAAGACCTTGGTTAGATAGAGAATATAGGCAAGTGAAAGAAAAAGAAAAAAATTAATTTTTTATTTGTTTGTTTAGATAGAGAGTCCTCAAAAGTAATGAATTTAAAGTTTCCTGAACAACTCAAATTAACTTGTTAGTTATGCTTATGATTTCTTGTAAAATATATAGGGAAATTTATTTTTCTCATAGAACTTGACAATGTTTTTTTTTTTTTGATAAATAAATTTTATTACCACAGCATCAAGAAGATGCTAAAAGAATACAAAACGAATCCCGCAAAACGGGGACCTAGCAAACTAAATCATCAATAAAATCTAAGATAACAAATAAATCTGGATTCACCCTTCTCGACACCCAGCTGTACAAAACACCCAAAAACCGAGACTCGAAACATGTAATGGATTGAGCATTTCCTTGACAATGTTTATTTTGTTTCCCTCTTTGCCCATGTTTCTCTCCATAACTCCTTGTTATGTAGTGATTACATTTTTTCATCATTTTCTTGCAAGATTTTCCATCTATTCAAATGCATGCAAGAAAATAAATTTTTATTTCTTTTTCCCTTCTTTCATTTCACTTTCTATCATCTGTTTCTTTCTAAATAAACGGAGCCTGAAAGAAAAATAATGTGGATGCTAGAAAATCAAATGATTTCATTAACATGTATGCATTCAAGATACAGAGAGAGGGTGGACCTTGATGCCAATGTGAGAGTCTGACCATCTTCCCCTACATGATTACCCCGAGACAATGCTTCCTTGAGGAAAGAAAGTCTCCTAAGCTCCACCTCCATGTAAATAGAATCTGTCGGGTCACCTTTGAACAGCAGAAAAAAATATGTTCTATGGACCAATGAAATATTGCAAGATTGCCAAAGTTGAAGAATTTCTTTTTGCCGCCTCTCAAATTCAAGAGGCCAACTTGCAGGACTTTCTGGTGTGTCCTGCATCGGATCTAATCCAACATCCTTGACATTCTTTCCAGAGTTTTCAGCCTTCGGTTCCATCCCCTGAACCTAGCATGCACATAGGAAACCATATCAAATGGAGCACAAGCTTAAAAAAACGCCGACCATTTCAAAGTTACTGAATTACACATGCATTATAGTCATCTAATGACATGGGTCAAGCTAGTAGAAATATTTACATGTATGCTAGCCTAGGTAAACATGCCACACTAAATGAGTAAATGAAAATGATAGCACACAATTTGCTTTCCATTTGCTACATGACATGTCAATACGTAATAAACCCTTAGGCTGTGTTTGGATCAAAGATTTGAGGATGAATTTGTGGGGAAAAGAAAATAGAAACGGAAAAGTGAATAAATAGAAGCTAAATTTTTGTCACATTTCCCTTTCCTTTTCCTTTCCTTCCACAAAACCCTCATCAAATCCTAGATCCCAACACAACCTTAAATTCCTTTCCTTGCACTTGAACCCCCCCAAAATGATAATACAATAATAATAAATAACTACTCCTAAGTAATGATAGGCAAAAGGTTATTGATGTTTTATAAATCGCGGCATACAATAATTGGATGAATATTCTCACAAAAACAAACATTGATGGTTTGCACCAATCAATACATAAAGTTTCATAGCAGAATTGGTGTATAAGGTAAGCCAAATGCCCACTCATTGATCGGAACCAAATTCTCAGAAAGCTATAGACAGTGACCACAAAAAATGACAATATTTCACAGGAGGATATTGAAGCAAAGAAAAGTGGGCGCATTCTAACCTGACAATCAGCAAGTTGCTTTTCATACTCAACCTTGGCCATTTCTTTCAGTCCTGCGACAAAATTATCAATGCTAGGAATTTCCTCATCTGTGGAATTCATGTTCTTCTGAGCTTTTAGCTCATCTATAAAAGCACTTCCAATCGAAGACTGAGAATCATTTCTCGACAACCTTGGAGCATCATAATTTAATTGAGGAAGCATCCTTTGGAATCCTCCTGGTCTTCCAGGAAAGCTTGTCTCAAAACCATTGGGTGGTGTATTATGACTTTCTCGTGCCATGTTGAAGTATGGTGATGACGAGCCAGCCATGAGATTAGCTCTACAACTCCAGCTCCTACTTAACTTCCGACTTCTAGAACTTGAAATACCTGCAGCCTGAGACCAAGGAGACGGGTCATCAGGGTATGGGCTGACTCGAGAATCAATGGTCTTTTGTACATTGCGGATTCTCTGCTCCAATGTCCTATAAGTCAAATTATTTTGAATGTGGCTTACTTCTCTAGGTGGGGTGGATTCCGTTTCCGCATCTTCCACATTGCTACATATGGGCACGGGCGTCAATGCCAACATTCCTTCAGCATCATCAGTTGATAAGGCAAGGGTTTCAGAGATCTTGTCCTTGTTGGATTCATCCATCTCAATACATCGAACTTCCTTGCAGATGTCATCAGGATCTTCTCCACTTCCCAGTGCAAATACCTCACGGCCTTGACACGCACTGGATCTTACAAACTTACCTCTATCTGACAGCAGCGAAGAAGCACCCATGGACACAGAATCATCTTCATCATTCCCTGAAGCTTGATCATTTCCAACCATGAGCAGCAAATCCTCATACCGAGATTCAGCAAGATCTCGTTGCTTAGTTAGCTCCCTCACCTCTTTCTCCAACTGTGTTATAGAAAAACCAGGGACACATTGTAAACGCAACAAGTAACTTTCGTATAAATGGGCCTTTATATGCCAAGTCTTTGTATAAACACATGAAGTCAATCTCAGAATTACAGCTAAATACATGGGTGACTCTAATCATCACATTAAAATGTATTTGTGATTCCACACCTTTACAGTTGAAGGATAAGCAAATGAGACAGGCCTAGGCCAAAGATATGTCCATCCCAAGTTACCCTCACATTGTGAAAGTCCCCAACTATTATTGGTATGATTTATGACATTTTCTTACAGTGAAGTGCTATTCCTGCTCCACATAAGCTCCTCACGCTCCATTGTCGGGTTTAAAATAAATTCAGGTAACAAGATTGCCCATCTAATTGCAAGTTAACCCTCTCCATCTTAATAACCAAACGGAGAACAAAGCACAGTTCAGTGATACAAAATCCCATCATGGTTTGAAGGGCAATGGATGATGGTGGAAGAGTGACAGGCATGTCTGGGATTCGACTGAAAATAGAAGCAATCTTGTCATTTGAACATTTGAAAAAAGAGTGGAGTGTGAGAAGCTTATTAGGCCTAGGCAGCACAAGTAGTGCCAAAATATTTGTCATTTATTCCTTATTATCTAAAAGGAAATTTCACTACTCCATTCCAACAACTTGATTCACACTTGTCAAGCTTCATTAAGTTAATCAGGGCCTATGAGGTGGATGCATTTGGTTACAGCATTTCTGTCTTGGATTTATGAGAGGCAAAAAATATTTGCACGACACCACTAAGTATCATTGTTTAATGACAGGCACCAAGAAAGTCGCTTTGTTAAAAAACTGGAGCTTCTTGAGAGGCTCCAAACGTGTTCCCCCTAGATGTGGAGATGCACAAGGAATAGTGAGAGGACATGCCTTTGGATCTCAAATGGAACAACCTATTCTCTAACATGTTTTGGTGCCATTTATCCACTCATTTCCCTTTACAGTTTTTACAATTTCCTTGGTATTTCAGATTCAACCCCCATTGCTCACCATTTCCAAAGCTTTTATGAGTCCTTTATTATTTTTATATCTCATTGCTTTGCAGAAAACAGTCCCCCCCCCCCCCCCCCCCCCCCCGGCAATCAAGTGTATGATACCTCTTATTTTGGGCAAATAAAAATGTTTAACATTTTAACATGCTTATATTGAGAAATGAGTTAGGACAGTCATAACCTTTTCAATCTGGAGATCTTTCTTTCTCAGTAATGCCGCATGATCACAAGTGGAAGAAGGGGCAGGAGTTCTTAACTCACTCTCCAATCGAGCCACCTCTCTTTGCAATTGCTTCACCAAGGCCTTATCAGACATGACTACGTTAACCTTTGCATTTGTAGTCACTTCTTTTGCACAAGTGGCAAACAAGAGAGTATTTCTAGATTGCTCAACATGGCTTCGTGCAGGGCTCAAAGTGCAAATGATGGCAGTTCTAGCATTGCCTCCCAAACAGGATTGCAGTATGCGTGTTAGCTTAGAGTCTCTGTAATTGACGTGCCCATGTCTTCCATTGCTGCATCCAACAATAACAGCGATTTTACTTGGTTCTCTACATACAATCTAGTCTTGCTGACAGCTAATGACAACCTCTAGCAATGATATATCTATATTTTTCAAGTGCCAATTGGAAGTCAAAAGAGTTAACATGTCAAGAATGGGACGATCAATAAACCTTAGCTTGCGAATAACAGTTCCTAGAGTCAGTAAACTACGGTTGATGTGGCAGCCTTCTTTCAGCCTAGCCCCAACTGATAATGCCTGAGATGCACGCTCACTTCCTGCCAGATCGACAAAATTCTGCAGCAACAAAAACCAAATTTACTTACGGCTACTGACCATTTGCCAAAAAAATTCTAAAATTTATTTGGAGGACACAAACTATCCAAATACATTGATTAGGCAAATTTATGTTCAACAAAGAGTGATCCAAAAGGAAGTTAATTTATCTATACCACACTAGCTGCAAGTGTTGTCGAATTGTCCTTGCCTAAACACTCATGGGAAGAACTTTCAATTGTCTGCAGATATTAAATCCATAAGGGGTAAGTAAAATATTCTAAAGCACTTCAAAAAAATCTTAGCTAATAACTGCACTGAACAGAAAGGGGATGGGAAGGAGCAGCACACCAATCTAAGAATTTGATGAGATCTAGAGCTTGTCTCATTCAAGGTAGTCTCCCCTATCTTTCTTTGAGCTGCAAGAATGCAATTTTATACATAAAGACAAGGCACTATTTCATAATACCTATTACCGCTATTACTATCATGGGATGCCTTTTACCTTCACAAATTGATAGAAGACCCTTGAGATGGCTCCAATCCCTTAGAGTTTCCTCTGTAAGTTTCTCCACGACAGTCCCTTTCTAAAGGAATGACAAATCATAAAAGATTTATATCTATATATAAGTATATATTCAGCGGATGAAACTGAAAATAAATAAATAAATAGACATTTACCTCTGGATCATCTAGGACCCTGAGTGGAAGACTATCCGTGCTAAGGAGATCTCTTACAGCTTCGTTGTAGATCTCCATAGCAGAAAACTTCAAAACAAATGCTCTATCTTCATGCTGGAGATCGTAGAGGGGGGAAAAAGAAAGAATATTACAGTTATATGTGTTTAAAAACAAAGAACATAATGGAATATAAAAATGAAACAGAAAACGACACCAAATAAACATTTTATTTGTTACCCTATGTATATAGTCATAAATGTCTGCTACTGTGTACTCTGTTATTCCAATCATGGTATGTGTCTTTCCACTGCTTGTTTGCCCATATGCAAAAATACTTGCTGAAAGGAAAAATTGTCAAGGTGAAAAACTTTCACTTCATTCAAACAATCAGTAAGATTATGACAAGAGGAAACCAGAACATGAAATTATACTTACAGTTAATACCACTGACCACTGAAAGAGCAATTTCCTTCGTTCCTTGCTCATAAACCTGCCTAGTCGAGCAGTCACCACTAAATACGCCATCTATCCAACATAAAACAACAATAAAAGAAGGTTAAATCAAAATAGGGAGAAAAAAAATGTACATCTTCAAATAGAAATCCTGTGCAATTCTCAAATTATAACAGAAACATCTATTTCCAAAAGTTGTAACTAAATTATGAATACACGAGCCGTCATATAGTACCTAAATGTCCTAACCCAAGTCACTAAATATTTTCTAACAGGTAGAGTGAATTTTGTTTTATACTTGATGACCCGATATGCTCTAGATCAAACCCAAACACCATGAATGCAAAGAAATATTTGAATCCAGAATGAGAACAAATTAAATAGGTAGATGGCCATTTCCTTACCAAATGTATGAGCAGTTGGAAACATGGACCGCTCTTGAAGGCTGTTCCGGAACAAAATGGTAGTCTCGTTGATGCATTCCCAATCTGAGACTTCATTCCTTGCAATCTCCTTCTCACTCAAAGGCCTCAATCTAACCAATACAAGAATCTTCTCCTCACTGCCATCACTCGCCACTCCTTGCATCTCCTCCCACTTGGTCAACTCTTCCCCACCAATTGCCCCCATTTCTCACCCTCCCTCTTTTTTTTCACAAACCCACCTCCATTAATCCAAAAACTTAATAACCCATTATTCAAATAATTAGCACCATTTCACTCACTCTATTGCCTGCTTTCCAATCATGCAAGACAGTTAAGATGTTAACACAAGGTTGTTGGGCTAGCCTTAATAAACAAATCTGAACTTCCCATAATCACATTATCTGCACACAATAATAATAATAATAATAATAATAATAATAATAATAATAATAATAATAATAATAATAATAATGGATAAACTAAACAACCAACAAACTAACCTAAAAGTGCTAATCACTGGTAGTTGAGATAAAGCTATCTTTCTTTGCTTAATATTTGGCAACAACCCTAGAAGCTCCATTTGAAGGTTCAGAGCAGAACAGAAAACTTTCCGGGGACCATCTATGCTTGCAGACGAAGTAACAATGCTTTACAGAATTTCTAAGGTGAAATAACTGTACAGTGGTACAGTAAAAAAATTACAAAATCATGAAACAGTAAACCCAAACCAAACCCAACCAAGCCTTAAGTCCCATCAAATGGGGTCGGCTAAAAATCATGAAACAGTATGGCATTTTAATTATTAAAGTGTATAGACTTTACCTCTGATTTATAAATACTTTTTTCTGTTACCACTGGCCAGCAATTCCCTCAATTTCTAATGGGCTGGTGAAAGCTTGAAATTTTGCAGACATGGTGGTCCCAAACATATGCATACACACACACACGCACACACATATATGTACTTATCTTGTTTTACAGAAAAAATGTGAAATTAAGGGAGAGTTTACCTTCTCTGTCGTTTTCAAAGGATGGTAATGAACTCAGAGTTCAGATAGGGTTTAGATTGAATGGTCAGAAGCTTCTGCTCTACAAATTCCAACCTGTAAATTGGAAAAATCCAAATGAATCAGAATGTAACCGTTAAATTTCCTAGAAAAAGTTTAGATAGAAAACAAAAGAGAGAACTGTGATTTTACGCATTTAAAACAATTTTACCGGAAAATTTGAAGGACAGTATCAGAATTTTTTTTGCAAACCATCCAAATCGAATTCCAAGTAGTGCGTAAATCTTAAAAATTGAAGAAACTTATGGGGAATTTTTGGTAGAAATGCTCCTCCAAATCGAATTATATACACACAGAAATTCAAAATAGTGTGTAAATCTTGATGTTAAAAATAAACCCAGAATTTGAAACTAGAAAATTTAGTGGGTTGTGTGAACTTGAAGCTCACCAGAAAGGTAGTCAAACTTTACGCGTCGAATAAAGTGAATTGTGCTTAAAACAAACAGAGACTAGATAGAACAGTAGAATCGGCCAAAGCTTAACCCTTGTGATAGCTCTCTCTGTGTAATTTTTAGAATCCAAAAATGGAGAGAGAGAGAGAGAGAGAGAGAGAGAGAGAGAGAGAGCATGAACGCAGATCGGCGATGGAGTTGCTGGTGCGTCAACGTCTGAATTTTGTTCTGGTGTGAAGTAACTGAAATTACTGTAACGTCTTTAAAATTACAACTCTCTATCATAATTGTTTACCCAACGTTATTTTAATTAATTTTTTAATTTTTTTTTCTAGAACACTAACCAACAAGTATAAAGAATAGTTAAATTTATGGTAATAATTTTTTTTAATTTTTTTTTTTTGTGGCTATATTAGCTTTCCCCAAACAGTCTCCTCTGTATTTTCAGGTGTAATTCGTTACTTTGGCAAATGTCAATGTTGGAGTTAGTGTAAAAAATATTTTGAAATATGGTAAAAAATTTAAAATGAGTAAAAAGTGTTATCAAATTGATGAAAAGTTTATTGAATTTTACATTTATTTTATTTTTTTCTTATGTTCCTAAGGTATTTGTTAGCAAAATCCTTTTATTATAAATTTGTAATGTCAACTAAGAGAAGACTATGAAGGAAGATGATCCTTTATTTTTGTGAAAAATTCTATTTACCATTCATACTTTTAAAATATATATTTTATTTTATAAATAAAATAACCCTTTAGTATAAAAGATATGTATCATATTCTTCTATCATCTTACATTCTTTTTTTATTTTCTATCTAAAAAATTTGTTTATTCTATTAGAGATTACTTCTATAATATTTGAAATTTTATATGTGTGTATGTATAGTTTATATATCATATTTTTGAATCTTCCGATGATGAAATCTTGGTTCCATCTTTGCTTTTTGTCAATCTATAGTTAACAAGCTAACGAAAATTATCACATGAGTTAAACTTGACATTTTTTCATTTTATTAGTTTCTTCACACTTTTATCAAAATTTTATTTTAGTTCCCACATTTTCACTAAAATCTCACTTTAATCTTTTCACTTTTGATTTGCGTTAATTTCATTAACGATACGTGGATGAGTATGACTTACAATTAAATTGTAAGAAATTGACTATCTAAAAAAAGTAAATTAATAGACTTATTCTGGGTGTGACTCACATCTCATTAATTTTAAATTTATATCACACATATATTTTTAAATTAAATTTCACAATAAAAAGTCGTGATAAATAACATTTTTTTTTCTGTCTCCAATGAATAAGCTAATTAAGCACAATTACCTGATCTAGTCACATAAAATAGCAAAAATATGAGAGTATTGTTCTTAACGAACAAGCATCCACTACATATAGATTACTATTTTTTCATTATTTAACCTTTTTATATGACTATTAAAAAATAGATTGCCATTTTGTTTTTGTTTTTGTGTATTTTTCAATAATGACATACAAAGTAACAAGCATAAAAAAGTAAATATAAAATTTATACATAATAATGTGATATATTGAAGTATTGGCATTTCAAACCAAAATATCATCAAGATACCTTATTATTCAAAAAATATTACTATCATATTATTCTAATTGAGTATTCTTGATAAAATTTTTTTTACTATTTTATATGAGTGTTGTAATTGTGTTTAGAGTCACCCATATGAATTTTGATAAAACTTGAGTTAAGAATCCTGTTTTATGTTATTTTTTATACGACTTTTTGTCTGATTCTTATATTTTGGAGTTTTCTTACAAAATTTGTTGAGCATCTAAGACATCATTTGATTGTAGCTTAAAAGTGAATTTATATTAACTAAAAAAAAGATTGTTTTGGTTTTTTAATAAAAAAAAATTAACTTATTTGACTAATTCACTCATGCTAAAAAGCCCACTTTAGCACTTTAAAAAATCTTTAAAATGTCTTAGAGGTACTAAATACAACTCCATAAATGAGCAAAATGAATGTTGCATTAATGATAAAGATATCTAGAAACTGCTAAAAAAATATGGAACATGTGGGAGGATTCGAATGAATCCTGCTTTCATTTCCCTCATATAAAGTATTGAGTTACTTATATTACGGTCTTAAGTAGTCAGCCTATAGTTATAGGCGCAAGTGTAAATGTATGATTAGTTTCACAAATCTCACTGCATTGACCAAAATAAGTGAGTAATTCTTATAAGACAGGATCACACGAGTTACAGTGAAGAGAAAGTGAGAATTCCTGTCATGTCCCCACTTAAAAGACGCATGATGGTAATTGTCTACAAATTTTAGCAAATTCTTTAGGGCCTTGATATCCGCCTTAGGAGAATTATAAAAAATAAAAAATAAAAAATAAAAACAAATAAAAACTCATTCCAAGCAATGTTATTTGCTGTCCCAATAAAAGTAAAGTCATCTCATCCCCTCGAATATTTATCGTAGAAGCCCATTTCCCTACAATAACGGGCACAATACTTCCTTAGGAGGAGCACAAAAGCTTTCCGACAAACAAATAAAACTTTTTAGCATTAAATTTTTTATAATCTTTATTTTTATTAAATAAACTAATTTTATAGCTATTCTTAAAAAAACATTTGAAAAATGCTAAACTACTAGAATTTTTTCCTACATAATTTATTACAAAAATGATGTGATAGTATCATCCTTGTAAATTATAATCAAAATAATAGACGTTATTTTCAAATAAAAATTTCACAATCTGTCACATTATTCTATATAATATTACTGTAAATTTTTTCAATTTGTAATCTCATTACTGTAAATTTTTTCAATTTGTAATCACATGAGAAGGAGTTTATTAATTATTTTTAAAAAAAAATATTGATTTGAGTTTTTTAATTTTATTTTTTAGATAGTGTGAATTGAGTTGAGTGATCACCCCACACGGTGGATCCAAATCAGTGGCCGAAATGATTAATGTTTTACACGTCTCTTAGAAATCAATGGCTAAATGATTAACGCTTTACAAGTTTTTTGACTTTGGCTCTTTTGCTAGCTTTAAGCTACATGACTGTTTTGAGTATTTGATTAAAAGTTAAATTTTAATTTTTAATTTATTTTGAGTTATATTAATTTTTTTTTATTTCTTTATATATATATATTTTTTAAAAAATTAAAAAGTAAGTTTTTAATCAACTTTTTAAAACAAGTCAAAAAGTTTGTTTATTGGTTAAAAGATGGGAAAATAAAAATCTAGGTTGAATTTTTTTTTTCCAGATTAATGGTAAATTTTTTAAATTTTAATTTTTTCATATATATGTAATTATTTTTAAAAAATACATTTGATTTGTAATTTTTCCTTAAAAAAATTAGCTTTTTAATAATTCTATTAAAAAAAAAGTTTGTTTGATATTTTTTCTGGGTTTTACTAATGATTTTCTAAGGTTAATGTAGTTTTTTTTTTAATGAAAAATATATTGCCAAATGAACTAAATTCTTTTTTAGTAAAATAATTCTTTTTTATCAACAAACTACCTTTTAAATTATAGTCAAACAAAATCTAAATCAATGCAAAATAATCTCAGAATATATAGATAAACAAAAAAAAAAAAAATTAAAAAATTATAAGCGTAAATGAGTCTACGTTTTAGTACAAGTGAAAACTTAGACATTAATTGCACTTATGCACAAACTATATTTACACCTCTATATTTTTGTTATTATTTTTACTACTCAATTCCTCAAAATACTCAACTTCCTGGGCAACTTATCCCAGCTAAGCTATGGTCCGTCCAACAAAACCCAAATTGGGCTTTCATGGCTAAATTTGAGCAAAACCCAAATTGGGCATTGCCTGAGTTACCCAACTTAGGGTCTGTACAAACCCAGTTTGACCTTAGGTCTATAATTCATCTTATTAATTTCAAGAACCAAAAAATAAAAAATGAAAAAAAATCTTATTAATTAAGGTTCCAATTTTGTTGGATTTTCACGCTCTCAATTTTGAAAATATAATTAGAATTTTAGTATCTTTACATCGTATATTCTACAAGTTATGTGGCGATTTCTCAACTCATTAAAAGTTTGTTCGAGATCAACTTGTTAGGTAAATAAGTCAACTTTTAACACAATTTTAGACTCAATAAGTTTTCAAATAAGGCTTAAACAACTTGTCTTGATAAATTTATATGCATTATAAAGAAATAAGTTACTCAAGGTCGACTTATGTTCAGTTCGTTAAAAATTCGTTCGAGATTGACTCGTTATGTAAACAAGCAAATTTAAACATAATTTTAAACTCATTTAGTTATCAAATTATACTTGAACAACCTATTACTCAATTTAACTCGGATTGTTTTTAACCCTGTTTTGGATTTTGAATATTTTTTTTTGTTATTAAGCATTGGTTGTTTACTAGATATTTGCATCTTTATTTCTTCATTTTGGCATACTCAACATTACATTAATAGTACTTTTCTTGTAATCTCTAAACCCTTAGAGTATTTCCAACCCACTAGGTATATAATGTTTGTTAGTTAAAATGCCTAATATAACTCATTTTTTTCAACAATGCACTAGGCATATGATTAGGCATTTTAACTCAACTCACATTCACTAGCTACATGTATCTAGCCTTCAAGGCTAGGCAAAATATATTTAATTATTGGGATCATTTCCCACCATCTTTGTTGCTGATGTGGCATTTTATAAAATTAATAATATTTAGATGAATAGCTAAAATAAAGAGCATGGTTGGAGTAAAAATATGAAATAGTTGATAGGTAAAATAAAATATATACTTTATAATAATGTTTAGATATGTAAAAGAGCAATGCTAGGTATCATGAAAAAACTTTCATGAAAATGATCATGAAAAATTCATGACCTTTGGATTACATTTAAAATAAAGCACCACACACTAATCAAGGTAATCCAAGGATCATAAATTTTTCATGATCATTTTCATGAAAGTTTTTTCATGATCTCTAGTTTTTCTCTATGTAAAATGCCTATTACCGTTGGAGATGCTCTTATTCTTTGCTGCTGATCAATTTCTAGACAATGTCTTCATAAAAGAACTTCTTAAAAGCATCCATGCGATCCACTTGAAGACACAATGCAACAACCAACGATCATCCTCGTTGTGACTTGGTAGTAACAAAGTGTCACCATCAAAATCCTGATTTCCTGGACCCATGTAGATTTCCTTTCCCCAACCAAAATCTACCCCATACATTGGCAAGCTCATCCAACTTGTCACTCCAAGATTTAGGATTCCATAGAAGAAAGGCTTACTCTCTTGGTCTACTGCATGTAGATATTGAAACTTCGACAAGCCTGTTTGGTTCTTGAGAAAATTAATGGCTGAGTTGAGGTACTCATCAGTCACTTTCTCAATTGCTTCTCTTATTCTACCTGAAGCATAACCTAATGGTCTTGACAATAGCTCAGCCAGTCACGACCACATCTAGAGTTGCATTGCCAAAGTACTTTTGTGGCAATGGTGGTTTCTTGCAACGCCTGCGCGAATCAACACACACACCTAATGATGTCGGTTGCTCACTTTTGTGCCCGCGTGCCTTGCATGCGCATCTCCATATGTGTCCAGTGATCGACTCATAATGAGTATAAGCACGACAAATAGTACTAGTATAGTACCACTACTAGTCCAGTTCCACCATTCATTAGCCTTGTCCTTGATTTTCTCAACTCGGGTTTTTGTCAGTTTCAACATCACTGTCGTGGTTTTCTTCTTTCTCTCTTCTTCGCTGCTTGTTTTCCCAATCAAAAGTGGTGGTTGATTGAACTGGGCATGATCAAAAGGTGATTTTGGTGTTGGATCAACAGCTCGCAGATCCTCCACCACTTTTCGATCAAGGAATGGTGATGCAGATATAGGCTCACGTCGAGCAAGCCTAGCCCACTCGGACATGAAATGAATAGCACTTTGCCCATCAACAACTGCATGTGATATTGTCATGCCGAGGCAAATGCCACCACAACTAAACTTTGTTAGTTGCACAATTAGTAATGACAATTCATGGATAGGGGTGCTCTTGTAGTTAACACAAGGGATAAGACAGTCCAACTCGGGGGACGGAGAAAAGTCGCCAAAATCATCTAGCTTGGACTCGGAGTCAGCTTCAATGAGCTGAACACCCATGGCATTGCAATCGAGCACTAGACGACCTCCACCTATGGAACTCAAACGACCGGCTAATGGATAAAAATGCACCAATGCCAAGCTCAATGAATCTCTTAGTGTTTTTATGATCTTGCAAGTTGGAGTGAGCCACTCTTTTGGAGGTTTGTAGAAGTAGATAGTGGGTACATGAGTTATGATACCTATTTGATCCCATTCTGATAAGGGAAGACAACCATTTTGTGTTGGCTTTGCTGGTATAACCAAGCAAGAACCTCTCAAGCTCACCACCATTTTTGTTGAGAGAGAGAAGAAATGGTTATAGTTCAATTCCAAATTAAAGTGTATTTAAAAAGTTTGTAGTGTACATGGAATGGAACCACACTTGGCACATGAGCTCATTTTCACGTAACAAAGTGGCTGTTTGGAAAGTTATTACTAAAATTATTTTTATTTTAGGCTATTTTAATAGGTTAAAGTTTTTATGTTTGGGAATACAGTTAGATTTTTTTTGTAATTAGATGTGATATTTGTGAGAGAAAAAATGAAATAATTATGAGTTTGATGTGACATTTTATCTTATTAACTATTTTAACATATTTTATCATTTTGTGAATTTTAACCTAAAAAGTCAAAAAATAGCCTTTGCCAAAAACATCAAACTTAATTAATTAGACCATCTCCAACGGTGAACCAAACTTGGCATCAAATTTAAATTTTGGTGAAAAAAACACTTTTTGGTGCTCCAACCGTTTCACCAAATCGATATCCAACTGAGAATTCAACAAAAAAATCATCAAACTGAGAAGCTGCTCCAGATTTTACCAAATTACTGTTCCTGACCGTTGCAAAGCTGAACCGGTCAACCAGCCGGTTGCCTGGCCGGTTGACCATATGCGACGGGTTTGAACTGCGACGGGTTTGAACTGTTTGGTGTGAACTGGGCTGTGTGCGTGACCGTTGGAGTTGAACCGGTCAACTAGCCGGTTGCCAGGCCGGTTGATCAACCGGTCGACCGGTCTAATCTTGGTTTGAACAGGTTTGGTTTGGTTTGAACAGGTTTATTTTGAGAATGGTTATTTTGTGGACTTGGAATAATTTGAAGGGTGATATAAATTTAAATTCTCTTCAAAAAATAATTGAAATTGTTATCTCATATGCATATTTTAGAACTAGCCGTTCGTTGGATTGACAGAGTATTTTGAAGAACTAACCGTTCCAATAATTAGCCATTCCAATAATTTACCGTTGGATAGACAGAGTATTTTGAAAATTTACCGTTGATGATGTGTTCTATAAAATATATATGTTTCGTATATCAAGTTGATAGAGTATTTTATTTTCAAAATAGTATTACATTGCATGCTGTGAATTTTGTTTCTTTGTTTCTTCTGTGTCATTTAGAAATTTGTTTCCCTTGAAAATTTAATTTATATTATCTGATTAAATTATCTGATTCTGAGGTTCAGTGTATATCATTTTAATATTTTTCAGTAACTTAGATATTGTATATATTGTATTTTTTTCAAACTATGGAAGATTTTGAAATGTTTGAGGAATCACAAATGTTGGAGCCCAACAGTGATATTAATTTTATGTCGGAAACTTCACGAGAGCAGAACACGCAGAATAGCGATAATCATTTTATTTCAGAAACTTCTTGTGTTTCTCGTGGTAAATCGTTTACAATTATAGAAGATGAAACTTTGTGTAGATCTTGGTTAGCAGTCTCTCAAAATCCCATTACTGGTAATAGTCAAACTATGGCTATATTTTGGGAACGAGTACTTGTTTATTTTAATTCACAATTGAGTGGTGAATCAAATCAAAACCGTATTTCTTTGTCCCACCGTTGGTCTAGCATGCAAAAGGCAATTAATAAATTCTGTGATTTTCTTGAACAAATTCAACTGAGGCAACAAAGTGGAACAACTGAGGCAGACATGGTAAAATTTATTTGTCTTTCTAAATATCAAATTTCTTTTGTAAATGTATACTTGTTATTACAATTTTTGTAATTTTTTTTGTAGGTCGCTGAAGCGAAGCGGATGTATCATGCAATACAGAAAAAACACTTTACATTTGATACATGTTGGGATATTTTGCGCCGAAGTTGTAAGTGAGATGAATTTCGAACACAATCCCAAAGAAGCACGCAACATGCTTATCCATGTTCGAATCCACCAACTGGAGAATCTGATGCATTTCAATCCAATCAGAATAATGCGGTGCACGAACAACCATCTAATACATCAACACGACCAATTGGTACTAAGGCAGCGAAAGAGAAGTTGAAGAATCAAACAACGCACGATAGTAGATTTGATGAAATGGCTGCCAACCAATCCAAAATTATTGAAGTGTTATCAACTATTTCCGCTAGAACTATTGAGCGAGATGAACAAAAGGCGATCGACCGTGAGCAGAAACCTGCAGAGCGTCGAAGAAGGGCCGAAGATAGGGAGGAACAACTAAAACTCCTATCTATGATGAATGAAAGAGAACAACGAAATGAAGATCATAAAATAATGTCAATGGACATGACAATTTTAAATCCTATGCAAAGGGCGTACTACGAAGATCTTCAACGACAGATTTTATTTCGAACAGCTAATAGATTGCCTTGAAAGGTTTTGTATTAGTGGGTTTCATCTATTGGTTTGATTATCTAAAAATATTATATCTAACTTGTGGTATTAGTTAGTTATATTGCAATTATTCATAAAGCATAAGTAATCATGTATTCACAATTTTATTAAATGGAACATAATGATTTATGGAACATCATATTTCAAGTTCAATGTGGATTTATGGATTTTCGATTTTCAATGTGGATTTATGGATTTTTGCCATATTTTTTGCCATTTTTAAAGTTCAAATTTTATGGATTTTTATTAAACAACAGATTTTATTGAACATCAGATTTTATGAATAATAATTTATAACATGATTTATTAAATATGATTTATTAGCATGATTTTGTTGCCTACTCTGTGGTTGCTACAACTGTTAGTACTAATAATATAATAATTTCTAGTAATTTTTGGAGTTCTTTTTTATTATGTTTTTACTTCCTGATGTACTATGGATGAAATTTGTGAACATTCAATAAATATCAAGAATGTCAATCTTGGTGTGTTTTGGTTTGCATTGTGTTCTTCTGAGTGAATCTAATTTACCTTTGGAATAAATTTTTGCAAATGCAGAACATGTCAACAAGCGAAGGTATGGCCTTTTTACCCCAAAGAGGCAATACTTACATGTTGATTTCAGCAACTAATCACAAAATTACAATACACATGTTTTCACTGCATTATGAAATGCAAATGCATAAAGAATAAATTTAAGCCATGTTCAGGAAAGCACAACTACTACAACATTTTTATCTTGTCTGAATGAATAAAAAGAGTCCACTTCAACCTAATAATGTAAAAGGTATGCATTCTCTCTCATGGATCATCAAGTTTAAGAGAATAATATGAAGAGAAAAGTATTGAGAAATAAAAAGTGCAGAAATGAAATATCAAAAACCAAAGAGCATTAAAATTAATTTCTTACTTGCAAATAAGGAACTAGTAAGAGAACCTTTATTGAATGTAGTAGATCAGATGATTTATAACATGACTACTATAACATGATTTATACCAGAAAATCATAACTGAATAATGACCTAACAAAAGGTTGTTAAAATACATAATGTCAAACACATCAACAGTCATTATCTGGTGGTGGTGGTGGAGGAGGGAAGTAGTGATGGTATATGTCATTTACGCGATGCTCAATCCTATCTGTGCGATTGTTTGCCACTTCATGACGTCTTTCAATGTCCACACGGAACTCACCAAATTGTTGAATTAATGAGTTCTGCGGAGTGGCAAATGTATCAAACTGAGTATCCAATGAATTAACCTGATTAGCCATTTGATGTTCCCATTGAACGCGTTGATTATAACGTTGTTCTTCCATGACCATAAACTCAGTCCAATATGGAGGTTGTTTAGTTGATAGCATCACATTGGCAGGAGGATCTTCTGGAGCATCATCCGGTGGGACTTCATCTTTTAAATCTTCTGAAGCATTAACACTTCCCATTAAATTGGAGGCTGCACCAGCATGGGTAACTGTATACTGAGTAATGGGTGAACGGATTTTGATCTCCATTTCATCTACCGGGTGATCCCTAAAATGTTTGAAAATTTTTGTCAAGAGTGCCCCAAACAGTAATGACCGGCCTGTGAATTGACCTTGATTTGCGAAAATCATTTCTTTCATAATTATGTAACACAAATCTAACTTATGGCCAACTTCAAAACAGTATAACAAATAGGCATTAAAATATGGGACCGCATCGTGATGTCCTTTTTTTGGAGTGACATTTTCCACAATCCACCGGTGGAGAATCCGAAGATAACGTTTTAAATGTCTTGTTTGTAAACTAGTCCCAATAAATCTGTTATGACAAATAGTAGTATATACATCAGTAGCATTACCAACAATATTAGCTAACTCAGCCTCAGTCTGATAATGGATATTTTCATTACCTACATCAACTCCAATAATGCTTGCCAAAGTAGGAATATCAAACTGTATACCCTTTCCTTTCACATATGATAAAAGAGTAAAATTTCCATCGTCTTCCTGAGTAGCTCTTAAGTGAACATAAAATAGAGATACGAGTCGTGGATATACCTTTTGGGGTAAATTAATTAAATTTAGCCATCCCATTGCTTCAAGTTTACTAACTAATAGTGCATCATATTGAGGTGGCAGATCTACCCTCCTCCCTGTTACAATAGGTCGGCTGTAGAAGTTTGGAAAGGCTAGTTCATGACTTGCACTGAGAAAATCATCAGTAGGATATTACTGATTTTGAGGCTGCTATTCTTGGCGTTGTGGAGGGTTGGAACTTTCACCAACTTGTGGTCTCGATCTTTTAGTTCTAGGCATGATGTCAATATCTATTGAATTTTAATGAATATGTGTTACATATGAAAGCTGAATTACAGTTGGCTTAGTTTTGTTCTAGTGTTATTGTCACGACCCAAACCCGGCCCTATGGGTTTAGTACCGTAACCGGCCAGTAATCCGAGATTACCGAAGGCCTACAGAACAGAAATACAGTAAAACAGAGTACAGGGCCTGGCGGAAGCCAATACAGTAATTAAACAATGTCCAATGAGCTGTGACAGTCTGAATGCCAAAAAGATTTTCCATGCATTCATACATAAACAGTACAGAAGTTCTGTATGCACAATATTTACATTAATTTAAACTAGGGACTCTACCCTAGTTAACGGTACAGTGAACAGTCAGTCTATACAAAACAGTGAAACAGTACAGAAGGGAAATTCTTAAAACACCCCTAAGCCTTAGCAGATAGGCTCGGAACCTCGCAGTGAGGCACAAAGGCTGGCTTGACAAAACTGAAGTCTAACCCACGCTCCTAGCTCCGATCTGGTGGCTGAGCACCTACATATATATATAAACAGTGAGCTAAAGCCCAGTGAATAACATAATGCGTAAAGGGGTTTAGAATGAATGTCCTTACAGTAATGAAAACAGTTCAATTCAATCAGTAATTCAGTTGTTCAGTACAGTAAACAGTCATATGTGGTACATCCATTAGCATAACAGTAACAGTAGGTCTTAAAGACCGAACAGTAATGATGGCCATCAGTCAGTAAACAGTAGTGGTTTCACGAGGGAACCGACAGAGATCTCTGTAACAGTAACAGTAACAGTAAACCGTAGGTACTAAGGATGCCACAGTACAGTTCAGAAATAAGGGACATACATTCATTCAGTAATATCAGTTCAGTAAACAGTTCAGTTCAGTATTCAGAAGATAATCATTTGTGAACATATCTTTACACAATCGTTACTCACAGAGTTCGGGCTACAGTATGCTAGAGCGTGTCTCCTCAGTCGCCAACCCTACACAGTTAACAGGTTGAACACACTAAGCTACACAGTTGGGAAATCTCATAACTTAATCCCTAATTTGCCTAGGTGTGTTCTACAACGATATCCTCATTAAGATGCCTTAAACTAGGCCTAAGAATACCTAGGATGGGATGAGGATGCAAAAATACACTTAGAAAACATTTTGCAAAGTTTGCTGAAAATGGGAGCCTCGCTCGAGCGAGACTTTCTCCGCTCGAGCGGGCTTCCAAAATCAAAGGCTTCGCTCGAGCGAGTAATCCTTCGCTCGAGCGGTCTGTCGAAACAGTAAAAATACTGGATGCTGTGATTTTACGCGCGATGGTCGCTCGATGGTCGCTCGAGCGGATTCCTGGACAAAGGTGCTCGCTCGAGCGGGGAATCCTTCGCTCGAGCGAGGAAGCCAAATCTGGGATTTCCAGATCTGCCTCCCAAGCTCAAACCAAGCATTCTACCACTCCAAACTCGACCTATTGGGCCCAAATTCTGGAAAACATAACTAAATTCAATGTATAACAAGTTTCAAAGCTCAATTTATGAATTCAAGCCCCAAAGGTGAGTCAATTAAAACCACATTCAAACCCATTTTCAAGAATATGAAGAACATGCAAACATGCATGGATTCAAATCATTTCAAAGCTTCAATTTGATGCTCTAAAGAGCCAAATCTTTCAAAACATGATGAGTTCATGGTCTCTTGTAAAAATATGAGCATGCATGTACAATCTTACCATGAATTCAACTCAAAACTCAACAATTCAAACATGCATGCATGAACTAGGCTCCAATTCAAGGCTCAAATCACTAGAGGCTCAAGAACTAAGCATGAACAAGTGCAAATACATTACTAGAAGGTTAAATCTCTTACCCAAGTCTAGAATTATAGGCAAGGAAGCTCAATTATGCAATCTATACTTCAATTCCTTCAATATCCAAGCAAAACCAAGCCAAAAGAGGTGAAATCTAACTCTCTCCCTTAACTCTCTCCCTCTAGTCGGCAAAAGCAAGAAATGAGCTGAGCAAAATGTTTGATTCAAGCATACCAAGGCTCTAACATGTTATAATAAGGGCCCACTAACAATGGCAAAAGTGTAATTACGTCAAACTCTTTAATTAGCTTATTTTAATCTAATTTAATCATACCTAATCAGTTTTCAGATAATTATACTATAAATTCACATTAATTCAGACGATCATAGAACACTAATCGGTTTCTGATTCGGCCGCCGATAAGGCCTTCAATTAGCAGTTTAAACACATAAGCATGAACAGATAACCATACAGTCAAACAGATAGAATGCATTTAACTAACATATACTCAGTCAATTCGGTTTCCAACTTCAGTCAGTCAGTTCAGTATTTTTAATCAGTCCAATTATCAGTCATGATCAGTTCAGTTATCAGTAATCAATGTTTAACGGTAATCAGTGGTGAGGGTTATTACAGTTATGGTGAACAATGTAAAATATGCAGTGTTTGTTAATGAAAACATGAACTTAGAACTCAGATATTCTGTAGTTTTAATAGTACAATGCATATTATAATGGAAAAACATGAAAGCATTCAGTATGCATACTAATTGGTTTTGCATGGTAATGGAAAATGCATATTGAAATGGAAAGCATTTTTATGCAATGTTTTTACTTCATGTTATGCACTAATTGGTGTATGCTTAGAATGGTACAGTAATTTTTATATTACAGTGTTTTTACTTCATTCATTTTTATACTGAACTGCATATTAATTGGTGTATGCTTCATGGCACATTAATTTTTACTTTATGCTATGCAGTGTTTGTTGTTCATGAGTGCATACTGAAACTAAAAATCAGAGAAGTTCTGAATGTAAAATATTGAAGATATGAATGTTATGAATGTAAAAATCAGAGAAGTTAGCAATGTAAAAATATTGAACATGAATGTAAAATATCAGACAAGTTATGAATATTGAACATGAATGTAAAATACTGAACATGAATATTGAACAATGTAAAAATATTGAACCTTTAGCAATGTAAAAATATAGAACATGAATGTAAAATACTGAAACTAAAAATCAGAGAAGTTATGATTGTAAAATATTGAACATTGAAGTTATGAATGTAAAAATCAGAGAAGTTCAGAAGTGCATACTGAAATTAAAATATTGAACATGAATGTAGTTTGATTAAAATATGAATTTTATGCTATTGAGAAGGTTAAAATTTATCAAATTAAGCATAAAATTGAACAAATACAGCATGCACACTGAAAGGGAAAAAAAAATAAAAAAATAACAAAGGGCCAGTTGACCAACCGGTTGACCCGTGCCATACCCTGTTTTGGATGCTGCCTTCTTGTTCTGCTGCTGCTTTCTTGTTCTGCTGATGTTTTGGGATGCTGCCTTATTACCTTCTTGTTCTGCAGAGTTTGGGATTACAATTTGGTTCAGCTCAATTTGAAGGTGGTGGTGGACGGATTTTGTAGAGTGAATAGAGTGAATTTGTTGATACTGATTTTGTATACAATCTTCAGCTCATATAGAGGCTGAATTATTCAGGTAGGTGGTGAGGAAATTAAGACTCAACAACCGTGGTGTGTAAAATGAGGCATGGTAGGTGGAATGAATTTAATGAACGGTAGGAATTGATATATCATAATGAATGGTAGGTGGTTCAAAGTATGCATTGTCTGTAGTATGTCATGAATGTTATGCAGTGCATGCATTTATTCACTAAGTAAATGAATGGCAACATTATTAAGTATTTTTTAACTCTGTATGTTGAATGCATTTCAACTGAGGAAAAAAATGAATGGCAAGATCAACATCAGTAAATGAATGACACATCAATTAATTTGTATAAATTTGTACAAATAATGATTATGCAGTAATTAAAGCTGAATTATTAAATTAAGATCAGTAATTTAAGACATTATTATTAAATTATGATTATGCAGATGAACATCAGTAATTTAAGACATTATAATTATGTACATGAAGATCAGTAATTTAATACATTATTAGTAGCATTATCATTTAAGACATAATTATTAAATGTGCATAAATGGATGACAATTTTATCATTTGTGTTCTAATAATACTGAATTGAACACAAAATTTAAGACATGATTATTAAAATTATGTGGTTCAGACATTATTATTATTATTTGTAATTCTCATAAACTGAACACGGAACAATTCTAAATATTAAAGATTGGATTATTACAACAGCACATCATCACATAACTTCTAAATTACTTCGTTAATATAGTGCCTCATAATGAAGATTACAAATAAGATTTCAATTTCCATTCCAAAACTAGTCACAAAAGTACATGTATTGGTTTGGTGAATTTAGTGTTCATCACGAAGATGCCACATATGTTCTACTAAATCATTACGGAGGGCATGATATGCATCCTTATCTCTAATACCTAAATGACGAGACAAAAATGATTGGAAGTCATTGGTAGGAGTAGAGGAAAGTTGCACTGGTGTGTTGGTTGATGACATTTCATAATCGAAATCAAGGTGCTCCTCCCTCTCATCTTCGACAATCGTATTATGTAATATAATGCAACTCTTCATTATGTTGGCAAGCATTTTCGGATCCCAAAAACGTACAACACCACCTATAATTGCGAATCGAGATTGAAGGACTTCGAATGCTTGCTCTACATCTTTCCTGGCAGACTCTTGCATCATTGCAAAATGTTGTCTCTTTGCTCCTTGGGGAGACAAAATTGTTTGAACCAGTGTTGCCCATTGAGGGTATATGCCATCAGCAAGGTAATAACCCATATTGTAACTATGTCCATTAATAGTGTAATGGACAGGGGGAGCTTTACCCTGCGCAAGATCAGAAAACAAAGGCGATCGGTCCAACACATTCAAGTCATTGTGGGAGCCAGGCATTCCAAAAAATGCATGCCAAATCCATAAGTCATAAGATGCTACTGTTTCGAGAATAATGGTTGGCTTTTTTTGATGGCCTACATATTGACCTTGCCATGCCTTTGGACAATTTTTCCACTCCCAATGCATGCAATCTAAACTTCCCAACATACCAGGAAACCCCCGAACCTCCCCAATAGTAAGTAATCTAGCAATGCCAGTTGGTGTCGGAGATCTCAGATATTCTACTCCAAATATTTCAATCACTGAATTACAAAATTGTTGTAAACTTTGAATTACAATGCTTTCCCCGATACGTGTGTAATCATCAACTGCGTCTGCTGCGATACCATATGACAATATTCTCATCGCTGAAGTCATTTTTTGTAGGGGAGATAATCCAAGTACATGAGCTGCATCTTGTTTTTGAACAAAATATGAATTAGGTGCTTGGATTGCATTCAAAATTCGCAGATATAAAGGATGACGCAATCGAAAACGTCTCCGAAATATTGTTGGTGAATACATTGGATTTACGGCAAAATAATCTGCAAACAATCTGTCATGACCCTGCCTTCTATCTTTGTGTATATACCTATGGCCTACAACAGAACCACCTATTTTCTTTGAGCTATCACTTGACTTAAGAATCTGAAGCATACTACTATTATTCTGCTCATAAGCCCCTAAAAGTGTGACCATATATTCATCATCAGACTCATCATCAGAAGAGGGGGAAGAAGAAGAGGATGAAAATGAAGTCAATATCATGGTTTTGAAGGTATTCATTATACTCTATTGGGTTTAAAAATGATCGTATCGGTTGTGTGGAGTTGTCTCGCATATGGATAATGTGTTTATATGACCTTTCAGAAGCAAATCATTGTTTGAGGTAAATCAAAATGACATATATGTAATGGAGGGAAAAAGAAATAGGAAAACAAATGGGAACAGAAATGGAGGGAAACCCAAAAAGAAAAAAAAAAAATTAATTAGCTTACCAGTCGACCAACCGGTAACCTCTCACCCAGTTCACATAGGTGGGTTCAAACAGTTCACAAAGGTAAAAAAAAAAAAAAAAAATTTCCCCTCACCGGTCGACCAACCGGTTGACCCACGGCTTTTGATGCACCATTGGAGCAGCTGATATCAAATTGGGAAAATGAGCTATTTTTTACTCAAATTTGATGAAAAATTTGAGTAACCGTTGGAGATGCTCTAAGGGAAACTAGTTGTTTGTTTCAAAGATGTTCCATAGGGTCTGACTATGGTACCTAAAAGTAGTTTTTGGGTACCATACATGAAAAAATATTTCAATCGTTAGATTTGATAGAGTGATTTGAGTCATTCAAGTTAAACTAAGTGATCGGTTGCAATTGGTAAAAAAAAGAGTCACACTAGAAATCTCAACTAATGTATCAAATTTTTTACTAAACTTTGTGAAATCCACGCCCATAGATTTGTGTGTATTTCATGTGAAAAGTTTGATAGAAAATTTAGTAGATTATTTGAGATCTATAGCATTTTTCAAAAGAAAACCCTCTACCATCCTTCACGTTTTTTGGACTATTGCTTCTGCTCTTACTTGTTTCATTAACACTCTCTTTTCTCTAGTTCTAGCAGCAGAGAGAGAAGTTAGAGAAAGTCCGCAAGGGTTCGGTGAGGTTTCTCAACGTCGACTCCGGCAACTACAACGGCAACGACCCAGTGTCTCTCCTCATGCGTTTCTCTCTCTGTTCTTCGCAGTGAGATAGTAAGGCAACAAAGCAAGAATTTGAGTTAGCACATGGACATTCTGGGGTTCACATATCAACAAGATCTTGTCTTTCTAAAATTCAAGTAAAACAACATAAAGAGGTGTATGTTGTGCTTCATTCAAATAAGTTTTTGTACAATTAATTAATTTGACAGACGTAGGTGATAAAGAATTAATCAGATTTCACCTATAACAATTTAACTTGAATTGTTACCTTTCAATTTTTATAGTTATATAGAATCAATCTGTTTACCGTCCACTTTAGGTAGAATTTTTTGTATAAGAATTTTAAACTTATAAGAGCGGGTTTGTTTTGAGAAATTATTCTATTGGATTGGATTATTAGTCCATTTGGACTAATAGTTCATTGTTTGATTTAATTTTTTTACTCCGGATTAATAGTCCCTTTGAACTATTAGTTCCTCATATGAGGGATTATTGTATCCTAAGAGGAGGGGTGTGATTATTTCTATGAGATTGGTATCCCATGGGACTAATGTGTGAAATGCCTATTTTACCTTCATGCTATTACTTAATAACACAATTAGAAAAGGGTGAAATAATCTTTTGAACATTTATAAATTATTTTTTAAGTGTTGTTAATTTAAAATTATATATTAAATAAAAATATAAATTATAAATTGTAAATTAAATTTAAGGCCTTATAAATTAATTTTTTTTAGTGTTGTTAAAAAATTAAATTTCTATATTAAATAAAATTATTTTTTTAGTGTTGTTAATTTAAAATTATATATTAAATAAAATATAAATTATAAATTTAATTTAATTGAAAATAATAAATTAAAAATTATGGCCTTATAAATTAAAAATTTTTAGTGTTGTTAAATTATAAATTATATATTACAAATTTAAAATTATATATTAAATAAAAATTATAAATTATAAGGGTAAAATAGTCTTTTGAACATTTATCCTTATCCAGTCTGTCCAACCAAACATTGGATTTACTAAAAATAGTTCAATCCAGACATCTAATCCAATGACTAAATAAACATAGGATACAAATTCAATCCAACCAAATAGTCCTGGACAATGTATCCCAGGACTAACAGTCCGATGGATTACAATCCCCCCTTATCTAATCTGTCCAAACAAACATACCCTAAGAGTAATTTTTAGATTTATAATTTTTTAGACTCACAAATTCTTTCATGTTTGACAATAAAGTTTAGCTCTATATAATTGCTTGTGGAAAAAAATTAAATAATAACTTGGATCACAATACTAGTAAGTTTGGTCAAATTAAAAAATATCATTTTAATCAAATGAAAACAAATATAAATGGCTAATTTGATTTTTTTACAAATATATTCTAGTCGATATTTTTTTTAAAAAAAATAAATAGTTTGGATTATCAAAATATGACTCAAAACAGGCCCCATGAAACGCATAGCAATCATTGATGTGCTCATTACACAGTAATGACCCATTTACCATATAAATATATTTAGTAAATATAAATGGCACAGGGAGGGTTAGAATGGGTGGGGAAGGGCAAAGAACTCGCCTTACTATTCAATGAATGTTCACTTACTATTTTATTATATTTCACTTACTATTCAATTAAACACCATTTACTACTTAATAATACTCAACTTACTACCCAATCAAATTTCTTTTACTACTCAATCAAACTCTATTTACTACTTAATGCTACTCAACTTACTACTAAATCAAATTCCATTTACTACTCAATCAAATTTCACATACTACTCAATCAAACATGACTTACACTTAATTGGATTTGACTTACTACTCTTTTAAATCCCACTTACTACTGAATGAGATTCTACGTATTTTTTCATTAGACTTTGCTTATTATTCAGTTAAATCCCACTTACTAGTCGATGAAAATTAACTTACTACTCATTGATATTTAGGTTACTACATCAAACTTGAATTACAACTCAATCAAACATGAATGCTACTCAATAAGACTCCATTATTGTTGTGTGTTAACATCTGATTACATAATTAAAATGAATCTAACTCCGAGAACAACGCCGAAAAGCACGTGCACTAGATGGAATCCACCTTGGCCCTAAGCTTAGTCACGTGGACATGTTGAAAATTATGTCCCCACAACTGTTGAGTGGTAAATAAAATTAGAACAAATTGTAAGTAGAGCTACAATGAATGGTCAGTGATAAACAAAAATATTAATTTTAAATTATTAAATTATGAATTTTAATCAGAATGTAAAAATTTATTAGACTTGACTTAACACTCAATAAGACACCATTTCATTTGACTTGATTTACTATTCAATTAAATCTCACTTACTACTTAACGATTGAACTTGACTTACTACTCAATTAAATCTTATTTATTACTTAACGAGACTCTACTTACTAATAAATTAGACCACATTTACTATTTAATAAGATTCTACTTACTCCTCATTCATACTCTACTCACTACTCCATCAAACTTGACTTACAACTCAATCAAACATGAGTACTACTCAATAAAACCCCACTACTATTGATTTGTAAGTAGAATGAGAATAAATTGATTAGAGTTCACTTAGTACTGAAAAAAAGTGTGACAACCCTTGCCACTGTTTACTGATAATACCACTGATTACTGCTAAACTGAGACTGAAAATGATTAAGTAACTGATTTGACTGGAATTCTGAATTGACTGCATAAGTGTATTGTTTTAAATGCATATCTATCTGTTTGACTGGTAAATGATCTGTTCATGTTTTATCTTTGAATTGCAAATTGAAGGCCTTATCGGCGGCCGAATCTGAAATCGATTAATGTCTTATGTTAATTAGAATTTATGTGATTTTATGGTATGTTTAATTGAAATTTGATTTGGTATGATTAAATTAGATTAAATGAAGTTAAAATACATCAACGTGAGTCATTTACCAAGATGCCACTTAGTGGACTAGTTCATGAGCCTTTTATTTAATTTCTATATGCTAGCATTAACATTTCTTCAGCCACTTCCTCAAGTCTAAAACCGACTAGAGAGAGAGGGACTTAGGAGAGAATTGTTTTCAACAAGTTTTGCTAGGAGAATTAGAAGAATTGAAGAGAGGATTGCATATTTGAGCTCCTACATCTTGAATTGAGACCTAAGGTAGGAGAATCATCTTCTTGAATTTGTATCTGAGTTGTTCTTGCATGATTCATGGTAAGGTTAGTGATTTAAGGCATGAATTAGCTTAATTTGTTGAATTGAGTAGGAATTCATGCATGCATGTGCACATTCTTGAGTTGTGAAGTTGTTTCATGACAATTTCTACTTGCATGTTCATATTTTGGGTCTTGATCCATGAATTCACCATGTTCTTGAGCTAAAACTTGCATTTGACCATGTGTTAGAAGCTTTGAATTCAATTGAACATATGCATGTTGCATGTACATCATGTTCTTGAAGTTTTGTTGGAAATGGGTTCAATTGAACTATCTTTGGGCTTTGATTTTGCAAATTGATCTTTGAAACATGTCATACTATGAGTTTTAAAGTGTTTTCCAGAAAATTAGCCCAAAAGGATCAGATTTGATGCTTTCAAAGTTGAGTTTGAGCTTGGAGGTTCAATCTGGAATTTCCAGAATTTGGACTCACGCTCGAGCGGGGAACTTCACGCTCGAGCGTACAACCTGTTGTAGACACCCCATTTTTGACCGTCCTTAAGACTTGGACGTCACCGTTTGAACAATCGGTGACCATCCACGTTTGTGTTCGTCTTGAGTTCCCGAAGGTCTCGGCTACTCGCCTTGCCTTAGGACCTCTCGACTCGACTGTGTTGTGTTTGGTTTTGCACCAAACACTTGTGTTTTTGCTTTGGAGGGCAGGAAATGGCTTGTTAGCCATCCCCACTCCTCACTGGCCATGGCTTGAGGCCATCGGTCATGTCTTCTTGCCACCGGCCATTGGTGTTGGCCGGTCGGCATTGTGTTTGGTGGACCGACCATTTAGTTGGCAGATGGCCTCCTTTTCTGGCCGGTACCACATCGTTGCCTCTTGCAGGCATGGTGCATGCCAGCTGTGCCAGCTGGAGTGCACGGACCCTCCCCCCCATACACGTGTGTGGCTGTTTTGAACCTTTGCACCCTTTTACTCAAGCTTCTCATGGAAGCTTGACCTCTTTTGGTCTAGCTTCTTGAGGAAGCTTGACCCTTTGTCTAAGCTTCCTCAAGAAGCTTGGACCTTTGGGTTAGCTTCCCTTGGAAGCTTGACCCCCTTGATCCTTTTATATTAGCTTCTCTAAGAAGCTTAGCACCATTGCCTTGTCTATATAAGGAGACCTTCCCTCTCCTTTGAGGAGGTTCAGCAAAACCAGACCATATATGATAGATATTTGATATATATCACTCTCTCTCTCTATATCTCCCTCTCTCTCTTCATTTGTGTGTGTTTGAGGGCCTAAAAGTGTATTTAGTTCTTAGTTTTGCACTAAGTCACCTACTATTACACCATACTTCGACTTTGGAGGTCTTGAGGGTTTGTTCTTGGAGCTTTGGGTCGGTTTTGATCAGAAGAAGAGGGCTGAGCTTGCTGTTCTTGAAGTGTTCTTCAAGGGTAACACTATTTACTTTATATTCTCCAATCTTGCACTAGTCTTTGACCTATCTTGAATATTGATTTAAGCTTTGTGTAGAACTGAAAAAAGTTTTGTATTTGCATAAGGTCTTTCATTAAGGTCATTTTGGTGTTGGGGGTTGACCTCCCCCTCTTAGGCCTTGTTTGGCCATTTTTGTGCTCTCTTTGATAAGCTTTGGGGACTTTTGTGTATTGGTCTTCTCACCACTGAAATCCAGTGGATTTTCGGTGGTGAAGGAGGGGTTTTGAAGTCTTGCATAGGGGAGGGACACCCCTCTCCCTTGACCTCTCTTTTGTTTGCATTTTTTGACCCATAAGGGTAGCATGTATGATTAGTTGTTCTTGGCTTCATTTCAGAGGTTTTTGGGTGTTATTGGGTCATATTACGCCTCTGTTTTTGGTCGAATTAGTGACCCCTTCCATGCTTAATATGCTTGCTTTGTATTCCTCTCTTTTGCCTATAAGTGCATCACGTATTTAGTCTATCATGCTCTCATGTTTTGGCCTAACTTTGTGAAGTTCTTAGCCATGTCTTACCATGCTTAAGGTCTGTTGGGAACCGTTTTGGTCATATTTGCTGTGTTTAGGGTAGCCCCTTTGTATTTTGGCTTGTAAGCCTTGAGGGTGTGAGTCATGAGCATGCTTTAGTCAGGTTATTTTAGTGATTTGGAATCACTTCCTATGCTATTTCAGTCCCTAATCCATGCTTGTATACTTGCATTCATCATTCCTTTCATGCCTTGAAGGATTGTTCTTTTATGCCTAGAAATGAGTCATTGTGTATGATACCATGTTTAGGCATTTGAGGCTACCATATCAGTGGGTTTTAGGGTATATTTTGTTGCATAGAAACTCTGTTTTTGGTTGCTTAGTTCACGCCATGAGTGCTTGGGGTAGGTGTTGAGCAATGCTCTCTTTTGTGGCCTTGAATCCTTTCCATTTTTGCATCCATTCCCTAGCATGTTTTGGCATCATTCTTGGCATGCTTTTCAGAGTTTAACATGAGTGTTTAATGTCCATGTATATCACCTTTGAGTGTTCTTGAGAGTAGCCCTCCATGCTTGGGTCATAGGCCTTGGCGTGTGCACACTTGCATGCATAATTTGTCTCCTTTTGCATCAACTTTTGGCCACTGTTTTGGGGTATGGCTGAGGCCTCCCATTTCGGTTTAAGTCCCTCCTTGTGTACAGTTGCATGTTTGACATATTGCCTCTAATTACATGCTTACATTATACCATGCTTGCATCACATGTTAGGTTGCATCGCATTGTAGCATTGCATACATGGCACATTACATTCTTGCATGATAGGTCACCTTGCATTTGGCATGCCTTATAACTTAACCTCATGTTGCATACTCGAGCCACGTTGCATTTTTGAGCCATGTTTGTATACATGCATTGCATGGTTTGGTTTGGGGTGTCAAACCAAGCATGAGAGGTGAGGTGCGTTCGTACTCAAAGTGACGAAACACGCCTCAACCCTTGGTCGCCAATGCCCTTGACCCCAACATGATAGGGCATAAGGCATTCATCTCTTTTATGCATGCATCTACATTAAGTTGTAAACTTGGTGTCTTAGGCCATCATGCATCGAAATGCGTGAGTGGTGGCCCGAGTATCGAGGGTCACACTCCCATGAGTCCATAGCAGGATTGGGAGAGTGGCCATGCATACATTGCTTTGAATTTCCTTGCCATGCACTGTCTGCCCTCTGTTGCTGTCAAAAACAGGTTTCTGCAGGAAGAAATGGCCGGCCGGCCACATAAAGTGCCGACCGACCATCAATGTCCAGTCGGTGGTGTAACTTTTGGCCGATAAGCCCATCCCCATGGCCGGTGAACTTGAATTATGGCCGGTGACACCCTAGAGCACTCAGAGGGTGATTCAAAATGGGTCTGGGGACTTTCAGAATTTTCAGAGGAGCAAGGCAGTGTAAACAGAGACAACAGTGGCATGGCACGGGTTTTTAGGCAGGGCGAGTCGAGCATACATCATCCTAGCATTCCAAGGCGGGGCTGCGGCCATCCTCTTTCTGCATTTAATTTGTTAATTAATAGAAGATATGTAATATTTAATTAGTTAGAAGAGTTAATTATTTATTTGTTTTGTAATATTTATTCGGACCCTTCGAGCGAGGGAAATTGTGTAATAAGTGTGTGTGAGTGTGTGTATGTCTTCCAACCCCACGTCTTTCTTCCTTTTTATTTACTAGCTTTCAATGGTTAGTTTAGGGCATGTTTCAATTAGCATACTTATGATAGCATGTTTGCATACATTCATTCGTTTTGCATGCACCGGGCTCGGCGCATCATACTAACTGCATTTGTATTTCAATCCCAAATTGAATACGTGTTAGCTGTAGCATTTCACATGTCATTTTAGAATAGCCGAGACTATTGTAGTTGCATTCCTGCATGTGTTACATTAGGCATTTCTGTATAATTAGGACCATGCATGGATTTCTAACATAGTTTTTGTTTTGGCTTGGAGTACTCTGTAAGTCTTTTCGCTTTAGCATCCTTGCATACGTGTGAATGTTGTCATGACAGCATGCTTACCATGAGGCTATTTGCTTATATGATATAACTGCTTGAATGCCTGTGGATGGAGGTTGAATTACCTGAATTGAAATAATGCATTAAAACTGTGAGTTTTAAGCCCATTAGATAGTGGCAAAACCATATTTTCTAAGCCCACCTGAAGGTGGCAAAATCTGCATTTTAGCCTACTTACGAGTAGCAGACCGTTTTCAAAACAAACATGAAATGTTTTGTTCTAATTCAGGCGATCCAGTCTATACTTGTGTGCTGTGCGCATCACATAGTAAATCTCGGCTAATAACCGGAATAAAAGCTCATAATATTTTCAAAACAAAATATCATGGTTAGTAGAGGCCGATCTTCGGATCGGGCAAGAGGGGGTGCTCATAGCTGACCTTCCCTAATCGTACCCAAGTTCCCGAGCCGAGGCAACTTTGGTGATGACGGACACGTAGCCTTAGGCAAACGAGTCAGGGTTTCCTAAATTTCCCAAAAATAAAATATTTAGGTGGTGACTTTGTATCTGGCAAAGCAGTCCATGTTTGACACTTCTTTTCTAAAAATCTGTTTTTTCAAAACGATTTGCCGGATTTGGACTATTTGGTTCAGATTAAGAACCGTGACATTTTGAGAGTCCTGAACTGTAGTGAGCCCAAATGAACAGAACGGGATTCATCCTCCCGGGGCGTTCGGGGACGTCTACAGTTTCTGGCGACTCTGCTGGGGATTTAGAGAACTTGACTCGAACTCATGATATCTTGTTTTGACTACACTTATGTGTTTCTTTGCATTGCATGTGCATTGGTGCGCCTAGGACACCGTGTTGGCCATCTGTTATTCCTGGGCGATTTGCTGGAGGCTCGCTTTGAGAAGCGTGCCATGAGGCTGACCGGTTGCGGGCTCTGCCAGTATGGGAACACAAACCTCAGTTTTACCGAGGCAACCTTTTTGACCATTCGACCTAGTGCATATTCGGAATACATAGTGACCATTCCAAACTAGGACAGGTTGCTTACCCGATGATAGGTTGTTTGAAACCACTGCGTGCGTAGTGAAACCCTAGCTCCTGACAAAATAGGACAGGGAAACCCTACCCCAACATAGGGGTGTTTTGGCTCTCACTTGCTTGTTATGTGCTTTTAGAGTGCGTCTCTATAGGAATGCATGTATCAATTTGTAAGTTCGGGCGTCAGGCTTGCGGGCATCAGCATCAGTATTTGGGGAATCAGTTTTACCTGAGGGTATCGGTTTACAGGCAGAATTTTGGGCGGAATTCAGTAGAGAGCACAGTTATTCGGCTGCTCATATCTGTTTTGGTGAAATCAGGCCGAGATGCTGCATGTTTTCTCTTTTGCTAGGTAGTCTTGGAACCATAGCTTCAGAAGGCTCCAATATCCCTCGAGGTTCATTGGACTTGTGTTGATAGACTTTGTCGGGTCAGAGATTCAATTCAAGGGCAATCAGTGTTCCTTTGCCAGAGGCAGGGTAAAAGGGCCAGTCAGGCACAGATCACGAGTTCAGCAGTTACTAGATCAGTGGCCCTTATCCACTCCACCAGTGAACAGTCAGGCTGAGGCCTCAGTTTTTATCACTGAGATAGATATGCCAGTCAGTTAGCCGGAACAGCAGAACATGGCAGGGATGGAGGAAATGATGCGTCAACTCCAAGAAAGTATGGAACTCATGCAGCAAGACGCTGCCTGCCAGACGAAATTTGCCAAACAACAGGCTGCGATCATGGCCCAGCGGGCTGAGCTAATCACCAGGCTGCAACAGCAAAACGGAGCATCTGTTTCACATCAAGCTCCTCCCCCACCAGGAGCTCTAGCACCTAGGGAGACACCAAATGTCCAGGAAGGTACGGACATTCCGATATGGCCGGCTCCACCCCCAATCTTAACCCAACTGTCCAAAACACCTACCAACCTAGTGGACTTTCCCTTCGAATTCGAGGTCGACCCTATAGCATTGAAATTGAGCAAGCTTGAAAAGCTGTTCAAGAAATCTCAGGGCGTCAAGTCCATCTCGGACCTTGAGGATGGGTATACCGATGCAGCTGTGACGCTGCCGGATAGATTTAAAATGTCACATATTGACCGCTTTGATGGGTCCGGGGATCCCATGGTGCACTTATGGCTGTTTTCAGACATATTAAGGCCGATGGGCCTCACCAGACTACAGAAGCTTTCTTTATTTGGCCGGACCCTGTCGGGTGTGGCGGCCATTTGGTACGCAAAACTGGAAGACGATGTTAAGAGGAATTGGGATGAGATGGCCGAGGCTTTTGTCGCTCAGTACTCCTATAATACGCAAATCGAGATTACAAACCATGATCTTGAGACAACAAGGCAAGAGCCTAGGGAGAGTTTTTCTGATTTCATGGCCCGCTGGAGGGCCAAGGCCTCAATGATGACCCTAAGGCCCACTGATAAAGATCAATTTCGGATGATTGTGCGCAATCTCCAGCCCAAGCTCATGCAGAAAATGATTGTTCTTCCCTTTCCCACATTTCCGGATTTACATGAGATGGGGGTACAAATTGAGGATGCTATGAAGTAGGGCCTCATTGACCAGGAGAAGGATCAGCCCAGGAGGGCGTTTTCCCGCAGTTCGAATGTGACCACCAGTGGTGATGCAGCTGCAAGATCTTCTGAAGTGGGCATGGTTACCACCACCACATCAAAAACAGCTACCCCATTCACCGTTGCGTCCGGAAGTAGCTCACAAAAAACCAAATATCCACCTCGAGTCAAGAGGGTTTTTACCCCACTTTATATGCCTTTGTCAAAGGCTCTAGAGGCCTTACTCCAGAAGGGATATCTGAAACCATTGGAACAACGGTCTCTACTCGATCCTATCCCTCCAAAGCATGACCACACTAAATACTGTGCCTACCATCAACAAACCGGTCATGACACTGACAGTTGCTTTCGTCTTCGCCATGATGTAAAAGATCTATTTGACAACAAGGTCATCGCCGCACCAGCTCAACAAAGTCTATCGGCACTTGATCAGTGAACTTGGGGGGGATAATGTGATGTGATCAAGGGATGAACCACCTGTGGGCGGTGCTCAGGTTACTCCAGCTGTGGGGATGGCACGCACTATTTTGAGCATTTGCGAATGCTGTTTACTTTACTTTTTGACTTGGGTATTGGGTCCGTCTTGTTGTGTTGTACAGAGTCAGTCTTTTTATACTGAGTCAGTTGGGGTTTGTCTTGTCGTATCGAGTCAGTCCTGTTGTATAGGAGTCGAGTGATTCCGGGGATGTTACCTCGGATTTTACTATTTTGCTTCGTGTTTGTCTTTTCGTTTTCTTTTGAGTCTGTTTCTGCCTTGGAGCCAGTTGTGCCAACTGTTTTGAATGGAACAGCAGTGATTTTTCACACTCTTGTGTTCGCTTCTGCCGTGTGCCAGTTGTGCCAAAAGTTCTGAATGAGGTGGCGGTATTTGACTAAAAACTTTGTCTTTTCTGTGCCTTGAAGCCATTGCATTGACCTAAGTTTTTCAAAACTTTTTGAACACTACGGTGAAAACAAAGAGGGAGGAATTCCTCGGGTTTTGCAAAGTTTGATCAATTGAGAGAAAGAGAGGCATGCTAAGCCCTTAATGAATGAAATCATGTTTGTTAATATGAGTACTGAGAAGAACCCTGGCTTGATCCAGATTGGTTCCACACTATTTTCAGCGCGAGCGATTTGTCGCTTTTTTAAAAAAAATTTCAAAAACAAAATGTTTTGCGCGGTCTTGCGAAGACCTGTGTGGAATCGCTCTTGAGATTGTGCAGCTTAGGATCGCTCTCAGCCTCGAGACTCGACCCCTTTTGATTTCAAACGTCGAACTTGGATTCAGAATGTTCCAAGGCCAATCACGATGTGAGGCCTGTGTGGCCAGATTCAAAGCAGCCCGTGAACTAGGGGCAAGAAAAGTCAGATCAAGAAGATCAGATGTCGTCAAAAGAAGCCTGCAAAACTAGATCAGAAGCACCCCTCGAACTAGGGACAAAAATGTCAAAGGTGCTCGAAGAGTCAAAAAAATTGGGATGTTTCTCAAGCTAATGAAGATCGACAAGAATGCCAAATCCCAGAAGGGAAGAAAGAAGAAGGCATTGCTGAAGGACAACTGAGCTCCTATCCACAACACTAGGGGCAAATTTAGCCCCCATTGGATGGACTTCTGCATCGTTAGCAAACAGCAGCCATTCTCTTGGATTCAGATGACTTCGGGATCTAAGAACCATTTGACATGGACCAAGCTACACTTTTACCCTTGAGAGGCTCGGTGGGCCGAAAACCCGAAAGGGCGACCCAGGTAAAAGTTAGAGCAAGAAAAAGAAGAAAAAGAACAAGAAAAAAAAAGAAAAATGCAAAGAATGAAAAAAAAGAAAAGGAAGAAAAAAGATGAAAAAGAAAAAAAAAAAAGAAAAAGAGAAGAAATGAAAGGAAATGAAAAAAGAAAAGAAAAACATAGCTCGTAAGGTTGAAAACCCGGAAGGGCGGCCTTGGCAAAAGGGAGAGCGCAAAAAGAGAGGTTAAATACCCGAGTGTACCTTAACCCCGAACTACGTAAGGCTTGATTCCCATCTTTGAGATACGTAGGCAACTTCATTCTGAAGTCCAGCCACAAACACTTCCAACTCGATTATCTCCATGTAATGGTTTTGATTGTCTTTGCCTTCTTTGTATCCGAGAGTTTGGTTGTGTTCGTCACTCTGAGGACTGACTACAATGTGTTGCGGTACCATTCAGACAAGAGGCAACTTTCCGTTGCCATACAGTGTGCCGCGGTGCTATTCAAACAAGGGGCAACTTTCCGTTGCCATGCAGTGTCCTTCAGACAAGGGGCAGTTTTCCATTGTTTTGGATCTGAGGTTGTGCATCTCGAGAGTAGGTTTCGTGCTCGTCCAGCAGTGGTCGTTTGCAAAAATAGTTTTTGAGAATTTTTACTGAGGTTGACTAATTTTCTCGAAAATTATTTCATTTTTCAAAACTGGACCATTTCTTGGACCCAAAAAATGAAAATTTTCAGTGCTCATAACCTAACTTGCATGATTTTAAATCAGAAAATCGAACAAGCAAGTTAATCTAACTCTCATGTTGGTCAAAATTGTTTTAGCAGAACGTCAAAAACAAAAAATGGTCAAAATGATGAACTAGGGGCACAGTTTAGTCAGGCTTCCTGTCTTTTCGCCGTTGTCAATGCATTTGCCAGAAAGGACGCCATACTTGCCGGAAAGGGCACCTTATTTGCCAAGAAGGGCACAGCGGAAGCTAACAGAAAAGGGCTGAAAGCTCTCGTATCCTTCGAGCAGCGAGGTATGAAGCCAAGTGCGAAGCACGAACTGGAATAGAGCAAGGTATTCCACTCCCTCATCCGGACAGATCTGATCACGTCCAAACTCCCCAGCGGAGCATCGTCAACCGATGTCAATTGCAGATCTACTGCGCGTTTGGTTGCATTGCAACCCCTCTGTGGGAGAAACTCACTGTTGTGAACAAGAAAGAGAATCTAGCAGAATGCTAGGGGCAAGAGCCCGTAACTTCCTGTTTATCCATCAACCACCTTGGAGAGGGATGAAAAATGAGTGATTAAAGAATAAAGAGATGTGCGCTGAGAGGAAAAGCGAGAAAAGGGTTTTGAGAGAAAAACCGAGCTTGAGGGCCGAGCGATGTAAGAATCACAAATGAGAAAGGTTGGGAAACAATACCCAGAGAAACAGGCTCCCTGTGTACGTCTGAGTGTCGTGTCTTTTTGTTTTATCTCGATTCTTGTCTTGAGTCGTTTTTGAGTGTCTGTGTTTGTGTTTAGGTTGTTTACCTTTTGTTTTCCGTTGTTGAGTCGTAGTGCGCTGTGTTCAGTCATAGGCTCAATACCCCGGTCAAGAACTCATCTCTCAATTTCAAAAATAAAATCGTTTTGCGCTCATAGTGCCATGCCGTTCTCCACATCTATGCAAAACAGGATTCATTCTTTTATAAAACCGCAGGGTTCAACCTAGGTCAGGTCAGAACAGTAAAATCAGGACCTATCTGAAGCTATATAGGTTCCAGACTGCAAAGCAAGAGAAAATAGGAAATGTCGAGCATCTGAGTTTGTTTTAACTTCAGTAAGTTTCGAGATTGCATTCTGTGTGTAGCTCTTCAGGTCTTGTCGATGCTCCGAAGTATGAGCGTGCCTCTGCCTCAAGCTTAAGATCAAGTCTACTTCAAGCCAGAATGGCGATCAGAAGTGCTCTCCCTGAGTACCATTCCCTGCCAGAGGCATCTTGGCTGTGTTCGCAATGAGTTCCTAGGAGGCCAACTGCGATGGTGGAAACTAGAGTTCGAATGGCTGTTGCCTGGAACGCAAAGGTTTGGGATTTTCGAGACTAAAGTCTGGTTTAAATACCTAGAGGCGTGTCCTCGGCTTGAAATCTATATGGAAGCCCCATAGGTTGAGATAGCGTGTATTCACCTCAATTCTGGGTACTGAACCAGCCTAGTCTGTCACCCCGTTGGAGAATAGGGAAAGTTGTGAATATGATCAGGAAGAAAGGCAACATCCAAAGTGTTCTACGTGAAGAACCCTTGTCAGTATTTCAGAGCCTTTGTACTGTAAGTTGAAGGTAAGTGTTCGAAGAGCACAAGGGGAGATCCCTATCGGAGAAGAGCGGTTCACCACCACTCACCTCATGAGGTGCTTTCCAAAGTGCCGCTTTGTCCATTTATTGCTTTCCTTAAGCATCATGCATTGTACCTATCTCGTCTCTTTCCCGTTCATGCACGATATTGTCTGTACGGTTCATTCAAAGAAGTTCCGTTTAAGATCATTTATTTAGTGTATCAATCACACCTCATTCATTTAGTGTATCAATCACACACGTCATTTACTTTTGTGTATCCATCACACTTCATTTACTTTAGTGTATCAATCACACTTCATTCACTTAGTGTATCAATTACACTCTCATTCATTTAGTGTATCAATCACACTTCACACTTCATTCACTTAGTGTATCAATTACACTCTCATTCATTTAGTGTATTAATCACACTTCATTCACTAAGTGTATCAATTACACTCTCATTCATTTAGTGTATCAATTACACTTCATTCGCTTAGTGTATCAGTTACACTCTCATTCATTTAGTGTATCAATCACACTTCATTCGCTTAGTGTATCAATTACACTCTCATTCATTTAGTGTATCAATCACACTCCATTCGCTTAGTGTATCAACTACGTTTCATTTATTTTGTGTATCTATCACACGCATTCTCACTTTTGTGTATCTATCACGTACATATTCATTTTTCTATATCTATCACACACATTCTCATTTTGTGTATCCATCACACATTTTATTTACTTTAGTGTATCCATCACACACTTCATTTACTTTAGTGTATCCATCACACACGTTATTTACTTTAGTGTATCCATCACACTTCATTATCTTTAGTATATCAATCATACTTTGTTCACTAAGTGCATCTATCACACATCGTGTTCACATTTAGTATACCAATCATACTTGTTCACTAAGTGCATCTATCACACTTCGTGCTCACATTTAGTAAATCAGTCATACTTGTTCACTAAGTGCATCTAACACTCTTCGTGTTCACCTTTAGTATATCTATCATACTTGTTCACTAAGTGCATCTATCACACTTCGTGTTCACCTTTAGTATATCCATCATACTTGTTCACTAAGTGCATCTATCACACTTCGTGTTCACCTTTAGTGTATCCATCACACTTGTTCACTTAGTGCATCTATCACACTTTGTGTTCACCTTTAGTGTATCCATCACACTTGTTCACTTAGTGCATCGATCACACTTCGTGTTCACCTATTGTGTATCCATCACACTTGCTCACTTCATTCATTTAGTGTATCAATCACACTTTGTTCATATAGTGTATCTATCACACACTTGCTTTGTACCTACCACACTGTGCTCACCACACTCGCTTAGTGTATCAATCACGTGCTCAGCTACTGTATTTATCACATTTTGCTTCATATAGGGTATCTATCACATGCTCACTTTGTGTATCTATCACACATTCGCTTTTTGTGTCCATCACACTATGCTCACTACATTCGCTTTGTGTATCAATCACACACTCTCGCTTTGTGTATCTATCATACCTTGTTCACTTAGTGCATCTATCACACTTTGTGTTCACCTTTTTTGTGTATCCATCACACTACATCTGCTTTGTGTATCTACCACACATGCTCACTTTGTGTATCTATCACACGTTCGCTTTGTGTATCTATCACACATGCACACTGTATTCGCAGTGAGAATTGCAGTAATTCTCTTACACCCTTTTTGCATTGTAATGTAGCTTGGTTTCTACTTGCTTAAAACTGTTGCATTGTTATGCTTCGTTACAGCTTTCTTTGCATGATCATAAGTTATGCTCGGCTTTGTGCATTGTTCTTGCATTTCGCCCTTGCCCTTGGGCGCATATCTTTGTCTGTAGCTTGTATGCTTTGTCTAAGTCTTCGGCCTTGTCAAAAATGGGTCGTCTCTGGGCTTTGACACTCACTCCTGTCATTGTTATGACTTTCGAGTTCTATCAAAGAGGGGCAACTGTAGACACCCCATTTTTGACCGTCCTCAAGACTTGGACGTCACCGTTTGAACACTCGGTGATCATCGACGTTTATGTTCGTCTTGAGTTCCCGGAGGTCTCGGCTACTAGCCTTGCCTTAGGACCTCTCGACTCGACTGTGTTGTGTTTGGTTTTGCACCAAACACTTGTGTTTTTGCTTTGGAGGGCAGGGAATGGCTTGTTGGCCATCCCCACTCCTCACCGGCCATGGCTTGAGGCCACCGGCCGTGTCTTCTTGCCACCGGCCATTGGTGTTGGCCGGTCGGCATTGTGTTTGGTCGAACGACCATTTAGTTGGCCGATGGCCTCATTTTCTGGCCGGTACCACATTGTTGCCTCTTGCAGGCATGGTGCATGCCAGCTGTGCCAGCTGGAGTGCACGGACCCTCCTTCCCATACACGTGTGTGGCTGTTTTGAACCTTTGCACCCTTTTACTCAAGCTTCTCATGGAAGCTTGACCTCTTTTGGTCTAGCTTCTTGAGGAAGCTCGACCCTTTGTCTTAGCTTCCTCAAGAAGCTTGGACCTTGGGGTTAGTTTCCCTTGGAAGCTTGACCCCCTTGACCCTTTTATATTAGCTTCTCTAAGAAACTTAGCACCATTGCCTTGTCTATATAAGGAGACCTTCCCTCTCCTTTGAGGAGGTTCAGCAAAACCATACCATATATGATATATATTTGATATATATCACTCTCTCTCTCTCTATATCTCCCCCTTTCTCTTCATTTGTGTGTGTTTGAGGGCCTAAAAGTGTATTTAGTTCTTAGTTTTGCACTAAGTCACCTACTATTACACCATACTTCGACTTTGGAGGTCTTGAGGGTTTGTTCTTGGAGCTTTGGGTCGGTTTTGATCAGAAGAAGAGGGTTGAGCTTGCTGTTCTTGAAGTGTTCTTCAAGGGTAACACTATTTACTTTATATTCTCCAATCTTGCACTAGTCTTTAACCTATCTTGCATACTGATTTAAGCTTTGTGTATAACTGAAAAAAGTCTTGTATTTGCATGCTTAAGATCTTTCATTAAGGTCATTTTGGTGTTGGGGGTCGACCTCCCCCTCTTAGGCCTTGTTTGGCCCTTTTTGTGCTCTCTTTGATAAGCTTTGGGGACTTTTGTGTATTGGCCTTCTCACCACTGAAATCCAGTGGATTTTTGGTGGTGAAGGAGGGGTTTTGAAGTCTTGCATAGGGGAGGGACACCCCTCTCCCTTGACCTCTCTTTTGTTTGCATTTTTTAGCCCATAAGGGTAGCATGTATGATTAGTTGTTCTTGGCTTCATTTCAGAGGTTTTTGGGTGTTATTGGGTCATATTATGCCTCTTTTTTTCATCGGATTAGTGACCCCTTCCATGCTTAATATACTTTCTTTGTATTCCTCTCTTTTGCCTATAAGTGCATCATGTATTTAGTCTACCATGCTCTCATGTTTTGGCCTAACTTTGTGAAGTTCTTAGCCATGTCTTACCATGCTTGAGGTCTGTTGGGAACCGTTTTGGTCATATTTGCTGTGTTTAGGGTAGCCCTTTTGTATTTTGGCTTGTGAGCCTTGAGGGTGTGAGTCATGAGCATGCTTTAGTCGGGTTATTTCAGTGATTTGGAATCACTTCCCATGCTGTTTCAGTCCCTAATCCATGCTTGTATGCTTGCATTCATCATCCCTTTCATGCCTTGAAGGATTGTTCTTTTATGCCTAGAAATGAGTCATTGTGTATGATACCATGTTTAGGCATTTGAGGCTACCATATCAGTGGGTTTTGGGGTGTATTTTGATGCATAGAAGCTCTGTTTTTGGTTGCTTAGTTCACGCCATGAGTGCTTGGGGTAGGTGTTGAGCAATGCTCTCTTTTGTGGCCTTGAATCCCTTCCATTTTTGCATCAATTCCCTAGCATGTTTTGGCATCATTCTTGGCATGCTTTTCAGAGTTTAACATGAGTGTTTAATGTCCATGTATATCACCTTTGAGTGTTCTTGAGAGTAGCCCTCCATGCTTGGGTGATGGGCCTTGGCGTGTGCACACTTGCATGCATAATTTGTCTCCTTTTGCATCATCTTTTGGCCACTGTTTTGGGGTGTGGCTGAGGCCTCCCATTTCGGTTTAAGTCCTTCCTTGTGTACAGTTGCATGTTTGACATATTGCCTCTAATTACATGCTTACATTATACCATGCTTGCATCACATGTTAGGTTGCATCGCATTATAGCATTACATACTCGGCACATTACATTCTTGCATGATAGGTCACCTGCATTTGGCATGCCTTGTAACTTAACCTCATGTTGCATACTCGAGCCACGTTGCATTTTTGAGCCATGTTTGTATACATGCATTGCATGGTTTGGTTTGGGGTGTCAAACTAAGCATGAGGGGTGAGGTGCGTTCGTATTCAAAGTGACGAAACACGCCTCAACCCTCGGTCGCCAATGCCCTTGACCCCAACATGATAGGGCATAAGGCATTCATCTCTTTTATGCATGGATCTACATTAACTTGCAAACTTGGTGTCTTAGGCCATCATGCATCGAAATGCGTGATTGGTGGCCCGAGTATCGAGGGTCACACTCCCATGAGTCCATAGCATGATTGGGAGAGTGGCCATGCATACATTGCTTTGAATTTCCTTGCCATGTGTAGACACCCCATTTTTTACCGTCCTCAAGACTTGGACGTCACCATTGGAACACTTGGTGATTACCCTTGTTTGTGTTCGTCATGAGTTCCCGAAGGCCTCGGTTGCGTGCCTTGCCTCAGGATCTCTCGACTCGACCGTGTTGTGTCTGGTTTTGCACCAAACACTTGTGTTTTGCCTTGAGCGGCAGGGAATGCCTTGTGAGGCATCCCCACACATCACCGGCCATGGCTTAAGGCCACCGGCCAGTGATTTTGTGCCATCGACAATGTATACTGCCGGTCGGCACTCTTTGTTGCCGGTCGGCCATTTATTTTGCCAAAATGGCAATTTTGAATGGCTGATCACTGTTCATCTACTTTTGGTAGATATTTTGTGCTAGCTGTGATAGCTGGCACCCACTCTGTTCTCCTCCATACACGAGTATGGAGGGATTTCTCTCTTGACAAGCTTATTTGACAAGCTTTACAAGAGAGAGTTCTATAAGAGAGAGTCTCCTCTCTTGGATTTAGGTTAGACAACATAGTTAGAGAGCTCTGATATTAGGGTTAGGAATTTATATATATTCTATCACTATACATCTCTTTCTTGAGTGTTCTAGGTGTGTTTGTTCATAGTATTGTACACAAACACACACTACTACACCTTTTCTTGGTTATTGAGGGCCAAAGGATTGTTTTGGAGGTTTTGAAGCTGGTTTCAACCTAAAGAAGCTGCTGGAGCTCCATTGTTGAAGAGGGTCTTCAAGGGTAAGAAACTTGCTCCTTTTTACCCCTTTCTTGCATTGTATTTTTGCCTACCTTACAACTGTTTTTGTGTTAGTGTATAACATAAAAAAGTTCTGTTTTTAGGCCCTCTAAATAGTTGTTTAAGGTTGCTTCAAGCTTTGGAGTTGTTTGACCCCTCTTAAGCCTTGTAAGGCTCCATTTTGTGCCATTTTGAGTGAGCTCCGAGACCTTGGTGTTTGGGCCTCCTCACCACTGAAATCTTGAGGGATTTCAGAGGTGAGGATGGTGCCTTGAGGTCCCAAGAAGGAGAGGGCCACCCCCTCTCCTTGTTGTCCTTAAAAAGGACCATTTTTGGCCTCTTGAGGGAGCACCATGTTTAGGTTCATGTTGACCATGCCTTAGCTGATTTTTGTGCTTATTATGTCATAATATGCTTCTGTTTTTAGTTGGTTTTGGTACACCATGCTTGCTTAGCATACATGCCTTGTAATGCCATTTTGTTGCCTTAACATGCCTTAGGTTGTAAACCATTGTTCTAGCATGTTTTAGGCTTGGCTTTGTGAAGCTTTCATGCTTATTTTGCCATGATTAAGGTCTATCCTTAGTTGTTTTGGCTGACCATGGCATGCATTAAATAGCCCCTTTGCATTTTTGGTTTGTTGGCTTTAAGTGTATGAGTGTGTTGCATGCATCACTTGCTTCGATTTAGTGGGTTGGGATCATTTTCCATGTTATTTCAGTCCCTTTGATATGCTCGTATGCTTGCCTTGGACACCTCTTTAATGCTTTGAAAGCTTATGTTGCATGCTCCATGTTTTGGCCTTTGTGCATGCTTTCGAATTTGAGCCACTTAGATGCCATCTAGGGAGTCCCTTTGCATGGTCTAGGTCTGCCTTGGACCTGTTTTAAGCCTTCTTGGCCTTGTGAGGCTTGGTTGGCTTAGCCATGGTTTAAGTCCCCTTTGACTTGCTTTAAATGCTTGGAGCATTTGCTTGCTAGTGTTTGTCTTGTTTAAGTTGGTTTGGCACCTCTTATAGCATGATTTTCAAGGCTTATAATGCACGCCATATGTCCATGATTCTTCCCTTTTAAGTGTGCTTAAAAGTTGTCATTTGATGCTTAAGTGTTAGGCCTTAACATGTGCATGTGTGTATGTGTGTTTGGTCCCATTTTCTTAAGCTTTTGGCCACTGTTTTGGACCTAACTTAGAGCTGTCCAATTAGTGTAAGTCCATCCCTTGCATGTCATTCAAGTGTTGTTACACCATTCCATGTTTGCATGCTTTGGTTGCACATGTTACATGCTTGAAATCACTTGCATTCGCCTTGCATTCCATTGGTCAAGTTGCTAGCATGTTGCGTGATTGGATTACATCTTGCATGCTTTAGTGGTTTGCATAATTATGGCGTGCTTGTTTGCTTTGTTGCTTAGTTTGTGTACCTAATGTGCATTGTATGTCTGTATGCTCTCTTTTATGCCATGTTGCATATTGGCTAGCATGCTTAGGTTGCATCGCATTGAACATGCATGCCTTGCCTCTTGAAGTCAAGTGATAGAGGTTGGGCCTTTATGTGCTTATTTGGTTTGCATTTCATTTGACATGAAAATGCACAACTTCGTCTCTTGGGCCATCACGCATTGAAATGCCCGATTGATGGTCCAAGAACCAAGGATCATGTCCCTTTGAGTCATACACATGATAAGGGATAGGATTGGTGCATACATTGCTTGAATTGCATTGCCATGCTATGCCTTGCCCTCCGCTGCTGTCAATTGTAGATTCTGCAGACATCCTTTGCCGACCGGCAGTGTTCAGTGCCGACTGGCAATCCATTGGTGGCCGATAGCTTCACCAACAGCCGATGATCACATACTACTGCCGGTGGCCATTCTACTCAGCCGGTGGTGTCTCCTAATGTCCAGGGAAGCAATTCTGAGACTTTGGCAGTCTTCAAAGAGGCAGTGCAGGGAAAACAGAGGCAGCCTATGCATGGCAGTGCACTTCCGAGCTAGACCCGAGCACGCGTGCATTGAGCCCTCTTCCCGAGGCCCTTTTCCTTGTTTTTCTAAGCTTAGTTAATTTGTTAATTAATTAGGTAATTTGTAATAATTAATTAGCTTGCGAGTTAGTTAATTTGTATTATTCTTTCGGTCCCTCCGAGCGAGGGCGAACTTGTATTAAGTGTTGGTGCGTGTGTGCATGTCTTCCAACCCCCATTTCTTTCTCCCTTTTACTTACCTGCTTTGATGGTTAGTAATAGGTCATGTTTAAATTAGCACAACAGCATGACAACATGTTTGCATTCATTCATCAGTATTGCATGCACCGGGCTCGGCGCATCATGCTAACTGCACTAGTATTTCAAATCTAACTTGAATACATGTTACTTGTGCGTTTTCACATGTCATTCATAGACTAGCCGAGCCTACTCTAGCGACATTCCGTATGCGTTGCATTAGGCATTTGAACATGGACTTGGATCATACATTGATTGCTGACGAGTTCTTTGTTTTGGCACGGAGTACGATGTAAGTATTTACGCTTTAGCATCCTTGCATGCGTGTGAGTGTTGCCATGATAGCATGATTACCATGAGGCTAGCTGCTTATGTGATATAACTGCTTGAATGCTTGTGGGTGAAGGTTGGATTGTCTGAGTTGGAATAGCTCATTGAAATCCGTGTTTTAGCCTACTTGCGAGTAGCAAATTCCAAAACCTTTTTCCAAAACAAATCGGATATGTAATGCTTATTCCCAAATTAGGCAATCTAGTCTATACTGGTTTGCTGTGCGCATAACATAGTAATTCTAGGCTAATAACCGGAATAAGAACACATAACGTTTTCAAAAACGGATATCATGGTTAGTAGAGGCCGATCTTCGGATCGGGCGAGAGGGGGTGCTCATAGCTGACCTTTCCCAATCGTACCCAAGTTCCTGAGCCGAGGCAACTTTGGTGATGACGGACACGTGGCCTTTGGCACCGAGTTAGGGTTTCCTAAATTCCCCCCAAAATAAAATATTTAGGTGGCGACTCTGTATCTGGCAAAGCAGTCCATGTTTGGCACTTCTTTTCAAAAATCTGTTTCTCAAAACGATTTGCCAGATTTGGACTCTTTGGTTCAGATTAAGAACTGTGACACAAATTGAGTCCGAACTGTAGCGGGGTCCCTCGTGGACGTTGTTACACCATGCACTGTCTGCCCTCTGTTGCTGTCAAAAATAGGTTTCTGCAGGAAGAAATGGCCGGCCGGCCACATAAAGTGCCGACCGACCATCAATGTCCAGCCGGTGGTGTAACTTTTGGCCGATAAGCCTATCTCTATGGCTGGTGAACTTGAATTGTGGCCGGTGACACCCCAGAGCACTAAGAGGGCGATTCAAAATGGGTCTGGGGACTTTCAGAATTTTCAGAGGAGCAAGGCAGTGTAAACAGAGGCAACAGTGGCATGGCACGGGTTTCTGGGCGGGGCGAGTCGAGCATGCATCATCCTAGCATTCCGAGGTGGGGCTGCGGCCATCCTCTTTCTGCATTTAATTTGTTAATTAAATAGAAGATATGTAATATTTAATTAGTTAGAAGAGTTAATTATTTATTTGTTTTGTAATATTTATTCGGACCCTCCGAGCAAGGGCAATTGTGTAATAAGTGTGTGTGAGTGTGTGTATGTCTTCCAACCCCACGTCTTTCTTCCCTTTTATTTACTAGCTTTCGATGGTTAGTTTAGGGCATGTTTCAATTAGTATACTTGTGATAGCATGTTTGCATACATTCATTTGTTTTGCATGCACCGGGCTCGGCGCATCATACTAACTGCATTTGTATTTCAATCCCAAATTGAATACGTGTTAGCTGTAGCATTTCACATGTCATTTTAGAATAGCCGAGACTATTGTAGTTGCATTCCTGCATGTGTTACATTAGGCATTTCTGTATAATTAGGACCATGCATGAATTTCTAACATAGCTTTTGTTTTGGCTTGGAGTACTCTGTAAGTCTTTTCGCTTTAGCATCCTTGCATGCGTGTGAGTGTTGCTATGACAGCATGCTTACCATGAGGCTATTTGCTTATATGATATAACTGCTTGAATGCCTGTGGATGGAGGTTGAATTACTTGAATTGGAATAATGCATTAAAACTGTGAGTTTTAAGCCCATTAGATAGTGGCAAAATCATGTTTTCTAAGCCCACCCGAAGGTGGCAAAATCTGCATTTTAGCCTACTTACGAGTAGCAGACCGTTTTCAAAACAAACATGAAATGTTTTGTTCCAATTCAGGCGATCCAGTCTATACTTGTGTGCTGTGCGCATCACATAGTAAATCTAGGCTAATAATCGGAATAAGAGCTCATAATATTTTCAAAAGAAAATATCATGGTTAGTAGAGGTCGATCTTCGGATCGGGCGAGAGGGGATGCTCATAGCTGACCTTCCCCAATCGTACCCAAGTTCCTGAGCCGAGGCAACTTTGGTGATGACGGATACGTAGCCTTAGGCAAACGAGTCAGGGTTTCCTAAATTCTCCAAAAATAAAATATTTAGGTGGCGACTCTGTATCTGGCAAAGCAGTCCATGTTTGGCACTTCTTTTCTAAAAATCTATTTTCTCAAAACGATTTGCCGGATTTGGACTCTTTGGTTCAGATTGAGAACCGTGACAATTTGGGAGTCTTGAACTGTAGTGAGCCCAAATGAACAGAACGGGATTCACCCTCCCAGGGCGTTCGAGGACGTCTACACCTGTGTTTATGCAGTCCGCTCAAGCGGGGAAAGTGACGCTTGAGCGGGAAATGCGTGTATCCAGTACTTTTCATCCGTTTATAGTCCGCTCGAGCGAGGAATACACGCTCGAGCGAGGACTTGTGTCTCACGCTCGAGTGGGTATCGAGCGCCCATCGAGCATGAATTCCATGCATCTAGTACTTTTACTGTAGCTTACAGTCTGCTCGAGCGTGAGCGGAGAAAGTCACGCTCGAGCGGAGACCTTTATCTGCATGTCCGCTCGAGCATAGAAAGCCACGCTCGAGCGAGACCCCTATTTTCTGAAAATTCTGAAAAGTGTTTTAAAGTACATCTTTGCATCCTCATTCCATCCTAGGTAATCACGGATTACTAGCCGGTTACGGTGCTAAACCCATAGGGGCGGGTTTGGGTCGTGACAAAAAAGCCACTTGATTTGATTTGATTTGATTTACTATTTAATTAAATCAATCTTACTATTTAATGATTGAACTTGACTTACTATTCAATTAAATCAATCTTATTATTTAATGAGGTTCTATTTAGTACTAAATTAAATCTCATTTACTGTTTGTAAGTGGAAGTTCATTAAGTACTAAGTGGAGTATAGTGAAGTAGTAAGTGAAACCTCATTGAGTAATAAATGGAGTATAGTGAAGTAGCAAGTGGAAATTCATTGAGTAGTAAGTAAAGTGTAATGAAATAATAAGTGAAAACTCGTTGGGTAGTAAATGGAGTTTAGTAAAATAGTAAGTGCAAACTAATTAAATAGTAAAATAGAGTCCAGTGAAGTAAGTGGAAATTCATTAAGTAGTACGTAGAGTCTAGTGAAATAGTAAATGGAAGTGACTTTATTTACTACTCAATTAAATTCTACTTACTATTCTATAATTTTTCATTACAATTCACTTATTACTTAATGAGTTTATACTTACTATTTAATTAGAATTCACTATTACTCAATGTAATGGCCCCAAAATGCGTGTCACAATTATCTTTATTTAATTATGCGATAATACGAATTAATTTGAAAATATCTAATGAGGCTACAACTTCTGGGCTGAAATTAACGACCATAATGGGTTCAAAAGCTGAAATTGGGTACATGGATATGCTAATGGGAATTTTTAGAGTCATTTGGGACGTTTAATTGAAAATTGATTTTGTCTGATTTGCTAATTTTAATACGTTGGAATTAAATAATTGAATAGGAATTAGAGTTTAATACACATTAGTATAATTTTTAGTGTAATTAAGATTGTAAGGTGATGAGATGAATTTAATCCCAATTAGGTAATATAATATTAAAGCCTAAAATATATATAATCAAAAGAGCTAGTGTGTTGCCATAAATTGAATAAGAAAGAGAGAGAGGTTAGTGGGTGTTGCTGGTTTCACACAACACATACACGTAGAGAGAGAGAGAGAGAGAGAGGGAGACTTTGAGAATATGAACTCAACAGAGAAGAAGAAGAGAAGGAAAAAAAAAGAGAGAACTAGAATTGAAGGCCGTTCCTTCATAATTTGTTCACTTAAGGTAAGAAATTATTCCAAATTCTTGATATTGAAGCTCTATTCACTACAAGAAATCTCACTTTTGGCTACCAAAATATTGGTCGCCAAAAGTCCAAAATTTGGTCGCTGAAACGATTTAGCGACTAAAAAGTTCTATCGCCAAGTTCGTCACCTATACCCTGTCGGTGATAGTATTGGCGACTAAACTTTATTTGGTCGCCGAAAGTGTAACATTTGCCTACTGAATTTCTTTTAGTCGGCAAATGTTAGCTTTTCGCCACTAAAACCATTAGTCACCGAATGTGACTTTTGGCTACTAACATTCGTGTGGTTGGGGAAGGTGTTTTTTTTGCTACGAAAGAATTAGTCACCGAAAGTGAACATTTAGCTACGAATCCGTAATTAGTCGGCAAACGTGACATTTCGGCCACTAATTTTTTAGTCACTAAAAGTTCTACATGAAAATTTTAACCAACTATTAGAGACTAAATATTTTGGTCAGCAATAGAATACATATTTTTAGCGACCATGTCATTTTGTCGTGGTCACTTTTGGCGACTACAATTGGTCGTAGCCAAAAACCTCTTAAGTTTCACTTCATTACTTTTCGCCACCAAATGTTTTAGTTGCCAAATGATACCCTTTTTTTTCCGTGACTAAAAAATTTAGTGGCCAATAATTTCTTTCTCTCATTCTCGGATTTAGCGACCAAAATTGAAATAGTCGCCCAACCCCATATTTTGCATGACTAAAACACATTTGTAGCCAAAAATTCATTAATAATATCTTTGAAAAGTTGCTTTTCCATGACTAACACACAATTAGTAGCTAAAAATTAAATAAAAACCAATAAAAAAAATTTCCAATTTATAAAGACTATGCAATTAGTGACCAACATCATCTTTAGTCGCCCAAAATTATATTTTTAACGACTAACACCTAATTAGTCGCCAAAAGTAAAGACAATTCCGACAAAATATATTTTTAGTAGCAGAATAGTGGACTTCTCCCGACCAAATAGGTTAAGTAGCTAATTCATGTACCTTTGGTGACCAAATATTGTTTGGTAGCTAATGTGTCTACCATTGGCGACCAACAAATTTTTAGTAGCTAATTGATATACCTTTTGCGACCAAATAGTGGACTTCTCCCGACCAAATAGGTTAAGTAGCTAATTCATGTACCTTTGGCGACCAAATATTGTTTGGTAGCTAATGTGTCTACCATTGGCGACCAACAAATTTTTAGTAGCTAATTGATATACCTTTTGCGACTAAATTTAGTTTAGTTGGCAAAATTAGTCGCCAAATGTGTTTTTTGTTGTAGTGATTATACATCATCTTCCAAGATGTAACTTTAAATGAATTGAATTTCTCCTTAAATAGGAGATTTGCTCATGTAATTGAGAGCTTACGGCATGTATGTGAAAACATTGAAGAATTGATCAATTTAACTCATAATCCTTACATGCATGACATATTTTCAAGAGAACAATGATTCTAAACTTATTTTCAAAAAAGATTCATGGAGTTTAAGAAGAAATTAAGCATGAATTAGAGCTTGGGTTCAAGAAAATGGATGTTTCATGAAGTTAAGTTTCGAAAATGGAAGAATGAGTTGAATTTGATATTTAGAGCCTTATAAGAATTCAATTAAAAATCTGATTTAGGTTCATAAAATTAGATGTAGTCAAATTAAGCCTTAATTGAGAATTAATTAAATTCAATTGAAATTGAGGTAGGCTTAAGATTATGGAAATAAATGTGAAAATCAATTATTTTGGCCTTCATTTGCTTGAAAATGGAGTTGAAATTGCAAAGTGTGCATATTTATGAGTTTTTGATCCAGTAATTTAAACATGACTGAATAATTGTAATTTAATGTGAATGAGCCTAATTTAGGCTTAATTGTGTAATTAGTGAACTTAATAAGGATTGGTTTATGATTAGATTATTTATATTTAATTAGTTTGATTAATACATGGCTAAATATGTTTTAATTAGAGATTAAAGGAAATTAATAATCTAATTAATTCTTGATTCTAGTCATCCATTTTTAAAAGCTTACGTGAACTAAATATGTTTAAGATGATTGGGTATCGTGCTATGCATATTTGGGATTGTAGGTCACGAGTCAAGGACTGCTTGACCAACCGTTCTGGAAGCCCATTGTGAGTAACGTTATTGTAAAGATATGTTCATATGCATTATGTTCCAAATGTGATTTGATAAGGTATGATTTCTGAAATGATATTTGTTTACGTGAACGAATGTCCTGTATTTGAAATCTATTATGGCATCCATAGAAAGTCCCAAGTCATGGGGGATGACAAGTTAATGCGGGTCCATGACATATATGTGATTACGAGATCTCGTTAGCCACTTCATTGTAGTGATATGTGTTTAATCGGGGTCCGGAACCGATTACTTTAGTTGGAAGACGATATATGATATGTTCTATGAGATGTACCATTATGTTATGTTCTACTATAAGACTGATATGAATGATTGTGTCAAGATTTGTTTTACGGATATGATATATTTGGAATTTGTTCACTAACCCTTTTAGTTTAATGTTATTCACTGGGTTTTAACTCACTGTTTTTATATATATGTATAGGTGAACGTTCTGGAGGTCAAGTCTAGAAGGGGTCTTTAGCCGAGCTACCCTTTTGAAGCCTACCAAGTTGTTTTGAGTGTCTCCAAGTTGGGGTTAGGCCTGGAAGGCCGTTGCCAAGCTTTTGATTGTGAAATAAACTTTTATTATGTGCATATGTTATGTATAAGATATTAAGTTATAAGTTATGTACTGAATGTGGGTAAATTAACGTTTTTGCATGTAAAAATTTGTTCATATAGATGCATAACTCGTTAGACTATTAGTGCTTTTGTATATTGCTTTCGCTAGCCCCGATTATTTATGATTGTACAGGAAGGTCTTTGGTAATCTCAGATTACTGGCCGGTTACGACGCCAAACTTATAGGGGTGGGTTTGGGTCGCGACACTCAATGAGGTTTAACTACTCTATTTAGTTACTACTTAAATAAATTCTACTTACTATTTCGCTAGACTTGACTTACTACTTACTACTTCGTGATAAGTTGACTTGAATTATTACTCAATGAGATTCTATTTATAATTTAATTAGACTTCACTTACTATTTAGTTAAACCACATTTACTATTTAATGAGTTTCTACTTATTATTACATAATACTTCATTTACTACTCAATTAACTTCCACTTACTATTTTATTCGACTTTACTTACTACTCAATTAAACCCAACTTACTACTTTATAAATTTTTACTTATTACTCTATTAGACTTTAGTTATTACTCAATGAGTTTCCATTTATTATTCAATTAAACTATACTTACTACTTAATTAAACATGACTTACTAATAAATAAAATAGATTTAAGTTACTAGGCAATGAAATTATACTTATTATTTTATTAAACTTGCCTTAAAATTTTAAAAGCTCTACTTTTCCTTTAACTAAGTGAAATGATTTTTCAACAATATCTTAAAATTTATAAATTAAAAACATCACATAATGTTAAAATAAAAGAGAGACAGAGACATATATAAATTATTACTTGTAAATTATCTTCAATTTGTAAAATATAAATCACTCTCTTTCACTTATTCTTTGTGAAAAAATATGAAAAAAACACAATCTTTTTCACTATATGTATGACTATGAGTTGAGAGTTCCTCTATATTTTCCTAATTAACTATATTACCTATTATTGTTTTCAAGTGTAGTCTGTAAAAGAAAGTATTCATTTATTACAATTCATAAATACTGACAAATGAGAAATCTTTCCAAGTTATTTTAGTATATTTTATTTTTAACTTATGCTTTACAATATTTTAGATATTAAAACATATTATAAAGAAAAATTATCAATTTTATGAAGAAAATTACTGATATTAAATTGATAAAAAAAAATTATGAATTTATAAAAGTTTCTAAAAGATTTTTTCACAAGAAATTCATATATGTTACTATATAAAATATACAAAATTTATAGGTGTTAGGTATTTATTCTTGGCAATCTTGTTTGACAAAACTCTTTTCGGTTGTACTTGTTTTCGCACTTTTTATTTCAGTGAGACTATGAGTTTTTATATGCGAATCTAACCTGAGTTGTGCCTTGCAGAGAAGTTTGTGATGTTAATTCTTTCAAGATTGCCACTTCGCTGATTAGGACGGGGATCGAGTTACCCGATCAGCTCGCGGGGGTCTAGGGGGCAGCACCCCTTGGCGGGTCCGGGGCAGCGCCACGGCGGGGTCAAGGGGCAGCACTCCCGAAGCAAAATGCAAAAATGCATTCAAAGTTGCCTATCCGCTCGAGCGGACATTCCCCCGCTTGAGCGGAGAATGTTGAGTTCCAGAAGTTTTTTCGCCTGCAAAAATACTGGATGTTGCTTTTTCCGAGCGGCCAATCTGACGCTCGAGCAGAGATAGCGGGACAGTTTTCTATAAATACGTGTTTCAGTCCAAATCTAGGGTTACGCCTCCGGATCTTTTTCTTGGGTTCTAGGGTTTATATCTGGGGCTATTTTGCTAGTTTTCTTTGATGTTTCATTAAGTATTCAGCTCATGGTTTAAGGAGGATACATCAAAGGATTATTTGTTCATACTATACAAAAGAGAGAGTTGTTCTTCGGTGGATTTTGAAGAATTCGAGCCTGAAGCTTTGGTGGATTCTGGAGTGGCTCATCGTCAAGACAATTCCAAGGTGAAGACGGGGCTGGAAGAGGCACAAGGGGTTGGTGCAATTCGGGCGTGGATTCGCTAGGTAATTGAGAGTATACCTGTGTAATTCCTTTATATCTTCTTAGTGGATTGTTTTGTGGCTGTTGCCCGTAGTTTTTTTTATCACAATTGGAGGTACTCCAATTATGATTTTTCCACGTTAAAATCGTTGTGTCGATTTGTCTTGATTGTTTGATTGAGATTGTTTTATTGTTTTAAATTGATACATAAATCACAAATCAATATCTAGTGGATTTCGAGATTTTTCAATAAGTAATAAATAAAAATATGAATATCAAATTCTTAAATAGTAATTACTGTTTTGACGTATTGTAGATAAAAAAAAAGTAACTATTTTAAATTAATTTTTTTAAAAATAAATTCAAATAACTTACAATTTAAAAAAAAATTGCTTATAATTTTTTTCTTTTTAATTTATTTTAAATATTATATGAAAAATTATTTTTTCACAATAACAACTATTTAAAAAAATTAGTAAATTTTAATAAATTAATATTTACATATCATATTTTACTTTTTACAAATCATAACAAGACAAAATATAGAGGAAAAATAGTTAAATATGGTGTGTCATTAGTTTTATTTATTTAAAATTAATTTAAAATGCAAAATAAAATACAATTTTCAAGAAATGAAAGTGACCTATTTAGCAGGTAATATTTTAAGTAGTAAGTGAGTGAATAGCAAATAGTAAGTATGTTTATAACAAATAGTAAGTTAAAATTATTTTTTATTTATTTCGAAATTATTAAAACTACTCTACTTTTTGAAAAACTACCTTACTTTTTCTATCTAGTTTTACTAGCTATTCATCCAATGGTTAACATTCATCCTATTTAAATCTAACGGTCTATATTTTTTGATGTACTATACATGAAAATCACTTTCATGGATGGTAGAATTTTCCTGTTCCATATTGTTGCTTGAAATGAGCTCCTCATGAATCTTGTGGTTCCTCAAATGGTGAAAAATGCCAGTTGTGGCAGTTGTACAACAGAGTTGCATGTGTGTAGACGTCCCCGAACGTCCTGGGAAAATCCCATTTTGTTCATTGGGCCCACTACAGTTCGGACTCAATGTCACGGTTCTTAATCTGATCTCGCAAAGTGCAATACGAGATTGATAAATCACCAAAGAGTTCAAATCCGGCAAATCGTTTTGAAAAACTGATTTTTAGAAAGAAGTGCCAAACATGGACTGCTTTGCCAGATACAGAGTCGCTACTTAAATATTTTATTTTTGGGGGAATTTAGGAAACCCTAACTCGTGCCTAAGGCGACGTGTTCGTCATTACCAAAGTTGCCTCGGCTCGGGAACTTGGGTACGATTGGGGAAGGTCATGCAATGAGCACCCCTGCTCGCCCGATCAAAGATCGGCCATTACTAAACATGATATCTTGTTTTTGAAAACATATGTGCTCTTATCCCGGTTTATTCGCCTAGAATTGCTACGTGATGTGCATGGCATACAGGTATAGACTGGATCGTTTAAGTTGGAACAAAAACATCTCATGTTTGTTTTTGAAAGCGGTTTGCTACTTGCAAGTAGGCTAAAATGCGGATTTTGCCACCCTCAAGTGGGCTTAGAAAACATGATGATTTGCCACTCCCAAGTGGGCTTAAAACTCGCAATCAATGAATCGTTCCAATTCAAATAATCCAACCTTCACCCACAGGCATTCAGGCAGGTATATCACATAAGCAGTTAGCCTCATGGTAAGCATGCTATTATGGCAGTCACTCACACACATGTAAGGATGCTAAAGCGTAAACACTTATCGAGTACTCCGAGCCAAAACAGAAACTAGTTAGTAATCAATGCATGATCCTAGTTCATGTTAAGATGGCTAATGCAACACATGCAAAATGCAACTAAGATAGGCTCGGCTATTCTAAGATGGCATATGAGATGCTATAGATAACATGTATTTAACTTGGGATTGAAATACAATGCAGTTAGTATGATGCGCTGAGCTCGGTGCATGCAAGACAGATGAATGAATGCAAACATGCGAAGCATAAGGATGCTAATTGAAACATGCCCTAAAACTAAACATTGTAAGCTGGTAAATAAAAGGGAGAAAGACGTGGGGTTGGAAGACATGCATCACACACACGCACACTTATTACAACAGTTGGCCCTCTCGACGGAGGGTTCGAATAAATAATACAACACCAACTAGCTAATCTAAGCCAATCTAATTAAGCTAGTTATTACACAACCAAAATGAATAATCGATTACAGCTAATTATTACATAACTCTAATTAATTAACAAACTAACTAAGTAAGCAATTAAACTAGCATGCAAACTACATGACTACGGACTGCCTCAGCTCTGCCTTGAATGATAAAGGATGCATGCATGCTCGAGTCACCTTGTCGGGAAATGCGTTGCGATGCCCCTGTTTGCCTTTGTTTGCAATTGATTTTAGAAACTTGCACAAAGCTCCAGAGAGATGAAACTCCACCCTGGGAATCTGTGGAAGGGCTGTCGACCAACTATTGAACTTGGAGACCACCTGCCGACCACTTTTGTGGTGAAAAACCAGAAAAAGTGGGCGGCCAGCCACAAAATCTGGTCGGCCGACCAGTTTCCTCTCCTGGTTTCTAGTTTTCTGCAACAAAGGGAAAAAGAGAGGCACAACAAGGTATTTGCAACATATGTGTGCATGACTACTCTCCCTGTCATTGCATAAGCTCTAGGGAGTGTAGTCCTTGACCCTCGGGCCACCAATCACGTATCCCGATACATAATGGCCGAGGAGTCGAATTGTACGACTCAATGTGAAATGAATGCATGAACAAACAATTAAAGCCAGCAACTCCGTCATGGGTGGTCAAGAGTGTCGGCGACCGGGAATTGAGGCACGTTTCGTCACTTTGAATACGAAACGTACCTCGTTTCCCGTGTTTGAACTAACTCCTATTCCAAACACAATACAACAAACAATGTATGGACAAATGCAACTCTAGCATGCGATCTAAATGCAATGTAACTAAGTGATGCGAAGATGCACGGAATGACATGCAAGCATGTAAATGGCATACACAATGCTATGAACTAATCAATGGCGCATTCAATGCACATGGATTATGTGGCATGCATACACAATGCACTAACATACGCAATGTTATGGACGAGGCATGCGTAATGCAATGATCAAATATGTAATAACATGGACTATAAGGCATACACAATGCAAGATGGACTTAAACCAAGATGGATGGGTCTCGGCCACACCCAAATCAGTGGCCAATATGATGAAAATGAGGCAACAAGGTACATGCAAACATGCACAAATGCAAGGGACCAAACCTAAGGAACAAAGTGCAACTCTACCAAAGCATGACAAGGATGAAATATGGTATACAATGACACATGTTCCAGCTCTAGAATGACATACCAGATGGTCTCGAGCCTGTAGACACCCCATTTTTGACCGACCTTAAGACTCAGACGTCACCAATTGAGCGCTTGGTGATATTGCATATTGTGCTCGTTCAAAAGTTTCAGAGTCTCGGCTGCAAGCCTTGCCTCCGGACTTCCGGACTCTTTCGTGCCTTGCCTCGGTTTGCGAACCAGGCTTTGTTTTCTCTGTTTTCTCTTCCCGAAGGGAGGGAGTGGTCTCGTAGATCATCTCTCAGTGGCCGTGGGCTACGTTTCGTGGTCGTAGGCCATTTTTCCCGTTTGGAGCCCGGTTTCCGATTTTTCGGAGCCGACGGCCGTGTGCCTCGGTTCGGGATCGCCAAACCAGCTCCGTTTGCTCCGGTTTTTGGTATACACCTTATTTCCCCCCTTTTGAGGAACACTGTGGCCCGAGAGACCAACTTTGTGATCGAACGCCACCTCCGGTGCTTAACAGCCCATTTTTCGGGGCCCCGGGCTGCACGTTTCGGTCCCTGAACCTCCGTTTTGCATCCGTTTTGTTTTATTTTTGGTGGAGACCTTATTTTCATAGTTAGGAAGCTTGTAGGAGGGTGGGAGGCCAGTAATTGTTCTAAAAAGCCAACTTTATTTGTTCATCGCTCTCCGACGCCCGTTTTCCTCACTTGAAAGCCAATGTTGACCACCCCAAGGCCACTTTCTTGAACCTTAAACCCCATATTTGTGATGTACACACCTGGGAGGCCACCAATATTTGGTGGCCGACCAGTAATTGTGCCTGACCCTTTTGACCCCCTCTAAAAATGGTCTTTTCTCTCTCCTGGTTCACTTTTTCTGGGTTTCAACCACATAGTTGTGTTGTGCACACATGGGAGACCACCTTTTTGAGGTGGCCGACCAGTAATTGTGCTTGACCTTTTTGACCCTTGGTCGGCCGGCCATGGGAGGTGGTCAGCCGACCACCTGAACCCTCAAAACCTGGTCAGCCATGACCCCCACACCTTGTTCCTTCCAGCTGCACCCTCTGTTTCCCCCCAGATCCTGTATCCGAGAGGGGGTCTTTTGGGGGGGGAAACTTGAATTTGATTTTCCCCCCCTTTTCTCCTCTCCTTTGCCTATATAACCAGCACCCCCAGCTGCATTTTAGAGGGTTACAAAATTGGTTTAAGGCTCTTGCATTCAATCCCTCTCTCTCTCTACTCCAAGCACCAAAACCTCTTTAGTCCTACACCATCTACTCTACACCATCTACTCTACACCTTATAGCACAAGGCCTCCATCCTCCATTCTAGCAAATTGAGGTTGCTTTCCAGAGGTGAAGAGCTCCCAAACTTGGTCCAAGAGCTGCTGGTCCATTGGTCTACAAGGGTGAGTCCCTTTTTTCCTTTTTTTTTTTTTTTTTTTTCCTTATTTTGCTTTGTATCCAAGCCATACTTGCTAGCATTTTTGGGCTTCGGCATAAACTAAAAATAGTTTTATTTTGAGCTAATATTCATGTTTGATTAAGGGTTTTTCTCAGTTTGAGGCCATCTGCTGTCCCTTTCCCTTTTATCTCTCTTTTGGCCCTTTTCTTGCATAATATGTTAGCCCTGTTTGTAAGCATTTCTGGGCTTCGAGCCAAACTGGAAAGTGCCTTATTTTGAGCCCCTCTTCAACTTTGTAGAAGGACTCCTCACTGTTTGAGGCCAGATACTACCTCTTGCTTCTTAAACTCTCTTTTAGGCCAATTTTTGTATAGTATTTTAGGCTTATTTGTGAGCTGTTTTGGACTTTTCATAAATTGTAAAATAACTTTTTTTGAGCCCCTCTTCAACATTGTTGAAGGGATCTCCTCTTTTTGAGGACATCAGCTATCACTTGCTTATTTATCTTTCTTTTAGGCCAATTTTTGCATAGTATTTTAGGCCTATTTTTGAGCTGTTTTGGACTTTTCCATAAACTTTGAAATATCGTTTTTTGAGCCCCTCTTCAACTTTGTTGAAGGGCTCTCCTCTGTTTGAGAACAGAACCTACCACTTGTCTCTTTACCTCTCTTTTAGGCCTTTTCTTGCATGATAGTTTGGCCTTATTTGTGATTATTTTCGTGGCTTGATGTAAACTGTAAAGTGCCTTGTTTTGAGCCCCTCTTCAACTTTGTTGAGGGTTCTTTGCCATTTGGGGCCAGATGCTGTCCCTTTGTGTTTAATCTTTCTTTTAGGGCCATTTTTGCATGATAGATTAGCCCTATTTGTGTTTATTTTTAAGGTTTGTTATAAACTGGAAATATGCATGTTTTGGGACTTTCTTGCATCTGTCTTCATTCTTCATGATCAAATAATGCATGCTTTGTATAGCTGTAAGTCATTCCATGTGCCTAGTTTCGAATTTCGGGATTCATTCCATGCATCGGGTGCCATGTTCCCATGTTTCGGGGCTGTTTTGTATCATATTTCAGCGCTGAAATTTGCATGTTTGCATATCATGTTCCATGCCTTGCCATGCTTTGGGTAGAGTGGCATTTGATGCCTTAGGCTTGGTCCTCAGTTTGCGTGCATGTGTGCACGCATTTCAAGTGTCTCATTTTCATCTGATGGCTACTAATGTGAGTGTGGCTGAGGTCCACTCATGTTGGTGTAAGTCCATTGTGCATTGTGTATGCCATTTCATTTCATAGCGTTGCGTATGCTAGGTTGTATGTTAGTCGCATTGTGTATGCCATCTCATAGCATTGTGCATGCTAGGTTGTATATTAGTTGCATTCATGCATGTCATGCATATTGCATTGTGCTTGGGATAGGAGTTAGCCCGAGCACAGGAAACGAGGTACGTTTCGTACTTCGAGTGACGGAACGTGTCTCAATTCCCAGTCACCGAGACTCCGGATTATCCATGATGGAGTTTAGGTCTTGTTGTGTTTATATGTGCATTCATTTCATATTGAGTCGTACAATTCAACTCCTCAGCCATCATGCATCGATATGCGTGATTGCTGGCACGAGGATCGAGGACTACACTCCCTAAAGAGTAGTCATGCATACATATGTTATAATACTTTGCCATGCCCCTTTGTTGCTCTCTGTTGCAGCAAATTAGAAATCGGCAGCCTTCCGGAGCTTGACACGCATTCCAAGAACAATTGCAAACAGAGGTAAACCGGGGCATCGCGAGGGATTCTTCACACAAGGCAACCCGAGCATGCATCATTCATCATCCGAAGCAGATTTGAGGCAGTCCCTGGCTTGCATGCCAATTTATTGCTTTCTTAATTTAATTTTTTAATTAATTAGGATTTTGTACATATTTGGACTGTAATTATTCATTTGGGACTGTATATTATTTATTCAGACACTCCGCGCGAGGGCATAAATGTAATAAGTGTGCGTGTGTGCGCTGTATGTCTTCCAATCCCATGTCTTTCTCCCTTTTATTTACCCGCTTATGATGGTTAGATTAGGGCATGTTTCAATTAGCATACAGTATGATAGCATGTTTGCATTCATTCATCTGTTTTGCATGCACTGGGCTCGGCGCATCATACTAACTGCATTGTATTTTCAATTCCAAGTTGAATACATGTTAGCTGTAGCATTTCATATACCATGTCTAGAATAGCTGAGCCTGCTATAGTTGCATTTTTGCATGTGTTGCATTAGGCATTTCTGTATAATTAGGATCATGCATGGATTTCTAATTAGCTTCTGTTTTGGCTAGGAGTACTCGGTAAGTTTTTATGCTTTAGCATCCTTGCATGTGTGTGAGTGACTGCCATGATAGCATGCTTACCATGAGGCTATATGCTTATGTGATATAACTGCCTGAATGCCTGTAGGTGAAGGTTGGGTTATTTGGATTGGAACAAATCATCAATTGCGAGTTTTAAGCCCACTAGATAGTGGCGAAACCATGTTTTCTAAGCCCACTCGAGGGTGGCAAAATCTGCATTTTAAGCCTACTTGCGAGTAGCAAACCACTTTCAAATAAACAAACACGAGATGCTTTGTTCCAATTCAGACGATCCAGTCTATACTTGTATGCTGTGCGCATCACATAGTAAATCTAGGCTAATAACCAGAATAAGAACGCATAATATTTTCAAAAATAAATATCATGGTTAGTAGAGGCCGATCTTTGATCAGGCGAGCGGGGGTGCTCACGAAGTGACCTTCAGCAATCGTACCCAAGTTCCCGAGCCGAGGCAACTTTGGTGATGACGGACACGCGGCCTTAGGCAAACGAGTCAGGGTTTCCTAAATTTCCCCAAAATAAAATATTTAGGTGGCGACTCTGTATCTGGCAAAGCAGTCCATGTTTGGCACTTCTTTCAAAATCTGTTTTCTCAAAACGATTTGCCGGATTTGGACTCTTTGGTTCAGATTTAGAACCGTGACAATTTGAGAGTCCTGAACTGTAGTGAGCCCAATACGAACAGAACGGGGGGGACTCGCCCTCCCGGGGCGTTCGGGGACGTCTACAGTTTCTGGCGACTCTGCTGGGGAATTTAGAGAACTTGACTCGAACTCATGATATCTTGTTTTGTCTACACTTATGTGTTTCTTTGCATTGCATTTGCATTGGTGCGCCTAGGACACCGTGTTTGCCATCTGCTATTCCTGAACGGTTTGCCGGAGGCTTGTCTTGTCAAGGCATGACCATAAGGCTGACCGGTTATGGGCTCTGCCAGTATGGGAACACAAACCCCGATTTTACCGGGGCACCCTTTTTGACCATTCGACCTAGTGCATATTTGGATCCATAGTGACCATTCCAAACTAGGACAGGTTGCTTACCCGATATAGGTTGTTTGAAACTGCTGCGTGCGTAGTGAAACCCTAGCTCCTGACAAAATAGGACAGGGAAACCCTCCTCCAACATAGGGGTGTTTTGGCTCTCAATTATCTGTTATGTGCTACCAGAGTGTGTCTCTACAGGGGATGCATGTATCAGTTTATGAGTTTGGGCATCAGGCCTGCGGGCATCAGTCAGTGTTTGAGAATCAGTTATCTGCGGGTATTAGATTCGGTCTTTGGGGACAGTGATTCAGGGATAATGATCAGTGATTGAGGACAGTGTGTGTTCAGCTTACCGACTGTGTGTTGTTATGCCCGGCTGTGTGTTGTGCATTTACTTTAAGCTGTTATGCTGTCCGTTTATCTGTTTATTTATTTCCTTATTGCTTTATTTATCTTTTTACTAGGGCAGGTTTTAGCACGATTGCTTCCGACCAAGTAGATATTCCCCAAGCACCCTAGACAAGAGGTCGCCGACTCAATCGATCCGAGGATCTGGTTGACGGACAGCCAGTGTTTCACTCTCTACCCCCAGTTATCAGACGGAGGCCAAGGAAACGCAGTGTATCCGAGTAGAGGTTGCCAGAGCAGTGGATTACCCCATCAGTAGACAGTCAGATTGAGATCCCGATTGTTGCTATAGAAATAGACCTGCCAATAGTTCAGACAAATCAAGGCAGTATGGTGGTACCGACAGGAGTTGAGGAGATGATGCGTCAGATGCAAGAGGCCATGAGAGCCATGTAGCAGGACGCTGTTCGCCGGGATGAGTTTGCCAAACAACAGGCCGAGATCATGGCCCAGCAAGCAGAATTAATTGCCAGGCTGCAGCAACAAGCCGGGGCATCTACTTCACACCCAGTTCCTCCCCCACCGGGAATCCCAACACCCAAGAAGGCACCAAATGTCCAGGCGGATACGGACATACCAACAGGGCCAGCTCCGCCCCCAATTCTGCCCCAGCTATCTAAGGCACCCACGCCTGTCAATCAACCGGACTCTCCCTTCGAGTTCGAGGTAGACCACACAGCACTGAAATTGAGCAAGCTCGAGAAGCTATTCAAAAAATCCTAGGAGGTAAAGGCTATTTCGGATATCGAAGACGGATATACCGATGTGGCCGTGACACTACCAGATAGGTTCAAGATGCCGCAAATTGATCGCTTTGATGGATCTGGGGATCCCATGGTCCACCTCCGTTTATTCTCAGATATATTACGACCAATGGGCCTCACCAGACCCCAGAAGCTTTCACTATCTGGCCGGAGCCTGTCGGGTGTAGCCGCCATCTGGTATGCAAAGTTGGAGGATGATGTCAAGCGGAGTTGGGATGAAATGGTTGAAGCCTTTGTTGCGCAATACTCTTACAACACCCAAATTGAGATTATTACTCGTGATCTCGAAACAACAAGGCAGGAGCCCAATGAGAGTTTCTCGGATTTCGTAACCCGGTGGAAGGCGAAGGACTCGATGATGACTTTAAGGAACACCGATAAAGACCAGATTAGGATGATTGTGCGCAATCTCCAGCCAAAATTGATGCAAAAGATGATTGTACTCCCCTTCCCTACTTTTTCAGATCTACACGAGATGGGGGTACAGATTGAAGATGCAATGAAACAGGGTCTGATCGACCAAGATAGGGAGCAACCAAGGAGGACTTTCAACCGTAACAACAATGCAGGCCCGAGTGGCGCTGCAACTACAAGAGCTTCAGAGGTGAGCATGGTCACCACCATTCCCCCTCCCCTTCCAAGACCCATGGCAGCCACGCCCTTCTCCGGTGCATCTAGAAGCAACATGCAGACCACCAAATACCAACCCAGAGGCCAAAGAACCTTCACACCCTTATACATGCCCCTGTCCAAAGCTCTAGGGGTATTAATCAGGAAAAAGCATTTGAAGCCCCTGGAGCCGAGGCCACTACCAAATCCACTCCCTCCCTCTCATTACCCAGCAAAATACTGCGCGTATCACCAACAACACGGTCACGACACCGACTGTTGTTTTAGATTGCGTCACGAGATCCAGGATCTTATTGACAAGCAGGTGATTACGCCTCCTGACAAACCCAATGTCACAACCAATCCTCTCCCACCGCATAACCAAGCTCCCCCTCCCAATAGAATCAATTTTATCCAAACTGGGGTTGCATCTTACGATCCTAGTATCTATATCACCCCATCCCACCTACCCAAGCCGGAGGTGCTCCTTCCTGACTGCACCGACTCTTTGTGCATGTTGGACGTCTCCACAACCCAACCAGAGCCGACGGTGGTGACCATTGAAGATGGGGCAAGGTAGACTTCAGAAAAGAATGGAATTGTTGGATCTGGGATTGAACAGTCTAAGAGTTTTGCTGGGGAAGTCTATGATCCGAGTGAGTACATCTTGTCAACAGGCCAGATTGGGTTGGGTATAGAATTACCAGAGAAGGAAGAGCTGTGTGTGATCTAGGGGGATGGATTTGAGCAAGGGGCAAATGATTTGACGGTTGTGCAGGAGGACTTTGCCAACCTACAGTTTTTCGATGACCAAGAATCAGGGGGCGCGGCAGTCAACTGGTTTGATTATGAGGAATCGACAGAGGCCACTGGATGGCTGGATGATCAACCGGATGTGGTGGAAGAGTCCCAACTAGAATAGAGCCCAGCAGGGGCAGGAATATTAGCTGTGGCCGGAAGGGCCGGAAGTCAGATTACATTGTCGGAGAGCGCCGGTATGAAGAATTTCGCTCGAGACTTGAGCATTGTGGATGCAGAGAAAGTTGAACAATAAACTACACGGACGCAGTCAGAACAAGAAAAGATTTGGGATTCTGAGAGAATCCGGAAAGCCAAAGTCCATGAGGGGATCGAAAGTGTTGTGTGCACAAAGACAGAAGATGCTGCGGGCATATGGGCTGAAAGTACTGAGAGTACAAACATACCGGGGCCGGACAGGTGTCTGTCGGCCGCCGACGGAATGTGGTGGGAAGACGATGATTTATGTCTTGCCCACACAGATGAAGATTGGGGAAACCATCAGCCAGACGACACCTGGTATGTCGGAGAGGTTGACCATATGACGAGAAGCGGGCGGTATTTCAAGCCCCCGCACCTAGACCAGCCAGAGGCATCTGGGAAGGATAAAGAAGCTGAGAAACAGAAGGAGAAACAGCTTGAAGAGGAGGCTGTACTCAAACAGTTAAAGAAGATACAAGTGGACATCTCCATCTAGGGACTGCTTATGGCTTCACGAGTGCATAGACAGGCTGTCCTATCTGCTATGGACAAGGCCAAACTCTCTATAGATACCACAACAGAGCAGCTGGTTGGATTGGTTTTTTCGGGAGGAGGTTCCCCGACACTAACCTTTTTAGATAAAGAACTGCCGCCTGAGGGCGCAAATCATAACAAACCCCTTTACATCTCCGTAGAATGTAGAGGCAAATGGGTGCCAGTGGTTCTCATCGACACGGGATCCGCCATTAATGTATGCCCATCAAGGACGGCATATGCGATCGGGTTAAAGCCCGCGGACTTCGTGCCGACTACTCAAGTGATCAGAGCCTATGATAACACTAGCAGGGAGGTGATGGGGACTGTCAAAATTCAGACCCAGGTTGGTCCAGGACAACACAACATTGAATTCCATGTCTTGGATGTTCTCGCAACCTTTAACCTGCTTTTGGGGCGACTGTGGTTGCACCAGGTCAAGGCAGTCTCTTCCACTTTGCATCAAATGCTAAAATACCCTCACGGGAAGGGGGTGGCCATTGTTTTCGGGAGTTTATCAATCTATCCACCACTAGAAGTGCCTACACCAGTCTTGGAAATCGAGCACGGCATGGAGGATGTATTTTTATCAGGGTTCACTCTAGCTGAGGCTCGGGTTGTGCAGAATATCATGGCTGTTAATGAGGGAGTATATGTCAGTGCTTAATCTGTATACCTCATGAACAAGCTACAACACATCCCCGGGATGGGATTGGGAAAGAGCGGCCGGAAAGGCGCCGTAGCATTGGCCGAAGTGCCGCACAATCCACATACCTTTGGCTTGGGCTATCTGCCCACCAAAGAGGACTGGGTAAGGAAGGGTAAAGAGATGGCTGGGAGAGCCAAAGCAAAGAAGGCAGGGAAGCCTTTTGAGTTAATGCATCGACCCATTCAGGGTACCCTGAACGGACGCTTCGTCCGGAAGGGGGAGGACTTCCCATTTTGTGGCTTCCCAAAGCCATGGATGAATGCGGAGAGGAAGCGCGTGCCTGGTTTCGAGATTTTCTTCGACCTGCAACTATCCGGGGATGATGTTGCCGAAGAGCAGACAGACCCATCAGCTGAGGTTGAACAGAGTAAGAAAGTGCAGTCTGAGGACACCGAACTTGAAATGGGGGTAGCACTGGCATGTCTACTTTCAGATCCTTCGATCGACTAGGAGTGCTTGGGGGATAACTTCTCGGTATGCGTGATCGAGAATGGAATGGCTGCGGGCCCGCTAGCAACTATTTTGGATGCATCTATCGCACCTTCTCTCACTTGGCAGTATGAAGAGGGATTTTTGTCCAGCAGTACCGAGCCAGGTAGTGAGCCGGAATCTGATTCCACCGAATCTTGTGAGTCGGAATCACGTTCCAGCTCGACTGAGTCTGAGTCTGGTAATCCTGGGGATGATAACCCGGATGCCACAGTCTTGTCCAAGTCGTTTTTTTCTTTCTCTTTCGAGTCTGTTGTAACCGAGGAATCGGACGATTTGGATGTGCTTAATGAGAATCAAGTAGCTGTGGTTTCTGAGTATTTTTCTGTGCCCTTGATTTATTACATTAACTCAGGCTTTCAAAAATTTGATGAAAACGACGAGGACGAAGTTCCTTCGGTTTTGCAACGCTTAATTGAACAAGAGCAGGAAAGATTTGTTAAACCCCTGGTTGATGAAATCACTACAGTAAATATTGGTACTGAGGAAGACCCGCGGCTGGTCCAGATTGGGTCCACGTTGTCTTCAGAGGAACACGAGCGCTTAGTCGCTTTATTAAAAGATTTCAAAGATGTTTTCGCGTGGTCCTACGAAGACATGCCTGGAATCGATCCTGAGATTGTACAACACCGGATCCCCCTTGACCCCGAGGCCCGACCTGTTAAACAGAAACTCAGGAGGATCCGCCCCGACTGGGCTCTGAAGATTAAGGAAGAGGTCACCAAGCAAATCAATGCAGGCTTCCTTCTGGTATCCGAATACCCGACTTGGTTGGCCAACATCGTCCCAGTGCCGAAGAAGGATGGCAGGATCCGAGTGTGCGTAGATTTCAGGGATTTGAACAGAGCTAGTCCGAAGGATGACTTTCCCTTGCCGCATATTGATGAGTTGGTGGATTTCACAGCGGGGCATGCTTTGCTTTCGTTCATGGATGGCTTCTCAGCTTACAATTAGATAGTGATGGCACCAGAAGACAGGGAAAGGACTGCTTTCACCACCCCGTGGGGGACCTACTGCTACAGAGTGATGCCGTTTGGATTAAAAAATGCTGGAGCTACATATCAACGGGCCGCGACTACAATATTGCATGATATGATCCACAAAGAGGTTGAGGTGTACGTGGACGACATGATTGTCAAGTCCAAAGAAAGAGAGGGCCACTACACCGCCTTACAAAAGTCTTTCAAAGGATCAGAGAATTTCGGTTGCGGCTAAATCCTCAGAAGTGTACGTTCAGTGTTACAGCGGGAAAAATGTTGGGATTTCTGATTACACAAAGGGGCATCGAGGTCGACCCTTCAAAAATCAAGGCCATCTTAGAAATGCCACCACCAAGGACTGAAAAGGAGGTGCGAGTCTTTCTGGGTAAAGTGCAATTCATAAGACGGTTTATCTCGAAATTAACCTTGACTTGTGAACCACTTTTTGGTCTCCTGAAGAAAGGCAAGAAATTCCAATGGAATGGCCGATGCCAAGCTGCTTTTGAACAGATCAAGGAATATTTACAGAACCCGCCCGTGTTGTCACCACCAGAGCCGGGGAAACCGTTGATATTATACCTTTCAGTGACCGAGACCACAATGGGCTGTATGCTTGCACAAGAGTTAGAGGACAAGGTGGAGAGAGCCATCTACTATCTGAGCAAGAAGATGCTAGAGTATGAGACTCGCTATATGCCGTTGGAGAAGGCTTGCTTAGCTTTGGTATGGGCTACCAGGAAGTTGTGGCACTACCTGTTAGCTCACTCCGTAATGTTGGTTTCATGACTCGATCCCATCAAATATCTTTTCGAGAAACCGGCACTTACGGGTAGGCTAGCTCGTTGGTTGTTGTTGCTCTCCGAATTCGACTTGAAATATGTAACACGCAAGTCAGTCAAGGGAAGAGCAGTAGCAGAGTTCTTAGTCGATCATCCAGTGGAAGGAGGTGAAGCAGTTGAATACTTATTCCCAGATGAAGCCATTTTACACATCGATAATGAGTATTGGACGATGTACTTTGACGGAGCGTCAAATCAGTACAGGTATGGGATAGGAGTGTTGCTGATAGCGCCCGACAATTCCCGTATCCCTCTAGCCTTCAAACTCCGGTTCAAAGTCTCGAACAACGAAGCAGAATGTGAGGCATGCATCGCCGGTCTAGAAGCAGCCCTGGAACTAGGAGCAAGACGGTTGGACGTCATCGGGGATTCAAACCTTGTTGTGTCTCAAGCAAAAGGAGACCGGAAAGTCAAAGAAGAAAAGATGATGATGTATCACCAGACCTTGGACTTGTTAATTCCTAGGTTTGAGAAGCTAAACTTTGCTCATCTTCCAAGAGAGAACAACAGGTTCGCAGATTCTTTAGCAACTCTATCTTCCATGATAGACATCCCGTTCGGAATCCGGATGCGTCCAATCATCATTGACTAGAAATTTGCGCCAGCCTATGAGTCGATTGCTGCTATAGATGAGGTTCAGGATGAAAACCCCTGGTATTATGCCATTTGGAATTTCTTGGAGAAGGAAGCATATCCGCCAGGGGTAAATGCCAAGGATAAGAGGGCAATCAGAAGAATGGCCGTTCAGTTCGTCATCTGTGGGGGTAAGCTGTATAAGAGAGGTCATCTGGGAATGCATAAGCTGTGTGTTGAAGCCGAGGAATCGAAGCGCCTGATGGAGGCCATCCATGGAGGAGAATGCGGTGCGCATATGAACGGAGTAATGCTAGCACGGAAGATCCTCAGACAGGGTTACTACTGGTCTACCATGGAGGAAGATTGTATCGGTTTTGTTCGGCGATGCCACAAGTGTCAGATCCATGGAAACCGCATGAATATCCCACCGTCAAAGCTGTACAACATGACTTCGCCATGGCCATTTTCAGTTTGGGGGATTGATGTGATCGGGGTTGTCACTCCAAAAGGGTCGAATGGGCATGAGTTCATCCTGGTCGCGATAGATTATTTCACGAAGTGGGTTGAGGCCCAGTCTTATGCAGTGTTGAAGGCGTCGCACGTTGCGAAGTTTATCAGAAACAACATCATCTGTCGCTACGGGGTCCCAAATGAGATCATTTCAAATAATGGTTCCCACTTTAAGAAGGAAGTGATTGACTTGTTGGAGAAATACAACGTGACTTTTCATAAGTCATCCACATACCGGCCGCAAAAAAACGGAGCAGTCGAGGCCGCCAACAAGAATATCAAACACATACTGCAGAAGATGGTGGAAACCTACCGAGATTTGCCAGATAAGCTGCCATTTGCTCTGTGGGGCTACCAGACGTCAATTAGAACTTTTACCGGAGCGACTCCGTATTCATTGGTTTATGGGATGGAGGCCGTTCTACCTATCGAGATTGAGGTTCCGTCATTGCGAGTATTGGCTGAGTGTCAAATAGCCGAAGCAGATTGACAGCAGAGCAGGTTTGAAGAACCCATGCTTTTTGATGAGAGAAGACTGAAAGCACTGTACCATGTTCAAGGCTATCAGCGCAGAATTGCCCGGGCTTTCAACAAGAAAGTTAAGTCCAAGAATCTAAAGGAAGGAGATTTGGTACTCAAGGACAACCGAGCTCCCATCCACGACCCAAGGGGCAAGTTCAGACCTAATTGGACTGGTCCCTACATCATCAAAGCTATCTGGTCAGGTGGAGCTGTGGTTCTGATGGACCTAGATGGCCTGGAATTTTCCCAACCGATCAACATGGACAAGTTGAAGAAATATTACCCCTGAGAGGCTCGCTAGGCCGAAAACCCGAAAGGGCGACCTAGGCAAAAGTTAGAGCACAAAAAATTAGAAAATATAAAAACTGAGCTCGCCAGGTTGAAAACCCGCAAAGGGCGACATTGGCAAAAGTTAGAGCGTAAAAGGAGAGTGAAAATACTCGAGTGAACCTAAGCCTGAACTACGTAAGGCTTGATTCCCATCTTCGGGATACGTAGGCAACTTCATCCTGAAGTTCAGCCATAAACTTTTCCCCGATCAACTTTGTCCATTTGATCATCTTAGTCATCTTTGTCTATCAGCATTTAAGGGCTTCTATTGGAATCTCCGGTGCAGTGCTATTCAGACTAGGGGCAACTTTCCGTTGCCACGCAGTGCCGTGGTACTCTTCAGACTAGGGGCAACTTTCCAGTTGCAGGGATCCGGGGTTGTGCATCTCAGTGACAGATCTCAGGCGTGTCCAGTTCTGATCCATATCGAAAATGGTTTTGAAAAGTTTTAATAAAAGTTGACTTTGTTCAAATTAATCTTTGTACAACTAAGACCATTTTTGGACCAAAGCGGAAAATTTTCAGTACCACAACCTTCAATTTCATTGATTTCAGAACAGAGTTTTCCTACTCTTGCATACAATCGAAGTTGCTTTTTTATTACATTCATAAAGAAAACTTGAAAGTACTAATAAAGCAATAAATCCGGGGCATAGTCAAGTCAGGTATCCCTGCGCCCCCTCCCAGAGCTGGTCGAAGCTTCTAATACCGAGCTGGGCCCAATTTGTGCCTCTTCATTGAGCCAATCCAAGCACTCGTCAGACAAAGTATAACTGAAAGTGGAAGTCGAGGCCAGGAGTTCTCTCGTCCTCCATGCTGTGGCATATCGGGCAAGCTGTGCACCTCGAACTGGGAAGGCAGCCAGATACTCTATCCCCTCCGGCGGGCAAGTCTGATCATGACCAAATTGGCGTTGGAACCGAAACGAAAAGTAGAAGACACAGTGAGTCAGACCAACCAACTGGATCCTGGTCTGCCGGAACATACTATAGCTCATTGCCGGGAGATTGAGCCAAGGGCAGCGCCAGGCGATGCGATCTGCAGACAAATTGCACATCCAGTCGAACCACCATCCCTCATCAAAGGCATCGACTAGGCGTTGTCGAAAGAAGTAGCCGCGAGTTGAGTAGGCTAGGCAAGAGTCCACAACTTGCAATTTATCCATCAACCATACCTGGGGAGGGATGAAAAATGAGAGAATAAAGAATAGAGAGATGTACAATGAGAGAAAAGTAAGACAAGGGTTTTGTGAGAAAAATCGAGCCTGAGGGCCGAGTGATGTGAGCATTACATATGTGAGATTGGGTGGGAAACATTACCTGCAGCAGTAGTGGACTCCCCGCAAATCTGGTCGTCTCCCGGCGATGGAAAGCATCCAAGCCCATCAGCGTCTCAGCCAGTGTCATCGCAATACAACTCTTTCCATCATTCAAACCTTGAGCAACTTCAATCGGGCGAATGCTAGATCCACCAAAGCCCGACACAAGCAGAAAGTGAGATAGCATACACAAGCAAAGGGCATGTTGTCGGAAACCTTGCCAACGATGGTCGCCACGGTCACCGGCGTCAGAAAAGCGATAAATCAATCCGAGGATGTCCAGTTCCCCATTACAGATCAGAGACCGAGCGTCATGCGTAGTGAGTCCACACATCCGCCCTAAAGCTTGGGCGTGACCAAAGCGAAACTGAGGCAAGATCTCTTCACAACTTTCGGATTCCATCAAAGCTTGAAAATCTTCAAAAGTTGGACATACCTTTTGCCCATCGAAGCTAAAGACATGTGTCACCGGGTTCCAAAACCTTGCCGCGGCATGAAGGAAGGGAAGGTGTATCGGAGTACGGCTCAGTGTGAATAGTGCATTCAAGCCAAAGCCCTGGAAGTTTAACTTTTCCGAGCCGTCTAAAGAAGCAATCCAAGCTGTGAGATTTTCGACGAGAAACGCTTCCATTTTGGTGCAAAACTGAGATGAAATGAATGAGCCATGGAGCTAAGACTTTTAAAGAGGATAAGGCACTGTTCGGGGGGACACGTGTCGAAAATTTGGTGGTGGCTGAACTAAGTGGCCGGCCGGCCACCTTTTCTAGCAGGCCGGCCACCTCTCCCCCTCTCAAATGCAAAAAGCTGGTCGGCCAGCTCCCAAAAGTGGCCGGCCATGCTGCAATATGGGTATTTGGCCCTGTTTTACTCTCCAGAAGAAAGTTCGTAGCATTTCCATGCATCGAGAGTGTCAAAAGCCTCAATCTCTCTCGGTTTTGGATGCGTTTCGTCGCCCAAATCGTCCGAAATACACTTTGTTTATAAAGTTGCTGTTAAATCTTGCTTATCAAGTTATTGTTTTGCTTATCGAGTTGTTGTTTTATTGGTCGAGCTATTTCGTGTACCGAGTCTTGTTTAATCGAGTCGCCGAGTCTTGTACATTTGAGTTGTTACTTTTTGTTTATCAATTTTGTTGTGTTTTGCTTATCGAGTTGTAAACTTGCTGAGGTTGTTGTTGTTTCTCAGTAAGATTAGGTTGCTTTGTTTGTCGTATCGGTTCGCTACCTGACTTGGCACATACACAATGCACATTTACCGTTCAAATCTCTTTACTTGCAAAATGATGCGATGCGATGCTGAGAACATAAAGTACAACACTTTTTAAAAAAAAAGCTGTTTCATTCCATCATGCTTCCTTTGTTACAACATTTTACAACAAAGGTACAAGTTTTACAAAAAATAAAACTGCCTAATAATGTACAATGTGCTACAACTACTAGTAAAAAAGATAAATAAAGTAGGAAACAGTTGCACCAATGCTCTCAAGAGCAGGAATAAGGGGCCCTCTTCGTCCTCTTCTGCGGAACAGGCTCTGCACCACCGGCACCATCTGAGTCGGAACTGTCATCCTCAGGATCCTCCTCAGCCTTCTCTCCACTCCTAGAACTAGGGCCGGAACCCTCCTCTCTATCAGCAGAGGTCTCTGACTGACGATCTGTAGCCTCCTCCTCGTCCTCATCGGGCTCCTCCTCTACGATGTGTGCCCTGCGTCTGCGGGACGACTCCCCTTTCCCGGCCCCGCGAGAAGGCCGAGATGGCCCGGCTCCCCGAGAAGGTCGAGATGACCCGGTCTGTGGCGGATATATTGGTGGCATCTGAAAATAAAAAGTGCAATTTGAATACATCAGCTCAAAATGTGTGTATCAGATACAGATGCAAGCAAACTACATGAAATGAGGGTGCATGCGGATACAGTATATGAATGTGGTGTGTCAGATGTGCTCTACACATACAATTAATCAAAGCAGTAAAATGTTCAAGGTCAACATGTCATCAGAAGTACGATAAATGTGAGAAAACTAAAGAGTACCTGGAAACCCATGATGGACAGTTGTGCCTCTCTCCACAAGACCATGACCTCGAGTGAGGCCACCAGTCCGATCACCTCCTCCATGTACTCTCTGGGTGGCTGTAGATACAAGCTCAAATCATCAATGAACAAAGGAATGTCTAAGTATTTGAATGATAGATGAAGAGCAGTGGGGCATATCGGCGGTGAGTCGGGATCAATGACATATCGATGATCAGGCATGGAAGGCTCTATCGGAATCGGGTAGGAGGTCCCGTATCGCCATCCTGTCAACTCGGTCGGCATGTCTGGCCATCCGGTATGATGATGAGTCGGAGGAATCGGGGGGACCAGTCCAACCCCTCCTCTCGATGTGCCAGCCCTGTTGGTAGAAGGGGCACCTGCAGCCCGAGCTCGACTCAAAGACGGCATGTCAATACACCTCCTCGAGGGAGTACGGACACCTGTCAACGGAGGCATCAAGTAGGTGTGACGGTAGGTCGCGTACTCCCCGTCCTCTATATGCAACAGTGCATCAGTGTCCAGTCTAGCGTCAATGACACTCTGGGGAGTAAGCCTATCAGCGAGCCGCATATCGTCCGGAGGTGCTGAGGGAACACTCGGCTCAGGAAAGCCCATAGTCTGACGAAGGAAGTGTTCCCCCAGGAACCAGGCCCTACCAACTGGCCCCTCGAACAAAATCCTATACCGGGAAAAGCCCCATCCTCCGGCAAACTGAAATCGAAGGTCCCCACCCAAAGGCAACCAGGGCTGCCAGGTAATCTGCGGGTAACCAATGCATAGGCTGATCAGAAATCGTAGATGTACGGAATAAACCAAAGATGAAAACATTGGGAATTGGGAGTTTTGGATTACCTCTAACGGCCGCACCGTGTCGAAGTACTGCCGTAGGTAGAGAAGAGTCTCCCGAGGCCGCAGCCGGTACTGACCCTCGAAAACAAGCGAGTAAGGGGTCACAAGGGGCGCCTCCACCTCCAGCTCTGGCGCTAGTACGGGAAAATATGCGAAAACCCATAACTGCGGAAAACGGGACAAAAGCCATCAGAACACAGAATGCTGAGTGCAGGATGTCAGGACAGAGTATAAAGTGTGCCGTGTGTGCAATATACATACATTGAAAAGCAGGAATGTAAAATCAAGAGGGCAGAAGGTACCTCCCAGGCTCTCCAGTAGCCGCCAACTATGTTCCCCCGTCTGCGGGAGGTCGCGCTCATATAGCAATAAAGGGTAGCCAAGCTGGCGCCACCCCAATCATACCGACTAACCTGTGTGAGGTCTGCCAGGGCACCCAACAGATATTGCCCAACGGTGTTCCCCCTGTCGGCGAACAGAGTGGTCCCGAAGAGGAACATCAGAAACCCGCGGGCGTACTGTGTAATCTCCTCCAGAGTCTCGGGCTCAGTATGCCTAAAATGTGAAGAAAACCAAGTATACCGAACTCGGCCCGAGGATCGGTCGACTGGTGGACGAGCTCCCTGTAAGTAGATCCAAGCGGCCTCCCACTGGCCCATATCCTCGTCATATGGGATCGCCCAGCCTCCCACGTCAAGGCCGGTCAATACGGCAAAGTCAAATGGGGTCATGGTCATATCCCCGGCAGATGAGAAATGAAAGGAGTTGGCGGTGTCCCACCACCTCTCCACCAGGGCGCCCATCAACGTCCTGCTAGCTGGAAAACGAGATATCCCGGCACAAAAGGGCCTGAATCCGGCTAGATCAACCCAATCGCGGACGGCCTCTGGGAGCTCTGCATACCAATCTCTCGCAATAATGGAGCCGTATCCCCGTGTAACACGGGAGGACACCTGCATTCACGATGAATACATATATTCAGTTTCAGAATGAAATACACAAGTTGCGTGCAAATGAGATCTACAAGCTGCGTGCAAATGAAATGTATATGCTATATGCAAAATCAAATCATAATTCAAGTGTTTGAGCTGCGTGTTCAACTCTCAACCAGTGGACTGTGTGTTCACCTCAACATCAAAATATTTGGGCTGTGTGTTTAGATTTCAAAATCAGTGTGGGCTGTGTGTTCACCTTCAACTTGGGCTGCGTGTTCAGAAATTCAGAGTCTGGGCTATGTGTTCTACTCTCAACAAGTGTGGGCTGTGTGTTCACCTTCAACTTGGGCTGCGTGTTCAGAAATTCAGAGTCTAGGCTGTGTGTTCTACTCTCAACAAGTGTGGGCCGTGTGTTCACCTTTAATTTGGGCTGTGTGTTCAGATTTCAAAATCAGTGTGGGCTGTGTGTTCACCTTCAACTTGGGCTGCGTGTTCAGAAATCCAGAGTTTGGGCTGTGTGTTCTACTCTCAACAAGTGTGTGCTGTGTGTTCACTTTTAACTTGGGCTGCATGTTCAGAAATTCAGAGTTTGTGCTGTGTGTTCTACTCTTAACAAGTGTGTGCTGTGTGTTCACCTACAACTTAGGCTGCGTGTTCAGCAATTTAGAGTTTGGGCTGTGTGTTCAACTGTCAACATATATGTGTGCTGTGTGTTCACCATCAGGTTATAGGCTACGTGATCAGAAATTCAAGCATTCAAAACGCAAACAGAATACTGTATCATGGGCTAAGCGTCAGAACAAGCTACGTGCTAAAAAGAGCAGATATGCATAGCAAGAGGCATGAAACGTACAAAAATGCGGAATACATTGCAGAAATGTAAAAAAAAGGAGGGGTGAAGTAAATACCTCTCGTGCCTCATGAGAGAGGTGAGACTCCGGCTCTCGCAGAAGCAGATCCCCAGGCACTCGATCATCAAAATCAGTGAAGTGATAAAAAATAGCCCGCGGGAGCACATGTGTCGGAGGGTCGTACCTCTCGGGTATGAAGGGTCAAACCCTCGGAGGCAGAGCCATAATATCGAGATCATCCCCGGCACCCGAATGACCTCCACCGTGAGGAAAATGACCGGCCATTTCAGAGAATCTGCAAAAAGGAGCAAAAATGAGCAAAATGAGCCAAAATTGAAAAAAGTCAATAAAAGTCAACCCTCGGGAAAGGAAAAAGTCAACCCCTGAGAAAATCTTCCAAATGTTGAGACAAACTTACCTCAAGTGGTGAAAATGAGAAAAGAAGCACCGAAATCAAAATTTAATCGGTCCAAAGTGATGAAAACTGAAAAATTTCGTGAAAACAACTTGCGTGGGGCGTTGGAAAACGCGTATAGAGCTTAGATCTGAAAGGGAAAATGGTCCAGGAAGGTAAAGAAGGTGTTTTCGGAGCTGAGGTTGTGAGGAATGAGGCTTTGGCCGAGTGTATTTAAAGAAATGAGAGCGAAATGACCGAACTGCCCCGGATTTGGGCTAAGTGGTCGGCCGACCACCTTTTGTGGCAGGCCGACCACCCCCTTTGCAAAATGCTGGTCGGTGGCCTCTCCCTGGGACGAGACCTGGTCGGTGGTGTTCCCCAAGTGCCCACCAAGCTCTCTGTAAATTTTGGGAAGGATTGGAGTCCTCGAGACCTGAAAAAGTGTAAGAGAAGTGCACTTTCCGTCGCGAAATCGCTCTGCCGAAACTTCAACTCCAACTTTTGATGCGTTTTTCATCGCTACTCGTCAAAAGTGAGGTGTATCCTTTTCGAACATGTTACGACCCCTCCGGGAGGTAAACCGGAGGTCGCAATTGAGTCACCCTCATCAAAAACTCGCATTTCTTTACCCGTCGTTTTACGACAAATTCGCATTCGAATTCACATTTATTCTGCATTGTTATGCACGTCACTTGCATTCTCATGCACACCACTCATACTATTGTCCACATTTCATAGGTATTGTCAAAATCCTCGTGCTTAACCCACGTTGTCACGCGCGTTACTCCTCGCATTGCGATGCACTTTTCTATCGACGCCGCGATTGTCTGCATTCAATATCGCTTTGAACATGTGTTGCTAATTATGTTGTGCTTGTCGAGTTTCTTTCTTTTGCAAGCACGATATTGTATGTACGGTTCATTTGAGGCTGGTGCGACCAGACGAACCGCGCAGGTATTGTATCTTCTCCGTGTGAGACGTGGTAAGAATTGAATAATTCTCCGCATTCTTAAACTACATGAAATGTAGTTGTTGCTTTGTATTCTTGCTTAAAACTGTTGCATCTATTGTGAATATATGCTTCATTATAGCTTGCTGCATTTGCATGATCATTGAGATACCTTCGGCTTCTTGCATTGTTGGTTGCATTTTACCCCTGCCTGCAGGCATGCCTACGGGCACATCTCTGTTTTGTCTTGCCTGTTTGTCTAAGTCTTCGGCCTTGTCAAAAATGGGTCGTCTCTGGGCTTTGACATTTACTCCCGTCACTTATGACTTCCGAGTTCTGTCAAAGAGGGGCAACTGTAGACACCCAATTTTTGACTGACCTTAAGACTCAGACGTCACCAGTTGAGCACTCGGTGATATTGCATATTGTGCTCGTTCAGAAGTTTCAGAGTCTCGGCTGCGAGCCTTGCCTCCGGACTTCTGGACTCTTTCGTGCCTTCTCTCGATTTGCGAACCAAGCTCTGTTTTCTCTGTTTTCTCTTCCCGAAGGGAGGGAGTGGTCTCGTAGATCATCTCTCAGTGGCCGTGGTCTACGTTTCGTGGTCGTAGGCCATTTTTCCCGTTTGGAGCCCAGTTTCTGATTTTTCAGAGCCGACGGCCGTGTGCCTCGGTTCAGGACCGCCTAACCATTTCCGTTTGCTCTGGTTTTTGGTATACACCTTATTTCCTCCCTTTTGAGGAACACTGTGGCCCGAGAGACCAACTTCGTGGTCGAACGCCACCTCTGGTGCTTAACAGCCCATTTTTCGGGGCCCCAGGCCGCACGTTTCGGTCCCCGAACCTCCGTTTTGCATCCGTTTTGTTTCATTTTTGGTGGAGACCTTATTTTCATAGTTAGGAAGCTTGTAGAAGGGTGGAAGGCCAGCAATTGTTCTGAAAAGCCAACTTTATTTGTTCATCGCTCTTCGATGCCCGTTTTCCTCACTTGAAAGCCAATGTTGACCACCCCGGGGCCACTTTCTTGAACCCTAAACCCCATATTTGTGATGTACACACCTGGGAGGCTACCAATATTTGGTGGCCGACCAGTAATTGTGCCTGACCCTTTTACCCCCTCTAAAAATGGTCTTTTCTCTCTCTTGGTTCACTTTTTCTGGGTTTCAACCACATAGTTGTGTTGTGCACACATGGGAGACCACCTTTTTGAGGTGGCTGACCAGTAATTGTGCTTGACCTTTTTGACCCTTGGTCGGCCGGCCATGAGAGGTGGTCGGCCGACCACCTGAACCCTCAAAACCTGGCCGGCCATGACCCCCACGCCTTGTTCCTTCCAGCTGCACCCTCTGTTTCCCTCCAGATCTTGTATCCGATGGGGGGTCTTTTGGGGGGGAAACTTGAATTTGATTTCCCCCCCCTTTTCTCCTCTCCTTTGCCTGTATAACCAGCACCCCCAGCTGCATTTTAGACGGTTACAAAATTGGTTTAAGGCTCTTGCATTCAATCCCTCTCTCTCTCTACTCCAAGCACCAAAACCTCTTTAGTCCTACACCATCTACCCTACACCTTATAGCACAAGGCCTCCATCCTCCATTCCAGCAACTTGAGGCTGCTTTCCAGAGGTGAAGAGCTCCCAAACTTGGTCCAAGAGCTGCTGGTCCATTGGTCTACAAGGGTGAGTCCATTTTTTCCTTTTTTTTTGCCTTATTTTGCTTTGTATCTAAACCATACTTGCTAGCATTTTTGGGCTTCGGCCTAAACTATAAATAGTCTTATTTTGAGCTAATATTCATGTTTTATTAAGGGTTTTTCTCAGTTTGAGGCCATCTGCTGTCCCTTTCCCTTTTATCTCTCTTTTGGTCCTTTTCTTGCATAATATGTTAGCCCTGTTTGTAAGCATTTATGGGCTTCGAGCCAAACTGTAAAGTGCCTTATTTTGAGCCTCTCTTCAACTTTGTAGAAGGGCTCCTCACTGTTTGAGGCCAGCTACTGCCTCTTGCTTCTTAAACTCTCTTTTAGGCCAATTTTTGCATAGCATTTTAGGCCTATTTGTGAGCTGTTTTGGACTTTTTCTTAAACTGTAAAATAACTTTTTTTGAGCCCGTCTTCAATATTGTTGAAGGGATCTCCTCTGTTTGATGCCAGCAGATATCACTTGCTTCTTTATTGTAATAACTCTCACCACTGATTACCGTTAAACATTGATTACTGATAACTGAACTGATCATGACTGATAATTGGACTGATTAAAAATACTGAACTGACTGACTGAAGTTGGAAACCGAATTGACTGAGTATATGTTAGTTAATTGCATTCTATCTGTTTGACTGTATGGTTATCTGTTCATGCTTATGTGTTTAAACTGCTAATTGAAGGCCTTATCGGCGGCCGAATCAGAAACCGATTAGTGTTCTATGATCGTCTGAATTAATGTGATTTTATAGTATAATTATCTGAAAACTGATTAGGTATGATTAAATTAGATTAAAATAAGCTAATTAAAGAGTTGGACTTATTTACCGAATCGCCACCCTTTGTGGCCCACTCAATACACACACTTGAAACTTGTATACACTCCACGTATTTGATTAAACCAACATTTCTTCTCACATTTTGAGCCTCAACCGACCCTAGAGAGAGAGAGACTTGAGGAGTTGGTTTTCATCTTGAATTGTTTGGAATTGCTTGAGGATTGAAGTGTTGATTGCTACTTTGAGCTCCTAGACCTTGAACACAAGACTAAGGTAGGACATCCATCTCCTTGTTGTTGTCTTAGAATTCATTCTTGCACAATTCATGCTTCAATTGTAGAGCTAAGCCATGTTTTGGTGCATACATGTTGTTATAGAGTGTAATTCATGCATGCATGTTGTTAATGTAGAAGTTTGAGTTGAATTCATGATGAAATGTTGCATGCATGTTCATAATTTTGTAATGGTTCATGTTTTCAACTTGTTTTTGGATCAATTGGCTCCTTAGAGCATCAAATTGAAGCTTTGGAATGATTTGAATTCATGCATGTTTGCATGTTCTTCATATTCTTGAAAATGGGTTTGAATGTGGTTTTAATTGACTCACCTTTGGGGCTTGAATTCATAAATTGAGCTTTGAAACTTGTTATACATTGAATTTAGTTATGTTTTCCAGAATTTGGGCCCAAGAGGTCGAGTTTGGAGTGGTAGAATGCTTGGTTTGAGCTTGGGAGGCAGATCTGGAAATTCCAGATTTGGCTTCCTCGCTCGAGCGAAGGATTCCCCGCTCGAGCGAGCACCTTTGTCCAGGAATCCGCTCGAGCGACCATCGAGCGACCATCGCGCGTAAAATCACAGCATCCAGTATTTTTACTGTTTCGACAGACCGCTCGAGCGAAGGATTACTCGCTCGAGCGAAGCCTTTGATTTTGGAAGCCCGCTCGAGCGAAGAAAGTCCCGCTCGAGCGAGGCTCCTATTTTCAGCAAGTTTGCAAAATGTTTTCTAAGTGTATTCTTGCATCTTAATGAGGATATAGATGTAGAACACACCAAGACAAATTAGGGATTTAGTTATGAGATTTCCCAACTGTGTAGCTTAGTGTGTTCAACCTGTGAACTGTGTAGGGTTGGCGACTGGGGAGACACGCTCTAGCATACTATAGCCCAAACTCTGTGAGTAACAATTGTGTAAAGATATGTTCAACTGATTATCTTTGAATACTGAACTGTTTACCGAACTGATATTGTTTACTGAATGAATGTATGTCCTTTATTTCTGAACTGTACTGTGGCATCCTTAGTACCTACTGTTTACTGTTACTGTTACTGTTACTGTTACAGAGATCTCTGTCGGTTCCCTCGTGGAGCCACTACTGTTTACTGACTGATGGCCATCATTACTGTTCGGTCTTTTAAGACCTACTGTTACTGAAATGCTAATGGATGTACCACATATGACTGTTTACTGTACTGAGCAACTGAAATACTGATTGAAATGAACTGTTTTCATTACTGTAAGGACATTCATTCTAAACCCCTTTACGCTTTATGTTATTCACTGGGCTTTAGCTCACTGCTTATATATATATGTAGGTGTTCAGGCACCAGACCGCAGCTAGGAGCGTCAGGCTTACTCCAGTTTTGTCAAGCCAGCCTTTGTGCCTCACTGCGAGGTTCCGAGCCTATCTACTAAGGCTTAGGGATGTTTTAAGAATTCCCCTTCTGTACTGTTTCACTGTTTTGTATAGACTGACTGTTCACTACCGTTACCTAGGGTAGAGTCCCTAGTTTAAATGAATGTAAATATTGTGCATACTGTTCTGTACTGTTTATGTATGAATGCATGAAAAATCTTTTTGGCATGCAGATTGTCACAGCTCATTGGACACTGTTTAATTACTGTATTGGCTTCCGCCAGGCCCTGTACTCTGTTTTACTGTATTACTGATCTGCAGGCCTTCGGTAATCTCGGATTACTGGCCGGTTACAGTGCTAAACCCATAGGGCCGGGTTTGGGTCGTGACATTTATCTCTCTTTTTGGTCAATTTTTGCATAGTATTTTAGGCCTATTTTTGAGCTATTTTGGACTTTTCCATAAACTGTGAAATATCTTTTTTTAAGACTCTCTTCAACTTTGTTGAAGGGCTCTCCTCTGTTTGAGAACAGAATCTACCACTTGTCTCTTTACCCCTCTTTTAGGCCTTTTCTTGCATGATAGTTTGGCCTTATTTTTGATTATTTTCGTGGCTTGATGTAAACTGTAAAGTTCCTTGTTTTGAGCCCCTCTTAAACTTTGTTGAAGGTATCTTTGCCATTTGGGGCCATCTTCTGTCCCTTTGTGTTTAATCTCTCTTTTAGGGCCATTTTTGCATGATAGATTAGCCCTATTTGTGTTCATTTTTGAGGCTTGTTATAAACTGGAAATATGCATGTTTTGGGACTTTCTTGCATCTGTCTTCATGCTTCATGATCAAATAATGCATGCTTTGTATAGCCGTAAGTCATTCCATGTGCCTAATTTCGAATTTCGGGGTTTATTCCATGCATTGGGTGCCATGTTCCCATGTTTCGGGGCTGTTTTGTATCATATTTCAGCGCTAAAATTTGCATGTTTGCATATCATGTTCCATGCCTTGCCATGCTTTTGGTGGAGTGGCATTTGATGCCTTAGGCTTGGTCCTCGGTTTGCGTGCATGTGTGCACGCATTTCGAGTGTCTCATTTTTATCTGATGGCTACTAATGTGAGTGTGGCTGAGGTTCACTCATGTTGGTGTAAGTCCATTATGCATTGTGTATGCCATTTCATTTCATAGCGTTGCGTATGCTAGGTTGTATGTTAGTCGCATTGTGCATGCCATCTCATAGCATTGTGCATGCTAGGTTGTATATTAGTTGCATTCATGCATGTCATGTATATTGCATTGTGCTTGGGATAGGAGTTAGCCCGAGCACGAGAAACGAGGGACGTTTCGTACTTCAAGTGACGGAACATGTCTCAATTCCCAGTCACCGAGACTCCGGATTATCCATGATGGAGTTTAGGTCTTGTTGTGTTTATATGTGCATTCATTTCATATTGAGTCGTGCAATTCGACTCCTCGGCCATCATGCATCGATATGCGTGATTGGTGGCACGAGGATCTAGGACTACACTCCCTGAAGAGTAGTCATGCATACATATGTGAAAATAGTTTGCCATGCCCCTTTGTTGCTCTTTGTTGCAGCAAATCAGAAATCGACAGCCTTCCAGAGCTTGACACGCATTCCAAGAACAATTGCAAACAGAGGCAAACCGGGGCATCGCAAGGGATTCTCTGCACAAGGCAACCCGAGCATGCATCATTCATCATCCGAAGCAGATTTGAGGTAGTCCCTGGCTTGCATGCCAATTTATTGCTTTCTTAATTTAATTTGTTAATTAATTAGGGTTTTGTACATATTTGGACTGTAATTATTCATTTGGGACTGTATATTATTTATTCGGACACTCCGCGCGAGGGCATAAATGTAATAAGTGTGCGTGTGTGCGCTGTATGTCTTCCAACCCCACGTCTTTCTCCTTTTTATTTACCCGCTTATGATGGTTAGATTAGGGCATGTTTCAATTAGCATACAGTATGATAGCATGTTTGCATTCATTCATCTATTTTGCATGCACCGGGCTCGGCGCATCATACTAACTGCATTGTATTTTTAATTCCAAGTTGAATACATGTTAGCTGTAGCATTTCATATACCATGTCTAGAATAGCCGAGCCTGCTATAGTTGCATTTTTGCATGTGTTGCATTAGGCATTTTTGTATAATTAGGATCATGCATGGATTTCTAATTAGCTTCTGTTTTGGCTTGGAGTACTCGGTAAGTTTTTATGCTTTAGCATCCTTGCATGTGTGTGAGTGACTGCCATGATAGCATGCTTACCATGAGGCTATATGCTTATGTGATATAACTGCCTGAATGCCTGTGGGTGAAGGTTGGGTTATTTGGATTGGAACAAATCATCAATTGCGAGTTTTAAGCCCACTAGATAGTGGCGAAACCATGTTTTCTAAGCCCACCCGAGGGTGGCAAAATCTGCATTTTAAGCCTATTTGCGAGTAGCAAACCATTTTCAAATAAACAAACACGAGATGTTTTGTTCCAATTCAGACGATCCAGTCTATACTTGTATGCTGTGCGCATCACATAGTAAATCTAGGCTAATAACCAGAATAAGAACGCATAATGTTTTCAGAAATAGATATCATGGTTAGTAGAGGCTGATCTTTGATCGGGTGAGCGGGGGTGCTCACGAAGTGACCTTCCGCAATCGTACCCAAGTTCTTGAGCCAAGGCAACTTTGGTGATGACGGACACGTGGCCTTAGGCAAACGAGTCAGGGTTTCCTAAATTTTCCCAAAATAAAATATTTAGGTGGCGACTCTGTATCTTGCAAAGCAGTCCATGTTTGGCACTTCTTTCAAAATCTGTTTTCTCAAAACGATTTGCCGGATTTAGACTCTTTGGTTCAGATTTAGAACCGTGACAATTTGAGAGTCCTGAAATGTAGTGAGCCCAATACGAACAGAACGGTGGGGACTCGCCCTCCCGAGGCGTTCGGGGACGTCTACAGAGTCATGCAAACAACTCACTCGATGCATGTTGGATGGCACACTTACCGAAACTAGTGAAATGCATTACACTAGAGGTATGCAAAACGATGCCCCAATGACCAAACTAACCCCAAAAAGTCCCTATGCAGACCCAAAACAGTGGAAAAATGGACTAAAATAATGGCTTGCAATGCACAAAAATGAAGCTTATGCAATAGCCCAAAAATGAGGCATACAAGCACAATTCTCAAACGCATTTAAAGAGTGAAAAATATGGGAATATGGCACACGTATAAGCTTTGAAATAACATGTTCAATGATGCCAAAACATGAAAACAACTCAAGTTAAGCATGCAAGAGGCTTCAAAACTCAAAGCTAGGCAAGGGTATTACACTACAAGCATGCATGGAAAGTGTCATTCGACCATGGGACCTCAAAACAGAGCTAAGACAGCCCAAATCATGAATAAAATCAGTTTAGAACATGGCTAAAATATGCTATAATCAAGGGCCAAAACAACATGCAATGTGAGCTAGTGAATATGGATTACACTACAAGCATATGAAGCATTCAAGAGGCCACTAAACTAGCAAAATTCAGAGACATGACATGCCAAATAAAGCCCAAAAACCCACTGAAACATGATCAATGCATGCAAGAATGTCATGCTCCTTTGATAGGCTATAAGAGGGGTTATTCTACACATGCAAGAGACACACCCAAGGTGACAAAACCAATTCTGGACAGAGCCTAGGCAGGCCCTAAAAGTCACTGAAAAAGGCCTGAAATAAGGCTTGGGGGTGTGCAAATGAAGGCTCATTTGATAGGCCAAAATGCAAGCAAACAAGATCAAAAAGAGAGAGGGTCACCCCTCTCTGATTTAGGACCTCAAAACCACATGCCAACCACTGAAAATCGGCTGGATTTCAGTGGCTAAAAGGCCAAGCAAGGACTAGCTCAAAGGCCCTATGGTATGGCACAAAACAAGGCCAAATGAGGCATGCAAGAGGGTAAAAGACCCTCAACACCAAAAGGGCCTTAAAAAAACATCAAAAGGACCTCAAAACAAGCCTTTTTTCAGTTGACAACAAAGCTCAAATATGCATGCAAATAAGGCTAAGAGATGGATCAAAATAAAGCTTAAAAGAGGAAAAAAGTGTGTTACCCTTGAAGCTCAGCAAGACAACAACTTCTGGATCCAAAACCCAACTCCTTAATCTCTGAAAATGGCCTCCAAGAAGCTCCAAGCGATAGTGGAAGGGTTAGGCTATGAGGTGGTGTGCAAAGATGCAAGAACAATACACTTTCTAAGCTTGAATGTAGAGATATAGAGAGAGAGGTATATTTTTGCCTTAGAGAAAATCTAAACCCTCACAAAGGAGGGGGAGGCCTTCCTTTATAGACAAAGGAGGCCAAAGCTTCTCAAAGAAGCTAAAAACCAAGGCCAAAGATCCTCCATACACGTGTATGGAGGATGCAGTCTGTGCCTTCCAGCTGGCACAGCTGGCATGCACTCACAGAGACAAAACAGGAGAAATCTGGCCGACCAGAGCAGGTGGTCGGCCGACCACACCCCTTGGTCGGCCGAACAAGAAAAGTGGTCTCTCAAAAAAAAAAGTGGTCGGCAAGCCCATTTGGTGGTCTCCACTTTGAAAGCAAGCTAGTGGTATGGTGGGAGACCAGCAAATGTGGCTCAAAAAACAAGGAGACCAGTTTCCTGACAAGAAAACTGGCTGGCAGGGGAAAAGTGGTCTTCAAGGAGAAAAGGTGGTCTCCCACCCTTGTACTACCTCCCAAACAAGGAAAACAAGGTCCATGCCAAAAATGAACCAAGACGGATGCAAAACGAGAGTTTGGGAGGGAGGGGGCAAAATGCGCGGCCGGGTGCCCCAAAAACTGGCTGTTGAGCACCGAAAGTGGCGTGTTACCACAAAAGTGGTCTCCCGGGCCACAGTTCCCTCTAGACAGAGGAAACAAGGTGTGTACCAAAAATTGTGCCATACGAAGAATGTTAAGCGGTCCCGAGCCGAGGCGCGCAGTCGACGGCTCCGAAAACCGGAAACTAATCTCCAAACGGGAGCAGTGGCCTACAACCGTGAAAAGTGGTCTACGACCACTGAGAGATGGTCTCCAAGACCTCTCCCTCCCTCTGGGAAGAGAAAACAAGACTTGGTTCGCGGACCGAGTCAAAGCACAAAAAGTTCCGAGGCTCGGAGGCAAGGCTCTCAGTCGAAACTCCGAAACCTCAAAATGAGCACAACATGCGCAATCACCGAGCGCTCAATCGATGACGTCAGAGTCTTAAGGTTGGTCAAAAATGGGGTGTCTACAATGTGTTTTAAGGGTAGAAAAATATTAGGGATCATAAAAGTTTAAACTCGAAAATTATTTGGAATAGTTTTGGTTCATAGATGTACTATTCTGATAATTTTTCAAAATATATATCATTGTTATTAAGAATGGGAATGATATATAGTTTAATACTTCACAGCTAAAGTTTGATTAAGATTTTCTTCATTAGATCTACTTTTTTAATATATTGGTACACGCGATTAAAATTTAAAATTAACTATCTAAATTATTATATTAATTTAAATTTTAAAATTTTCAACCACTAATTTTGAGTTTGTAATGGATATCTTTTTTTTTTTTTTTTTTTTGGGAGGGGGGTGTTTTTGAATAATGGATATTTGTTCATATATTTATTAACAACCATTAATTATATAATAAATATCTTCATTCCAACTATTTAGCAAAGATGATTCTCATCATATTGGCTTGAATAAATTCTAACCGTTTCACTTCATTGTATTCAAAATTTAGGCACATTTTTTACAGCAAGGTCATTATTTGAGCAAATTGAGTGCTCGATTTGATATCTTATTATGCTGGATATCTTGACTTTTTTAAATTATTGAAAAATCTAAAATTCTCAAAGATTGTGATTTGTAATTAAGATTCAATTTCAATAATGAACAACAATTTCAAACAAACAATCATAGATCTAATCTAATTCAAAAGAGAATTGAATTGGATCTACTATCAAGCAACAATAAAGAACACAATGATTTTATGTGAAAAAACTACAATCGGACCCCTCCAATTATAATAAAAAATTACAGGATAAAATTACAAAATAATTCACTAAGAAAACAATGAAATTATACAAGAGAATTCTAAATAACGTAGCAAATTCATGCCCTAATTGAACCGAACTTGTTATGCCTCTTCCGACACTGTCTTCATCTTAAAATTGTTTTACCCAACATTGAATCCATAATGCCAAAGTTGAATCCATGACGAAGAGTTACTTCGGAATCCAACAAAGTTTCAAAGCTCAAGTTCTTTGGAATCCACCGATGAACATCTCTATAGAAAAGTGTATTTGAATGAAAAATCTCTTAATGATCTTCAATATGAGCTTGTTGATTTATATAGATCACTCTCAATCCATCAAGGTACACACATCAATCATACTTGAGAACCCTCTCTCTATTTTTCACATTCCAGGAATCAATATTTGAGAGTTTCGCTGAAATCTAATCCAAAAATGCACATTTAAGTGATTCAAATCACCTTAGACCGCTCGAGCGCACATTTGGTCGCTCAAGTGAACTTTTTGATGTTACAGTATTTTTTTTTTGAGGTTTTGAGAAGTTGTAAGTATGTTTAGACCGTTCGAGCGCAATTTTCTACTTTCAAGCGCACATGTCTCCCCGCGAGTGCAATTTTATGTGCTCGAGCGCACATCAGCAAAAACTCCTCTTTTGTGCTCGAGCGCACATACATTTATTTCAGCACAAATTGCTTTGCTCAAGCACAACTATGAATTGGATTGAATTCGTATCTAAACACTCTTATTCTCACAAAAACAAAAGAGCGAATACAATAACAATTGAATGAAGTTTTCTCTAATAAAATTGTCAATCACAAAATACATAACAATTATGATATCATAATATTTATCAATATAAATATTTGGGTAATACGTTTTGAAAATCTAGGCCTGGTTTGGCATACACTAAAAAATACAAAAAGTTAAAAAGTTACTAAAAAAGTAAAAACGTTATCACTATTCACTAAAAAAATATATAAAAAAACCCCCTTTACACAGGCCAAGTACAAGCCACTGTCAGTATTGAAGTGATGGTAAGTAATGGCCACGCAGGTGCACAAAAAAATTTGCACAGGATAGTGTTGTTCGACTCATGGGGCCCATCACAGGTCTCATTTTGATAATTTGAACTTTTCAATGTGTGGGACTCGTTGAGTACTATATTCTTATAAACAATCACGTTGATTGGATATCGATAACTATATGATCAAATCAGTTTTGTAAAAAAAAAAATAGATGGTGAAGAAATTAACGGTTGACAAAAAACTCATCTGATCAGATACCTATTGATATCCGACCAACATGATTTTTTACAAGCATATAATTCTCGATGAGTTCTATACATTGAACGGTTCCGATTATCAAAACAAGACCCGTGGTGGCCTTCACGGGCCAAACAACACCGTCCAGTCCGATCTCAGACTGTAGGTAATCTGCTCCTATACTTGTTTCTTTCGCACTGTCTGGCTTCCTAGACAATCCAAGTTAGTAGGCAATTCATTGTAGTAGGGGTAAAATGGTAATTTTACTATTTTATACAATATTTTTATATACATTTTTTCATAAAAAGTCAAAAAATTATCCCAAACAACCATATTTTTTTAATTTATTTTTTAGTCCAAAAAGTCAAAAAATACACTTATTTAGAATATTCCAAACAACCCCCTAATGTCATAATCGTGAATTCCAACTATTGAAACAAAAAAATAAAATAAAATAAAGTTATAGACAAAAATATTAAAGAAAAGAAAAAAGAAAATAAAGTTGACATAAAACAGGAAAAAGAAAAAAAGTAGAGAAAAAAAAGTTGATAATGTAAAAAAAGACAAAAAGAAAAAAGAAAATAAAGTTGACATAAAACAGGAAAAAGAAAAAATGTAGAGGAAAAAAAGTTGACAATGAAAAAAAAAGAAAAAAGAAAATAAAGTTGATAATGAAAAAGCAGACAAAAGAATTTTTTTAAAAAAAATAATTTGCGTAAAAGTGAAAGTGAAAAAAAAAGTATAACATGAGGTTGTTTGGAATGAACTATATATGTACACTTTTGACTTTTTGGATAAAAAAGTAGAGGAAAAAAAGATGGTTGTTCGGAATAGTTTTTTGATTTTTTACGAAAAAATATGTATTAAAATATTGTATAAAATAAAAAAATTACCTTTTAACCTCTATGTCCCCTATGCATACTGACAGTGACGATTGAAGGAAGCCAGTACGGATTGCTTTGAAGTTGTGTGGTGGGAAACATATTTCAAAACATATATATATCTACTTTTTTTTTTTAAACATGTTTCATGCTTTCAGTTTGTATCCTCACTTCAATACAAATTTGGCTTGTATTTTTTTTTTTCAATACAAAGAAGGACCATTCAGTTTTTTTTCTCTCTGCCTTGTGCTGCGCATGCTCCCACTCTTGATTTTTGTGAATAGTGACAATTTTTTGATTTTTTTAATAATTTTTGACTTTTTGTCTTTTATAGAATATCTCAAACAAGCACTAGGTTGTATTTGGTTAACAAATTTGAAAAAATATTTAAAAATGAAAAGAGAAAAAGTGTATAAAATATATTTATATTTGATTCATATTATATCTAACTTTTTTATTTTTTTATTTTTAAATATCTACTTAAATTCATAAACTAAACACAATATAACTATGAAGAAAAAAAAATAAGTAAAATAAAAATTAAAAAAATACCTACTCTCTTTGGCATAAAAATATCTACACTCTTTGGCATAAAAATATCTACTCATCTAAATATATATATATATATATAGATTTTTTTTAGATTCATCTAAATATAGATTTTGAGCATGTTTCCTCTCTTTTCAACTTGTACAATCACTTCAATATTAATTTGACTTCTACTTTCTTTTTTCTTTTTTTTTTTTTTTTTTTTTTTTTTTTTCAATACAAAGAATAGACATTCGGTGTTTTTCTCTCTGTCTCGTGTTGTGCATGCTCCTTCCCTTGATTTTTGTAAATAGTGATAATTTTTTAGATTTTTTTAATAATTTTTTAACTTTTTATCTTCTATAGAATGTCCCAAACAAGCACTAAGTTGTATTTGGTTAATAAATTTGAGAAAATATTTAAAAATAAAAAAAGAAAAAGTATATAAAATATATTTATATTTGATTCATATTTTATCCAATTATTTTTTTAAATATCCACTTAAATTCATAAACTAAACATAATATAACTACGAAGAAAAAAAAAAAAAGTAAGTAAAACAAAAATTTAAAAAACATCTACGCTCTTTGGCATAAAAGTATCTACCCTCTTTGTCATAAAAATATCTAGAAATCTAGAAATCTAAAAGTACCTACTTTATTGTCGTAAAAATATCTACTCTCTTTTAAGAAATTTAACTTTTTGGTTTTTTTTTTTTAGTAAAACAATTATTACATTTTAAAAATATTAATTTTTTAAAATTGCCCTCTGACTATTTTGGATAAATTACACTAACTCTAATTGAGATTTTTATTTAATACAGATTTTTCCTTTACATTTAAAAAATTACACACCTTCTGTCAAATTAAAATGACATATTTGTCCGTTCATTTTTATACATATAAAATAATAAAATAATACAGATATTTTGTTCATGTCATTTCAAGAAAAATAATCATCATCTTTAGTTTAACTCACACAAAAAAGAATGATTTTTTTTTTTTACTTTTCGTGTTTTTTTTATTGAATTTTTTTTTTAATATTTTAAGTAATTTTTTTATTTTTTAGATATACTTAAAAAATATAAATAATGTTTATGGGTGTTTTGTTTTAAAGTGAAAGGTCACCATTAAGGTATATCATTGGGGTGTTTTAGGAAGTTGGTAAAAAGCTGACTTTTGGCTTTTTACCAAGTTTTTTGGCTTTTTTGAAAGTGATTTGGGAAGTTGGTAAAATGCTGACTTTTTTGATTTTTGGTTTAATATTTTTAAAAAGTGTCACATCACTCCAAAATGACCAAAATATCCTTACTTTTTGATTTTTGAATTAATTAATTAAAATGTTCCAGAGGGTAATTTGGTAAATTTGGGTGCTACGTTCTTGGGTCTTCCCAAATGGGATTTTCTGCGTTTTGTGTGTGATTGGCGTTTTGGGAAAGCTCTCAAAAAGCTGCGTTTTGAGAAGGTAGCCAAAACGGCACATTGTATTTGAAAATTCTATATAAAATTTATGTTTGTATATTATCACTCAATAAGAATATGTTCAGGTATAATTTAATGATAGAAAATAGTAGAATGTAGTTATAATGATAGGAAGAAAAAATGGTAAGAAAAAGGATGAGATAGTCATTTAGAAAATGTTAGGGCACAACATTAGCAATTCAGGGAGTAATTTGTAATGAGATTACAATTCTCAGGGAGGGGGGCGTAATTTTTGAAATATGAAGTGGGAATCTGTATTAAACAGAAACCTCAGGAGTGTCAGTGTAATTTACCTGACTGGTTTTAGAAATATCAATTGTCATAATTAATGAATTTAAAAGAATGACAAAATAGAAAATTCATATTATTTGAGTCTTTTTTTTTTCAAAAAAATACTAATATTTTAGAATAATGATAAATAGAATAAATGACTAATGTTTTGGGATAGATGGAGTAATATTTCTCTATTAATTATTAAAAAAAGGTTAAACTTATCTCATCTTCACATCTCAACATGAGAGAACCTGAGGAACCCGTGAAGTCCATCACAAGTTTCGTTTCGATGATCCGAATTATTCATATTTTAAAACTTGTTGAGTAGAATATTTATGCAAAAAATCAAAATAATTGAATAGTAGTAACTATTATATGTTTGAATTAAATTTGTATTACAAAAAAGTAGATGCTTATTATTAAAATTATATTTATCGTCAATTTTTTAAAAACTAATTAGCTTGTTTAGTTTGGATTTTCAGGATTCACTTTTTAAAAAATTAAATTTTCTTGTTTTTCTTTTTATTGATTTTTTTAAAAATATTCTTAGCATTTTTTTAAAATTTTTTCAGATACACTTAACATAAATACATTTATAAAGTATAATATTTGTGAAAAAATCTTTAGAAAATTCACCAAATACCAAAAATACAAAAAAGAAAAATATGAGTATTTAATATATTTTTCATATTTTTGTATATTTATTTTTTTAAATATTTTTTTTACAAATATTTTATTTTTTAGATATATCTAAGTAAGGTGCACCTAAGAAAAGTTAAAAAAAATTACTTAAAATTTTAAAAATATTTACTAAAAATAAAAAAATTAATTTTTAAAAATTAAATCCAAACAATTAAAAGCAAATACAAATGTGAACATATAATTATCGATATCTAAACATCTTAATTTTTGATTTTTAAAGTCGATTTGAAAATAGATGCTATAAATGCTTTTTTAAATTAAAATGACAATGGACAGAAGTCAAATTGATTAAAAATCCCAAAACGTTTTCATTTTTGAAATCATGAAAACAAAATGTAGACCAATTATTTCCAAAAATCGAAACCAAACCGTCACGGCAAATACTTCAAAATTTGATTCTTCAAAAGTAGCAAATCAAGCTTCAATGTGTTGTAGATCTGTGTTTGATGCAAATGGTGAACGGATGCATTGGAATAAATCGCAGCCAAAATTGCTAATTCCAGATTTGATCAAAAGAAGGAAATCAATCCTTAAATTTTTTCATTCTTCAAAAGATACAAACAAATCAAGTGATATTATTAGAATGCAGATCCGATCTGAAGCAAATAGCATCAAAAAATGTTGACCCATTCCGTCCAATTGGGGATGAAAAAGGTACATTGCTTGAATCTCCATTTTGATCAGCATGATATATAGCGTGTGTAAGAGAAATTTTGAATGGAAAAAAAAAGAAGAAAAAGTTCCCATTTATTTGTTTTTTCTTCTTTTGGTTTTGTTTATGCCACTAATTTAATTTACAAATATTGGGTTTTTGTTTTTGTTTGTTATTATGTTTTTTTTTAGATTTTTTTTTTTTGCTTGTTTCTTTTGTTTGCTAAGCTGAGCAGTTGTTCAAGCGTGGTTTAAAAATTTGGGTAGATTATACTTTGCTCGTTAAAGTTTCGCTTATTTTTCACTTTAATCCTTTAAGTTTGATTTTTCTTACTCCAATCCTTCATGTTTGCAAATTTAGCTAAAAAAAGAAAAAAATTTACTAAAGACGAAAAAAAATTGAAAATATACTAACTCAAACACTTGTATTGTCAATTCTAAAATGAAAAGTTTACTTTATTTATTTTTTCTTCTTTAGTGAATTTTTTTTTCTTTTTTAATTAAATTTGTTTTTATTTTTTAGGTGCATCTAATCTACATACATGTATAATTTAATAATATTTATGAATAAATTTGAAAAAAACTAAAAACAAAAAGAAAATTCCAATTTTTTTATTCTATTTTTTTATTTTTTTCATCTTTAGTGAATTTTTTTACATCATATATGGAGCTGATGTATTGGTGATGTAGCAGATTTTGTTAGTTTTTTAGATGGAAGTTAGTCTAGGAGTAAAGTGAGAAAGATTGCAAACATAAAGAGCCAAAGTGGAAAGGATTGCAAATTTGAAAGGCTAAAGCAAAAAAAATCAAACACGAAGGGCCAAAGTGGGAAGGATTACAAACATGAAGGGTCAAAGTGAGAAAAATTAAATTTAAATGGCCAAAGTGGAAAATGGGTGAAACTTCAAGGGGGCAAAGTGTAATTTACCCTAAAACTTTTAAGAGTTTGAAATTTGTTCAAGCTTAGCCAATTTCAGACTTTTACCGAGCCGAGCAGTTTGGTATTTTTATATTGTTTTGCGCTTATGAAATCGAGGCGACCAATTGATTATTTAAGCTTGGTTTGAAAAATGTGTTCTTATTCGAATAATTTTTAACAAGTCGAACACGAGTTGCGATCTATCTTTTTAGTTCGTTTATCACTCATATTCGTTACTTACTTATCTACCATCGACTAATTCCTTTTTTTTGTATATCGGTGGATTTAACTTTCTTAGACTATCTCCAATGGTTACTCAAACCTTCCATTAAATTTGAATTTGATGAAAAATGAGTTCTTTTTCTTCTCCAACGGTTGCATCAAATATGTATCAAATTAAAAATTTCACTTTTCTTTCATCAAACTGAGGACAAATGTGTCTTTCATCAAATCACTGTTCATTGCCATTGCCGGATGTCCTCTCGGATGTCCATCTCAAGACAAGAATTTGTAAAAAAATTACACTAGTCGGTCGACCACCTTAAGGCAAAAAAAAATAAAATAATAATTTACACTGGCCGATCGACCGGCCGGACATCTGCCCGGTCAACTGGTGTTCTGATGAAGTTTCAAAATCCTTTGTTGGAGCACTTGATATAGAAGAAAGCTTTTACTCAAATTTAATAAAAAAATTGATGCACCATTAGAGCATCTCTAATACTCACTTCTTTTTCTTCTTCTTTTTTTCCCCATCAAAGTGAGTGAAAATTTGGTGAAAAACTTGATCCCTTACTTTTGTTTTTTCATCAAATCTTTTTGAAAAATTCCAAACCTACCTTAAAAATATGTTTTAAATGATGAAAGAAAATAATCTCCATTCCTTACTCTTTTTAAAATTTCATCAAATTTGAGTAAAAATATCATTGTTAGAAACTTGATGAAGGATATTTGGTTTATCCTTAATTTGGTGAAAATTTTGCCATCTCTTTTGATTTAATACAAGTTTAATGAAATTATTAGAGCTCATTTTTTGCTCTTTATTCATCAAATTTGAATTTGAAAAAAGAATTAGTGAAGGAATTGGAGATGTTCTCTAGTATATGATTTGAATGGAAATGCTGTAATAATCAGAAAACAATAATATATGCAACTTCTGATGCATAAACTGTGTTAGGAATGATTTTGGAAAAATCAGATTTTTCCTTAATTTTGGTCTAATATTTAGGTAGGACCCATGCGCCAAAGTTGGCGGATTTAAGTGGTAACACGTTTTATGCCGTGTTGTGATTCACGTAGTATATTTGGTTGCTCAAAACCATTATCGGGTGAATGGGAAATTAAAGCCAAAGGGAGCTCGATGGAAACGGTGTTTTTGGTGAAATTTTCTTAAAGGTTTGAATTAAGGGTTGTCCCACATTGGTTTGGTGGACAAACTTTGTGTGATTTTATAAGGCTTGGGTTTAGAACTTGGGGCAGGCCCCAAGGGGCACTCAAGTTTTGTAGAGAGGGAGTTTATGGGTAAAGTGGGCTAGACTCAAAATAAACACACACATGCGCGCCACCGCGGTCGGTCCGGTCAGGCTGGTTGGGCTTGGGCGCGGGTGCGAGGTGTGTAGTTGGGTTGGGCTTGTCCGGTTCAATACTTATCTTTTTGGGCAAAAAATATTTGAATTTATTTTTATTTTTTGGAAAATAAAATCTGTCCAGAAATTCAAAATTTTCCTCTTCAAACAGATTCATATCTGTTTAAAATTAAAACCTAACAGGTTTCAATCTGTTGAAATTAAATCGGACAGATTCAATATCTGTTTAAAATTCAAACCAAACAGTGTCTTACATGTTCAAACAGTGTGAAACAAGTTCTGTACCTATTCAAACAGGTTTTGTATCTGTTAATTCCAGCCAAATAGGTACTATACCTGTTGAATTCAAGATTGGAAAGCCATCATTGTACCTATAAATAAACAAGTCCCTCATTTGGTTTTTTATTTAAGAAAATTCGTTCTTCCCTCTGTCATTACTCTCTGCATTTGTTACATTTAATTTTCTGTGAGAAAGAGTGTAAAAACAAAGTGTGTTCGTTGTGTGAATAATTTGTAGTACTATTATTATTCATTGTTGATCATTTTATCCTTGGAGATAGACGTCTACAATCTGAAAGTACCGTTGAGAGGATGAATCTGTCTTAAGGACACCGTGTTAAACATTGAACTTGATCAAAAATTTGTTTGAGAAATTAATTAGGTAAGTAATTAATTTACTTGTTGTTTTATTTTATTTTATTTATTTATTTTTATACATTGTTTTGATTTTTGTAATCAAACAGTCTCTCTCCTTTGCTTTATTTCTTCTGTGTTCTGTTTGTTGTTAAGTATACAAACATAATTTATTCTTAATACAGTGAAGATTGTCCAACAATCTAAAGATAGATTTGTTTTCTGTGTCTTCATTGTATTAATTTTTCTGTGCTTTTACAAAGTAATATTCTGGTTAGAAAATACAAATAGTAGTCATATACTGTTTGATAAATAGTAGTAATATACTGTTTATTTTCTTTGACATATAGTAGTAATCTACTGTTGTCATTAATAATTTCAGATATTATTTTGTGTAGCAGTGTTACAGAAAATTAGTGTATAGTATTTTATTTTCCTGGTTTTAGGAACTAGAAAAGTAAAATTATTTTGTGTTATAACTTATTTTCTGGTTTTAGTAACTAGAAAATTAATTTATGTTTTCGTTTTTTTGAATTTTGTAATCAAATATTATGGCTATTGCAACTGAAAGTAGTACTCAAATTGTTAATACGACTCATGTCCCTATCCAGAACCATGTTCAAGTTCCAATAAATCATGGAGAAAAAGGGAAAAAATTTAATGGCACCGAGTTTAAGAGATGGCAGCAGAAAATGTTGTTCTATCTTACAACTCTAAATCTTGCCCCGTTTCTTCGTAAAGAGGCTCTAGTACTTAAAAAAGATGAAAATGATCGGCAAGTTGTTGCTGCTGTAGATGCCTGGAAATATTTTGATTTTCTATCTAGAAACTGCCTCCTAAATGGCCTAGACAACATGTTGTATAATGTTTGTAGTCCTTTGAAACTAACAAAAGAATTATGGGATTCTTTGGAGAAAAAATACAAGACAGAGGATGTCGGCACAAAGAAATTTTTCGTCGGTAAATTTCTGGATTTCGTTATGGAAGACTCCCAGACGGTAATTTCTCAAGTTCAAAATTTTTAATTAATTTTGTATGATATTCATGCTGAGGGTATGTCTCTGAGCGAGTCTTTCCAAGTCGTTGCATTAGTGGAAAAATTACCACCAGTTTGGAAAGATTTCAAAAATTATTTAAAATATAAACGCAAAGAGATGGCCATGGATGAACTGATTGTAAGACTGAGAATTGAGAAAGATAACTGTAAGGCTGAAAAGAGAAATGGTAAAAATCCCATTGAGTCTAAGGCTAATGTGGTTTAACAAGTGCCTAAACCACATAACAAAAAAATGAAGTTTGCTGAAGATGGTCCTAAAGAAGGCGACAACAATAGTAATAAGAAGTTCAAAGGAAAATGCTATAATTGTGGCAAGACCGGACATCGAGTCTCTGATTGCCGACGTTCTAAGAAGGATCGTGGAAGTACAAGCAAGAAGACTACCAATCAAGCCAATGTGATAGAACTTGATTACATTTTTGACGGGGTGAATGACATCAATCTTTTTGCTATGGTGTCTGAGGCTAATTTGGCTGGAAATCCTAAGGAATGGTAGGTTGACACTGGGGGCAACTCGACACATTTGTGCAGACAAGAAGATGTTCACTACTTATAATGAGGCTGCAAATGGTGAGCAACTATTCATGAAAAATTCTTATACTTCTGCTGTGGCTGGACAAGGAAAAGTTGTTTTGAAGATGACATCGGAGAAGGAACTTACCCTCAACAACATGCTGCATGTACGAGACATCTAAAAGAATTTAGTTTCTGGTTCTTTGTTAAGTAAGAATGGTTTTAGACTTGTTTTTTAGTCTAATAAATTTATATTAACAAAGAGTGATATGTATGTTGGTAAGGGATACATGAGTGATAATCTCTTCAAATTGAATGTAATGATTATTGTACTAAAACTTTCTATTAATAAGAATAACACATCTTTTGCTTATATTCTTGAGTCAAATTTATGGCATGGTAGATTAGGACATGTAAATTTTGATGCTTTGTGTAGATTAATTGGTTTGGATTATATACCAAAGTTTGAAATTGATTCTAATCACAAATGTGAATTTGTATAGAAGCGAAACTAACTAAGGCTCCATTTAAATTGGTTAAAAGAAAAACCAAACCTCTAGAATTAATTCATACTGATGTATATGATCTTAAATTTGTTTAAATTAGAGGAGGCAAAAAGTATTTCATAACATTTATCGATGATTGCACAATATATTGTCATGTATATTTACTTAGAAGTAAAGATGAAACCTTGGAAATGTTTAAACTCTACAAAACTGAAGCTGAAAATCAATTTGGTAAAACCATTAAGATGGTTAGAAGTGATAGGGGTGGTGAATATGATGCACCTTTAAATGAATTTTGTGCACAACATGGCATTATTCACCAAACTACAACACCCTATTCTCCACAGCAAAATGGAATTGCTAAAAGGAAAAATATAACCCTTAAAGAAATGATGAATGCCATGTTACTAAGTTCAGACTTATCGCAAAACTTGTGGGGGGAAGCAATATTGTCTGTTAATTATGTTCTTAATAGAATACCCCACAAGAAAATTAACAGCACTCTTTATGAATTGTGGAAAGGTTGACCACCTTCCTATAAATACTTAAAGTGTGGGGGTATTTGGCAAAGGTAGAAGTTCATGTTCCAAAAAGACTAAGATAGGACCAAAAACAGTGGATTGTATGTTTATTGGTTATGCTCAGAATAGTAGTGCATATCGATTTTTGACTTATAAATCAGAAATACCAGATATAAATGTGAACAAAATTATAGAGTCAAAAAACGCTGTGTTTTTTTGAACATGTTTTTTCTTATAAGAAAGGACATGAATTAAGTTCATAGAAAAGAACTTATGATTATACACAAAGTCAAGAGACTAATGACAATCAAACCGAAGAGACTGGTAATGGTCTTGACAATAGGATTTAACCGATGATAAACCAAGGCGAAGTAAGAGAGTTAGAACATTAAAATCTTTTAGTCCAGATTTTCTGATATACTTGTTAGAAAATGAACCTCAAAACTTTAAGGAAGCAATGACAGGTCCTGAAGCACCTTTGTGGAAAGAGGCTGTTAATAATGAAATTGAATCCATTATGCAAAATCATACTCGGGAATTAGTGGATCTTCCATCCGGTTCTAAACCTCTTGGATATAAATCGATATTCAAGAGAAAAATGAAAGCAGATGGTTCAATAGACAAGTATAAAGCAAGACTTGTGGTAAAAGGTTATAAACAAAAAGAAGGTCTGGACTATTTTGACACATATTCCCCTGTGACAAGAATAAAATCCATCCATATGCTTATTGCTATAGCAGCGTTGTATAATCTAGAGATACATCAAATGGATGTCAAGACAGCTTTCTTAAACGGTGATCTAAATTAAGAGATCTATATGGAGCAACCCGAAGGGGTTATAGTGCCAGGATAAGAAAAGACAGTTTGTCGGTTTGTAAAATCTTTTTATGGATTAAAACAAGCACCTAAGCAATGGCATGAAAAATTTGATCATGCTATGCTTACTAATGGTTTTAAGATAAACGAATGTGACAAGTGTGTCCATGTTATGTCATCGTTTGTCTTTATGTGGATGACATGCTTATCATTGGAAACAGTCAAAACATGATCAAATCAACTAAGAAAATGCTGAACAAAAGATTTGATATGAAAGATATGGGGGTCGCAGATATAATATTAGGAATGAAAATTACTAAAACATTTGATGGATATGCATTATCTCAACCTATTATATTGAGAAAATTCGGGTAAGTTTATCAAGGATGATATGAATGTAGCTAGAACACCTGCAGACATCAATATTTATTTATCAAAAAATAAAGGTGATGAGGTATCTCAGTTAAAATAGTCTCAAATCATTGTAAGCCTAATGTACCTAATGAATTGTACTCGTCCTAATATAGCTTATGCTGTCAGTAAATTGAGTAGGTATACTAGTAAACCTAGAGAAGATCATTGGAAAACGATCATTTGGGTTCTTAGATATCTAAGATTTACCCGTGATCATAGTTTGAACTTTATGCAATATCCTGTAGTACTAGAAGGTTATTGTGATGCCAACTGGATATCGGATACTAAAGATTCAAAATCCACTAGTGGATATGTCTTTACTCTGGGAAGCACTGTTGTTTCTTGAAAATCCATGAAACAAACATGCATCGCACGATTTACAATAGAATCTGAGTTCATTGCTTTAGACAAAGTAGGAGAAGAAGTAGAATGGTTTCGTCACTTCTTAGAAGACATTCCAATGTGGCCCAAACCTATGCCAACTATTTGCATTCACTGTGATAGTCCATCTGCAATAGGAAAGGCACAGAGTCATTTGTATAATAGTAAGTCACGATAGATTCATCGTCGACATAATATCGTATGACAATTGCTCTCAAATGGAATAATCTCAATAGATTATATAAAATCTAAAGAAAATATTGCGGATCCGTTAATAAAAGGTTTGACTAAAGAGCAAGTGTATAGTTTATTAAAGGGGATGAGATTAAAGCCTATTACATAAGAGTCATCATAATGGTAACCCTACTTAAATGACTGGAGATCCTAAGAATTAAGTTCAAAGGGACAATTAAGTTATGTGTGGCTCTCCAAAAATCACTAATGGATTAAAATTCCCTATCCATTCCTATGGTGAGAGTGATATCTACAATCTGCGTTTTATGCAAAGGTTTAAGGGTAAGCTTTGCTTTTAATGATTACTTATATCTTGGTTTAGGCATAAAAATCAAGACGAGTATAAGAGATACTCACAGTAAGAATCACTTATATGAGTGTCGAACTGGAGCCGGTTTTATGAGAATAAATAGGCTAAATTCTCTAGAAGCACTCATGAATAACCAGGAGCGTTCAAGGCCAAAATGAACACAACCATGAGAACCACGATGTATTAGAAGATATTTTATATGAAATCTATTGTCTTGGCTTACACAAACGGCTGAACAATTCAAGGGATCACGTCCATTGGTTAGCTAGTAAGTCCGATAAGTTATCACTAGGAAAGGTTCAAGGCCGAAAGCTACCTATCGTGATGTAAGATATTTTTTATCTATACTCTTTTGACAAATTCTGCATATTATTACATTTCCGTTGTCATTAAATTCCATTCATGTGAGGGATTGTTAGAAATGGTTTTGGAAAAATCAAATTTTTCCTCAACTTTGGTCTAATTTTTAGGTGGGATCCATGCGCTATAGTTGGTAGGTCTAAGTGGTAACGCATTCTATGCTGCGTTGTGATTCACGTGGTATATTTGGTTGCTTAAAACCATTATCGGGTGAATGAAAAATTGAAGCCAAAGTGAGTTCCATGGAAATGATGTTTTTGGTGAAATTTCCTTAAAGGTTTGAATTAAGGGTTGTTCCACATTAGTTTGGTGGACAAACTTTGTGTGGGTTTATAAGGCTTGGGTTTGGAACTTGGAATAGGCCCCAAGGGGCACTCAAGTTTTGTAGAGAGGGAGGTTATAGGCAAAGTGGGCTATACCCATTGGACCCAAAATAAATACACATGCGCGCGCCGTTGCTGCTGTCCATCCAAGCAGGTTGGGCTGGGCTGGGCTGGGCTTGGGTGCGGGTGCGGATGCGTGGTGTGAGGTTAGGTTGGGCTTGTCTGGCCCAATACTTATATTTTTGTTCCAAAAATATTAGAATTTATTTTTATTTTTTGGAAATAAAATCTATCAAGAAATTCAAAATTTTTCTCTCCAAACAGATTCATATCTGTTTAAAATTTAAACCCGATAAGTTCCAATTTGTTCAAATTAAACCAGACAGATTCAATATTTGTTTAAAATTCAAACCAAACAGTGCCTTACCTGTTCAAATAGTACGAAACAAGTTCTGTACCTGTTCAAACAAGTTTTGTATCTGTTAATTCAAACCGAATAGATACTATACCTGTTGAATTCAAAATTGAAAAGCCACCATTGCACCTATAAATAGACAAGTCCCTCATTTGGTTTTTTATTCAGAAAAATTCGTTCTTTCCTCTGTCATTACTTTCTGCATTTTGCTGCATTTAATTTTATGTGAGAAAGAATGTAAACATAAAATGTGTTCATTGTGCAAATAATTTGTAGTGCTACTATTATTCATTGTTGATCATTTTATCCTAGGAGATAGACGTCCACAATCTGAAAGTACCGTGGAGAGGACGAATGTCACGACCCAAACCCGCCCCTAAAAGTTTGGCATCGTAACCGGCCAGTAATCCAAGATTACCAAAGGCCTTCCTGTACAAAACGTAAATAATCGGGGCTAGCAGAAGCAAAGACAAAATACTATAAGTCCAATGAGCTGTGCATCTATATGAACAAATAAGTACATGTAAAAACGTTAATTTACTCACTTACATTACATAACATATAACAAAATATTTTATATAAAGTATGTGTACAACAAAAACAAAGCTTGCTAATGGCCTTCTAGGCCTAGTCCCAACTCGGAGGCACCTAAAACACTTGGTAGGCTTCAAAACGGCGGCTCAGTTTAAGACTCTGCCTATGCTTAACTTCCAGAACGCTCACCTAAAAATAAATATATATAAAAACAGTGAGTTAAAGCCTAGTGAATAACATTAACGTAAAGGGATTTGTGAACGAATTCCAAATACAATATCCGTAAAATAAATCATATCACAATCAATCATATCAGTCTTATATCAGAACATAATGTAACGGTACATCTCACAGAACATATCGCATATCGTCTTCCGACTAGAGTAATCGGTTCCGAATACCGATTAAACACATATCACCACAATGATGTGGCTAACGAGATCTCGTATCACATGTATGTCATGGACCCGTACTAATGTGCCATCCCCCATGACTTGGGACTATCCGTGGATGCCATAATAGATTCGCAAATAGGATATTCGTTCACACAATCAAGATAGCATTTCGAGAAAACATAACTTATCGATAACAATGAAAACATAATTTATATTAACATATATTTACAGAAATGTTACTCACAGTGGGCTTCCAAAACCGGTTGCACGGTCTTCGAGTCTTGACCTACAAATTCAAACATTCATAGCACAATTTTTTAACACACATCGACATCAAATCAATTAGTTAATTCTAAACTTTATTCGGTTATTCGATACTCGGTTGTTCAATTAGTTCTATTCTTTTCTTATTTTATTTCATGCTCATGAGATGCTAATGGATGTATATGACATGTGAAAACTGTGTAAATAAAGGCTCGGATGTCAGAAAATGACAAAAGAACAAAATCGAAAAATTTGCATTGTTTGGCCGCACGTGCGGTGGCCTTGGCCGCATGTGCAGTGCCCTGGCCGCTCGTGCGGTGGCCTTGGCCGCACGAGCGGTGGAACTGCAGAATGCATTTTGGCCCAAAACAAGGTTGGCCGCTCGTGCGATGTCCCAGGCCACTCGAGCGGTTTGGGTGGAAAATCAGTCCGAAATTCTGCTTTGAAAGGGAACCTCCTCTTTTGCAAAATCAACCTCAAATTTATGAAAATCAAGGCCCAAAACACTTGAAAACTACTTGAATTTCCCATTTCTAGTTTCAAATAAAAATCATAACTTTCTAACAAAACTCAATGTTTTATGTAAAGGATCAAATCTTGAATTGATATGGAAAATCATAATACATGCACATAAACTCAAAATTCATGGAGATTACTCTCAATTAAAGAACTAAGTGAAAAGTAAATACATATGCACAAGAATTCCATGAACTCATGCCAAGATCTTGAGATGAGGGTTCTGACAAGCATCTACACCATGAAACTCCTTAACTTGCTAGATATTAAGGGTAATACAACATAGATTCATGAAATTAGATGACACATCTTACCTTGGATGGTTTAATTACTGAAGATTTAGCTTGATCACCTTTCCTTCTTCTTCTTCCCCTTGGTTCACTCTTTCTCTAGAACTCTCTTCCTCTCTTAGATTTTTTCATCTTTTGTGTTGGGTCAAACAAGGGTCCATATCTTTAGTTATATATAATTGTGCCTAAAAGTTGAGCCAAACATGGCTTAGCGAATCAGACAAGATCAGTTTCTAATTAAACTTCCCAAATGGCTCTAAAAATTCCCAGTAGCATATTTACGTGCTCAATTTCGATTTCTGAACCCATTATGGTCATCAATTTCTGTCTCGAAGTTGTAGCCTCAACAGATATTTTTCCAATTCAAACAGATATTTCCCAATTACTTCATATTATCGCATAATTAATTAAGGATAATTGTGACATGCATTTTGGGGCCGTTACAATGAATCTGTCTTAAGAACACAATGTTAAACACTAGACTTGATCAAAAATTTGTTCGAGAAATTAATTAGGTAAGTAATTAATTTACTTGTTGTTTTATTTTATTTATGTATTTTTGTACACTATTTTAATTTTTATAATCAAACAGTCTCTCTCCGTTGCTTTATTTCTTCTGTGTTCTGTTTGTTGTTAAGTACACAAATATAATTTATTCTTAATACAGTGAAGATTGTCCAACAAACCGTTGAGCTTGATCTTCAAGTTTCATAATAAAAAAAGAAAGAATATCAAAAAAATTATCTCAAAGTAGCATTTTTGTTTCATTTACATACAAAACTGGGTACAAGCCATTAAGCTAACCAAAACTCTCCCTGTTCTGAATTTATTCTTTCTGCAATTCCATTTGGTGGTATATATATATATCAGGGTGAATTATATTAATAGTTTCTATAGTTTGGGACTTGTGTTATTTTGGTTCTTGACTTTTCAATTGTGACACATTTAATCCTGAATTTTGAATCTTATTCCAAATAAGAATAATTGAAGATTTCATTAGATTTTTCAAGGGTAAAATTGTCAATTTGATAAAATATAAACTAATTTGACAAAAATAAATGTCAAACCAATATTTTTGAATTTTTAAAAATTATTTCTACTCACTAAAAATAAAATTATGTAAAATTGATAAATCTTTTAGACATTTATTTTTTTTTTTTACCAAATTAATTTTTATTATGTGTTTGGATGATAATCATGTAAAATTAATTTTAAAAAATTAATTATGTAATTTTTATTAATTTTTATCAATTTTACATAATTTTATCATTGGTGGATAAAAATAATTTTTTAAAAATTTAAAATATTTTTTTGACATTTATTTTTGTCAAATTAGTTTATATTTTATTAAATTGATGATTTTTCCCTTGAAATTAAACAATGGTATCTTCAATTGTTCTAATTTGAAACAAGATTCAAAATTCAGGGTCGAATGTGTTATAATTAAAAAGTTAAGGACCAAAGTGACACGAGTCTCAAACTATAGAGACTATTTGTTTAATTTGACCTATATATCAAGTACCCTTAGTATAGCAAAATTTACACGTGTTTTCTTTGGAGAAGAAACGTACACAAAATATTTTCAGCAGTTGATACCACATTGTTTGACATTAGGCCCCTTCATTTTCAATAGGGCTGAGCAAGGAATCATGAAATCCGTAATCCGATCCAGTCCAGTCCAATTCGATAGGTTTGGATTGGTTTTTTGAATCCGCGGTTCAGTTCCGGATTGAAGAATTAAAAATCCGTAGTTCACGGATTGGTTCCGGATTGAACCCCACGGTTCCGGATTGGAACCGATCCGGACCGTATACAAATAGTCTATATTTTTATTATACATCCTCCCCATAGTATCTTCTCTTATTCTATATAAAATCTAAACTCAAACCTAAAACCGTATAATATCTTATTTTATTACTTTTGTTTGTATTTTCTTATGGTTGTTTAAATTCAAGAACAGTATGTCACTATTATAGAAAAACATGTTGCTATTATGGAACTGATATAGCGCTATGTTTATATTTTTATGAAATTAAAGTGTTATATATATATATATATATATATTTGTTATTTAATTACGTGAATCCGTGGTCCTAAACCGATCCAATCCGTATTTAAATGGATTGGTTCGGATTGGTTCCATGATTTAAATGGATTGGATTGGTTCCAATTTTTCAGGAACCGTAGATAAGGGATTGGTCTTGGTTTTATCCCAATCCGGTCCAATCCGGACCATGCTCACCCCTAGTTTTCAACACAAATGGGTCAATGCAGACCCATAGTAAGGAGAAGATAGAAGCCAGAAGCACTAACCATAAGACAACAATGGTGGATGTCCTGTTTTGCCTCCCCATGAGACCTTTGAGAAATGGATAGAGATGGACAATGACCTAAAATGCAAAGAAGGGCTTTCCAAACAAGAGACCTCATGATTGGTACCCATGGTTTATGGCATCTAAAACTCCGGCCACAACCCCAACAAGATTAATAATTAGGATTGTCGTTGGTGGGATAAGGAGGGTGGTTATAGCCCTCCGAAATCCCCATCTTCTGTTGCCTTTGATGTGACTGTAAGGTTTGTGTCAATTCCAGCCAAAATCTTGCACAGATCTTGTATGACGGCAAAGAGGTGAGCAGACACACCACCTAGGACCCAAAGCTACTCGTTCCTCCACCATTCCTTTATGCTAACTCCACTCCAACTCAGCTCAAGAATGCCTATAGTAAAGATTGAGATAAATAGTGCGATGAAGAAGAGACTTGCAAAGGTGCTTATCTAGATTGCATATGCATTACAAATTTATGATTAATAAATAATTTTGTATGATCACCAAAAAAAAATAAAAAATAAAAAAGTTCAACCCGGTTTCCTTTTTGAACTGACTGATTTCTCTCTAGTCTAGCGTTATGATTAACTTTTTGCTTGAAGCAAATGTGAAATCCATTTCAAGCTGCCTTTTTGGACTGTGTAGTGCAGCTTATATGAGCTGATTATAGTTTCTTCTTCTTTTTCTTTTAAATTTTGGAAGTTTATGTTAAACTGTTTGGTACAGTTTCTGTTTACAGTTTATTTGGCACAAATAGTTTAGATAACCATAGAAGCTATGAGATTGGTGTTTTTGACATCTATATAATCTTTTAGCTTATAAGAAAAATTCATCAAACATGCCCAAATTCCAAATACTTGCAAGCTCTCACAAATAGTAGGTATAAAGTAAGACAAAGCCCTGTCAATAATAAGCAGTGTGTTTGTTTCAATTTTTTGAATTAAATTTTTTGAAAATTAAGTTTTTTGTTTTTTGTATTTTTTTTTTCATTTAGTGAATATTTTTAAAATTTTAAGAATTTTTTTTTTACTTTTTTAGATGCATTTTACTTAGATTTATCTAAATAATAAAATATTTGTGAAAAAATATTTTAAAAAATTAATAAATACACAAAAATACAAAAAATGTATTGAATTTTGGTATTATTATTATTATTTTATATTTTTGGTATTTAGTAAATTTTTATCAATAAATCTTATCTCACAAACAATTACTTCAATTAGTCTCAAGTTTTTTTCTATTGATCTGTTAAGTCCTATTAGTGAAAAGTTTTTTTCCGTGTGGTCCTATTTTTGATTTTGGTAGTGTTTTGATGGACAACTATACCATTTTATTAATGTGACAGGTATGATATAATACTCTAATGTGGCAAATATTAATGTGACACTCCAACGATGTGACACCTCAAAAAAATTAAAAATTCTTTAGTTTACTTTTCTAAATGAGACAACGTGGCGGGTATGATGCGACACTCCAAAACTTTTACTCAAAAAAAAAAGAAAAAAATCTTAATTCATCTAATTAATTTCAAGAACAAAAAAATAAAAAATGAAAAAAATCTTATTAATTAAGGTTGTAAATTTTTTTATTTTTTTTATTTGCAAACTCTCAATTTTGAAAATATAATCAGAATTTTAGGCTGAGTTTGGTTGTATTTTGTAAATGTAATTTGAGAGTATGAGTTATATTTTGAGTTTTTGTGTTGTAGAATTATGATTTGAGTGTAGAAAATTTGTTTGGTAAAGAGTTTTGAAAATAGTTTTGGAAAAGAGGTTTGATTTGAGTGGGGAATTGTTGATGTGACATTTGATATGTGATATAAAAATTTACAACTCATAACTAAACATACAACTCAAAATTATTTTAAAGCATATAAAAAATTTAAAAATTTTCAGAAAATATTTTTCCCGATTATATAAATCAATTGCAAAAAAAAAAAAAAAAAAAAATTCACTGTTTCAGACAGCCGGCCAGACGACCGGCCGGACGTCCTGTTCCCTCAAACACCCCCTCTGCAACAAACATAATGTTTTGACATATAGACAGAGTTTTCGGCAGAGTTTTAGAAAATTAATTCCAAAACTCTTACCAAACATCATGCTCAAACTCAAGTGTTGAAAACTATTTTCAGAACACAAACAAACAGAGCCTTAGTATCTTTACATTGTATATTCTATTAGTTATGTGGTGATTTCTTGACTCGTTAAAAGTTTGTTCGAAATCAACTAACTATGTACACAAGTCAAGTTTTAACACAATCATAGATCAATAAGTTTTCAAATAAGGCTTAAACAACTCGTCTCGATAAACTTATATGTATTATGAAAAAGTAAGCCACTCAAAGTGGACTCGTATTCAGTTCGTTAAAAATTCATTCAAGATCAACTCGTTATGTAAACAAGTAAAATTTAAACACAATTTTAAATTCATTTAGTTATCATATTATACTTGAACAACCTATTACTCGATTTAAGTCGGATGGTTTTTAACCCTACTTTGGATTTTGAATTTTTTTTTTTTTTTTTTTGTGTTATTAAAAAGCATTGGTTGTTTACTAGATCTTTGCATCTTTATTTATTCATTTTGGCATACTCAACATTACATCAATAGTACTGCTCTTGTAATCTCTAAACCCTTATTCTTTGCTGCTGATCAATTTCTAGACAATGTCTTCATAAAAGAACTTCTTAAAAGCATCCATGCGATCCACTTGAAGACACAATGCAACAACCAACGATCCATCCTCGTTGTGACTTGGTAGTAACAAAGTGTCACCATCAAGATCATGATTTCCTGGACCCATGTAGATTTCCTTTCCCCAACCAAAATCCACCCCATACATTGGCAAGCTCATCCAACTTGTCACTCCAAGATTTGGGTTTCCATAGAAGAAAGGCTTACTCTCTTGGTCTACTGCATGTAGATATTGAAACTTCGACAAGTCTGTTTGGTTCTTGAGAAAATTAATGGCTGAGTTGAGGTACTCATCAGTCACTTTCTCAATTGCTTCTCTTATTCTACTTGAAGCATAACCTAATGGTCTAGACAGTAGCTCACCCGAGTAGGCAGTCGCGACCACATCTACAGTTGCATTGCCAAAGTACTTTTGTGGCAATGGTGGTTTCTTGCAACGACTGCGTGAATCAACAGTCACAACTAATGATGTCAGTTGCTCACTTTTGTGCCCGCGGGCCTTGCATGCGCATCTCCATATGTGTCCAGTGATCGACTCATAACGAGTGTAAGCACGACAAATAGTACTAGTAGTACCACTACTAGTCCAGTTCCACCCTTCATTAGCCTTATCCTTGATTTTCTCAACTTGGGTTTTTTCTCAGTTTCAACATCGCTGTCGTGGTTTTCTTCTTTCTCTCTTCTTCGCTGCTTGTTTTCCCAATCAAAAGTGGCGGCTGATTGAACTGGGCATGATCAAAATGTGATTTTGGTGTTGGATCAACAGCTCGCAGATCCTCCAACACCTTTCGATCAAGGAATGGTGATGCAGATATTGGCTCGCCTCGAGCAAGCCTAGCCCACTCGGACACGAAATGAAGAGCACTTTGCCCATCAACAACCGCATGTGATATTGTCATGCCGAGGCTAATGCCACCACAACTAAACTTCGTTAGTTGCACAATTAGTAATGGCAATTCATGGATAGGGGTGCTCTTGTAGTTAACACAAGGGATAAGGCAGTCAAACTCGGGGGACGGAGAAAAGTCGCCAAAATCATCTAGCTTGGACTCGGAGTCAGCTTCAATGAGCTGAACACCCAGGGCATTGCAATCGAGCACTAGACGACCTCCACCTATGGAACTCAAACGACCGGCTAATGGATAAAAATGCACCAATGCCAAGCTCAATGAATCTCTTAGTGTTTTTATGATCTTGTAAGTTGGAGTGAGCCACTCTTTTGGAGGTTTGTAGAAGTAGATAGTGGGAAAATGAGTTATGACACCTATTTGATCCCATTCTGACAAGGTAAGACAACCATTTTGTGTTGGCTTTGCTGGTTTAACCAAGCAAGAACCTCTCAAGCTCACCACCATTTTTGTTGAGAGAGAGAAGAAATGGTTATAGTTCAATTCCAAATTAAGTGTATTTAAAAGGTTGGTAGTATACATGAAATGGAACCACACGTGGCACATGAGCTCATCTGCACGTAACGAAGTGAGTGTTTGGAAAGTTACAATTTTAATAGGTTATTTTAGTTTTAAATTATTTTAGTAGGTTAAAATTTTTGTATTTTGAAAGATAATTGGATTTTTTTTATATAATTAGATGTGATGTTTGTGAGAGAAAAAGTAAAATGAATATGAATTGGTTGTGATATTTTGTCTTGTTAATTATTTTAATCTATTTTGTCATTTTGTAAATTTTAACTTAAAAAGTCAAAAAATAAACTTTGCCGAATACACCAAACTTAATTAATAAAGTTTGTTTTAATGATGTTCCATATTGTGCCTATTTGGTAAAAAAATTTTCCAGCTTAAGGCCTCGTTTAGAAACAGGCTAATTTAGTAACTTTTTATTTATTTGGCTAAAATATGATCTAAAAAAAATTAGTATGTTTGGAATGACTTTTTAATTTTTTACGAAAAGATGTGCAAAAAGTAGAGAGAAAAGAGAATTTTTGACTTTTTGGTCTGGATTGTTGGTTTTTTGACTTTTTTAGTGACTTTTTGGCTAAAAAAACCAGTTGCCAAAACGAGGCCTAAATTCCCTTTTGGCTTAAATTAAGCTATGTTGGTGTGTTTGGTATAACTTATAAACCACAGATTATAACTTAATTTAAACATTTTTCGGCTTAAATCTGAAAATTGCTCTAAGGCCTCGTTTGGTTACCCTCCGTTTTAGCCAAAAAATTAAAAAGTTACTAAAAAAGTCAAAAAATCAACAACTCATACCAAAAAGTCAAAAATTCTCTTTTCTCTCTACTTTTTGCACATCTTTTCGTAAAAAATCAAAAATTCATCCCAAACATACTAAATTTTTTTAGCTCATATTTTAGCCAAATAACCAAAAAGTTACTAAATTAACATATTCCCAAACATGGCCTAAGGGTGCTTATAAATTTAGCTTAAGCACAGCGAAAGCTTCTATTTGCACATACAATATACACTTTTTGCACATCCTCCTTGGTATACTTTTTGCACATCCTCTTCATTAAGTGTGTGTATAGAGTGGGTTTGGTGTGTGTAAATAGTAGCTCCCAAGCACAGCTGATCTTGGAGAGGCAAAATTACTTAAATGCCCTCCAAAAACTTAAGAAATTACAAAAATGCCAACATATAAACACAGTTCTGGGTTCAGACCTAACCCTTCTCCTCTCAAACGATGCTCTCCTTTTCTCCTCTCCTCTCACTGCCGAATGATGAAGAACTGCTCCACACATTGAAGATCGTCGGTGATCGTCCTTGTTTTCCGTTGATCTCTACCAAAAAATAAGATTTGAAACCCTAAACTCTATGTTTTGTTATATGAGAGGGAGATTTATGATTTGAAATTGGGCCATGACGTTAGCCGGGCAGATTTGGGCCGAGGTATTGGGCTCCAAGATCAAGCCGTGATATTGCTCGGTGATGGCAAAGCCCACGTGGAACCGAGTTATCTGATCTCAGTTCCGCGAAGGCCGGACAGGTAGAGGAACAGCCTAGATGAGGCTCCCCGGCTCACGCGTTGCAAGGTTGTAATGCACGCACCTTAACCCGGTTGGAAGGCCTGTGCTTGGAGCTTGGCCGAGAAGGTCTTTGGCTGACCGACGTCACCAATCTCCAGCTCAGCTTCGCCGGAATACAGTTGAGCACGGCTGGAATTAAGCCCGGTAGTAGGAAACTACGACATCAACTGCACTTGGGCATGTTCGGTATGGCCGTTGATAGCCGAGACAATGTTGCCCGGCTGCCGTGCTCCCAGCAGAGTGGGGTGGCAGTTGGGTTAGGTGATGTATAGCAAGATTTGTGCTGACAGATGAGATAACAGAGTCACGTGTCGAGAGACCAATGGGAGTAGATTTGGGGCGCAGAAGGGTATATAAGCATGTCTGCGCCCCCCATACGCAGGACAGGAACACTTTGTAAGGAAATTCTTACACTCAAACACTCCTCTCTCTCTCTCTCTCTCTCTCTCTCTCTCTCTTTCTTTCTCTCTCTCTCTCTCTATCTTAAGGTGTGCGCTAACTTGATCGTCGGAGGGTTTTTCCGGCCACACACCGCCGGGTAGCTCACCGTTATTTGCTCGCAGGTGATCGGACAGAAACGGAGCTCGGAAGAAAGAAGTACGGGCTTGCCGGAATATTTGCTTCCCGTACAATTGGCGCTGTCTGTGGGAAGCTTGACAGACAAAACCTTGTCTTCTAGGCTCGTCTGATCGCCGTCCATGGCGAACAACGATGAGTTTCCATTGTCTGCCATAGACGGAGCCACCCCGGAGTTCACCCGAAGGAGAGAAGGACCTCCCGCCATCCATCCAATGGCGGACTTGGAGATACCCACCTGAGGACGGTCAGGAGACGCGCGGGATAAGCGCGGAAGAAGTTATGGTCATTCACGAAGTCCAGACGGTCATCGGCGGCGGAGAGAATCACATGCCCGACGTCTGGAACACAAGTTGAGGGACCAAGATGCTGTCATCCGGCGAATGGCGGCGGAGATGGAGGAGCTCAAGCGGCATGTCAAAGGGAAGGGTGTAGCTGGATTAGGTGACCACAGTGAGCGCACCCCATCCCGCCGTTCAGGCGGTCAGAGTCAGCGACGCACTCCATCCATTTCTATTACCAGAAGTTACCAGGTTGGTGATTCCGATGTGCATGCAGAGAAGTCTAGCGCGCAAGATAGCACTTACCGGCCCTCACGTCCGGTGACGACGTCGAGGTACTCTTACTCCGCTCATTCAGAGGATTTGCGGGCGGTCTTAATGGAGCGGGCTCGTCGGCGCGAAGCTCAGAGGATACCGGCGTTCCAGCGGCTATCCTACGGGGTTCACACCAGCGAGGAGGTCGGAATACCTTTACCCCGCCAAGCAGTGCCACTCCTAGTGGATTCAGATTTGGCCAGGTTAAGTGCCACCCCTTTCTCCTTGGAAATAGAAACAACACCGCTTCTGGCAAGCTTCCACCAGCCAAAGTTCATGCTTTACGACGGGAAAACCGATCCCTTCATGCATGTAAGTCATTTCCGACAGGTCATGGCCGGACATAGGCGGAATGACGCTCTTATGTGCCTCATCTTTCCGTCAAGTTTGGGCGAACTGGGCTTGAAGTGGTTTGAAAGGCTGCCGGAGGGGAGTATTGAGAGGTGGCATCAGCTGGCCAAAGCCTTTGTCACGCGCTTCAAAACCAACACAAAAACACCAAAGGAAGTCGATCACCTATTGAGTGTCAAGATGGAACCGAGCGACACATTAAAGGCATACAACTCTAGATATTGGGAGACCTTCAACGAGATCTTAAATTGCCCGGTCAACCTTACAATCACTCAATACAAGCGTAGTCTCCCAGTCGGACATAGACTGCGGGACTTGCTTACCATGCACCAACCGACGTATCAATGAGCACATCCGAGTCGAGGATGATGCGTCAGCATCTACCGTGAAGGTAACTCCAGTAGCAATAGACAAGAAGACAGCAGGCAAAGTGCATGCAGTTGGGCAAGAGTCCAGCCGCTCAAGTGACCGAGCAGAGGAATCGGACCGTGGCTCGAATCGTAAAAACTGGGATAGAGGACGTCGGAATGACCGGGATGACTACCCCCGAGATGACGTAGCGGAAGCAAACAGAAGGTTGAAGGCAAGGACTGGCATAACCACGGTCTTCAAGATTCCGATCTATCGCATACTTAGTGAAATCCGAGACGAGGAGTATGTCCGGTTTCCTGCTAAGTTGGACGATGGACAAAAGGGCTACAATCCGCGGTATCATTGCACGTTTCATCAGGAGCGAAGCCACCGGACTGAGGATTGTTTTCCATTGAGGCAATACCTGGAAGAGCTAGTCACGGCCGGGCACCTGGATCTTTACATTGATGGGGGCGTTAAGGCAAATCAGGTTCCGGTTGATCCGCGGGGACCGGATGACCGAGATGCACCTCCTCAAGGGGTTGTGAATGTCATCCACGGCATAGTGGAACCGGCGCGTGTTTGCGAGCTCCGTGGTATGATCAAGAAGGCAGAGCACATGAGGGAAGTTTTGTCAGTTCAGCCTGCGCTCAAGAGGGGGAAGACGGAAGCGAAAGATGTGATCAGTTTCTCCTCAAGGGACTTGGAACGCATTCAGACACCGCACAATGACGCCTTAGTAGTTACACTCCGCGTCAAATATTTTGAAGTCAAACAGATCTTGATCAATCAGGGAAGCTCAGTCGAGATCATGTACTACGACGCTTTCAAACAGCTCAAGCTCCGAGATACGGATTTGGCCCCGGCGACATCACCATTGGTTGGCTTCAACTCACAACCGGAGTGGCCTTTGGGAAAGATTATCCTGCCGGTCAAAGCGGGATCCGTAGTCAATCAGGTGGAGTTCTGGGTGTTACAGGTGCCATCTACTTACAATTTGATCCTTGGAAGAGGGTGGTTTCACGCTATGCAAGCCGTGGCATCGACTTTTCACCAAGTAATGAGATTTCCCTCGGCTATGGGGGCAATCGAGGAGATTTAGGGCGATCAGGTCATGTCAAAGCAGTGCTTCGTGGCAGTCAACGGGAGCCGGGCTGCCAAAGGATTTGTTCAAATGATTGAGGGACCGGAGGACCAAGGTGTCTTGGATGATGTGGGCACCAAGGCCGAGGACAAAGCTGTCGAGGAATTGGTGGAGGTGCGAATTGATACAGAGCAGTCGGACAAGTTCTTCTTGCTCGGCTCAAGCCTTACAACCATAGAACGGACCGAGATGGTTGAGTTTCTGATGGCCAACATCGAAGTTTTTGCATGGTCGCCTTACGACATGCCCGGCCTCGATCCAAGTTTTATTTGCCATCATCTCAATGTCTTCCCCAGAGCCAAGCCAGTCATTCAGCGAACAAGGAGATCGGCGCTGCATCACGCTGAGGTAGTTGCGGAGGAAGTCAAGAATTTGCTGGAGGCACGAGCAATTCAAGAAGTGCACTATCCTCGGTAGATCTCAAATACAGTAGTGGTACTGAAGAAGAATGGGAAGTGGCGGGTTTGCGTTGATTACAAAACCGTCAACCGAGCTTGTCCGAAAGATAGCTTTTCTTTGCCTAGAATTGACCAGCTTGTGGATTTGACGGCTGGACATAACAGGCTAAGTTTCTTGGATGCCTACTGCAGCTATCATCAGATTGCCATGCATGGCCCCGACCGAGAAATCACCTCATTTACTACACCAAGGGGACTCTTTTGCTACCGAGTCATGCCTTTTGGTTTGAAGAACGCCGGGGCAACTTTTCAAAGGATGGTGACCAAGATGTTTGCTCCTTTGCTGGGCCAGACAATGGAAGCTTACATTGATGATATGGTGGTTAAAAGCCGGCATCAGGCAGATCATTTGTCCGACTTGGCCGAGATGTTCGCCATTCTCAAAAAGCACAAGCTACGCCTGAATACGTCTAAGTGTGCTTTCGGCGTGGGATCCGAAAAATTTTGGGGATTCTTAGTCACGAACCGAGGTATCGAAGCAGACCCTACACAAATCCAAGCCGTGCAAGAGTTAAAACAGCCTAGCTCGGCGAAAGACGTGCAGCATCTGGCCGGAATGGCCGCCGCGCTTAATCGATTTATAAACCGGTCAATAGATCGCTGCCGCCCTTTCTTTCAGTCCTTAAAATCAAAGTTCTCCTGGGATGCCCTTTCTTTCAGTCCCTAAAATCAAAGTTCTCCTGGGATGAAGAGTGTGACCGAGCTTTGGCCGAGCTCAAGGAGTATCTGTCTTCAGCGCCACTGTTGGTCACACCGGAGCCTGGAGAAGAACTCTCTCTTTATTTGGCCATATCACAGCATGTAATCAGTGCAGTGCTTGTCCGGGCTGAAGGAATCAAGCACCTCTCCATCTTTTATGTCAGCAAAACTTTGCTACCGGCAGAGTCGAGATACTTGCCGTTGGAGAAGCTTGCTTTGGCATTAATGATGGCTTCAAGAAAGTTGGCGCACTATTTCCATGCACATACCGTCATCGTCTTGATCGAGTTCCCCCTCAAAGCTTTATTCGAGCGGGCAGACTTCTCTGGTCGGATTCTTAAGTGGGCGGTCGAGTTGGGACAGTTTGATGTGAAGTTCCAGCCGCGCACAGCCATCAAAGCCCAGACTTTGGCCGACTTCGTCGCCGAATTCTCACCCGGAACTCATCCAGTATGCCCGGTTGATATTACCGTGGCAGATGATGAGGTGCACGCAAGACCATCCGAGATACAACCAGTTGGTAGTGGTAGCGACGCGGAGTTTGCGCGCACCACTGAAGCACCCTCAGTTTGTACGGTTTTACCACCTGGTAATGCGATGACGGAGTTGAGTATCACCGACCAACCTGCTCTATCCAGTCCCGCATCACCAAGGGGGGAAGAAATGCAACCACACAGCTCAGAACCTGCAGCCGGCATAATACCGCAACATGGTGATTCGCCTACGGACTTGAGCATTGCAGATCAACTTGCTGAGTCCGGTGCCGAATCATCAAGGGTGACTGAATTGGAACCAATCAACACAGAACTTGAAACCGAACAGCTGAGCAGTCGTGACCCCATCAACCTTCAAGCCTCTCAGGACCCCTCAGAATGCTGGAAGCTCTTCGTGGGGGAGATGTGGAAACTTTTTGTTGATGGAGCCTCGAACCGTCACGGCGTCGGGCTAGGTATAGTTTTGATATCACCAGACGGGTTGACAATTGAACACTCTATCACCCTTGGCCTCCCAGCATCCAACAATGAGGCCGAGTACGAGGTGCTTTTGGCCGGTCTCAAGAGCGCGCTTCAGATGCAGGCATCAGAGTTAATGGTTTACAGTGATTCCCAGCTTGTGGTTAACCAAGTTTCTGGGGTCTACCAGGCAAAGGATGACAGAATGATAAAGTATCAAGCTTTGGTCAGGGACCACATCAAGCGATTCCAGGCAATCAGGGTCCAACAGATCGGCCAAGAGGAAAATGACCGGGCAGATGAGCTGGCCGGCCTGGCCTCTATGGTCGACCGCTCATTTCGCAACCCTCTTTTGATTGAATTCCTACCGAGACCCGGTATTGAAGAAACCGGGCAAACGGAAGTATTCTGCGCCGCGCTAGGTCCTTCCTGGATGGACCCTATAGCCCTATTTCTCAGAGATCGGATTCTGCCATCCGACAAGAAAGAAGCGCACAAAGTCCGGGTGAAATCAGAGCGGTTTTGGCTCTCTCTATCTGGAGTGTTGTATAAAAAGTCCTTCACCGGTCCTTATCTGAAGTGCGTGCACCCGAGTAGCGTGGAGGCGAGGCCTTCCTGTACGAAATTCACGAAGGCATCTGTGGCAGTCACATAGGGGGCAAGTCCTTGGCCTACCGCGCTATTTCGTAAGGCTATTGGTGGCCGTGCATCCAAGCCGACGCACAATAATATGTTCGCAAGTGCGAGAAGTGCCAGAAGTTTGCGCACCAGATCCATCATCCGGCTAGAGAACTTCTTCCCCTAACCAGCCCTTGGCCTTTTGCAATGTGGGGATTAGACATAGTGGGGCCGCTCCCAACAGCACCAGGCAATCGGAAGTTCTTCATCGCGGCAACAGACTACTTCACCAAGTGGGTTGAAGCCCAGCCTTTGGCAACAATCAAGGAAAAAGACGTGAAGCGGTTTGTCTGGCAGAATGTGGTAACACGGTTCTGCATCCCTAAAATTTTGATCTCTGACAACGGCACCCAGTTTGATGGTCGCCTATTCAAAGGGTTTTGTGAAGATTTGAAGATTGAATTCTTCAACTCCACTCCGGCTTACCCGCAGTCCAACGGTCAAGCCGAGGCGTCAAACAAGACTATTCTTGACGGACTGAAGAAGAGACTTGAGAAGGCCAAGGGAAAGTGGGCCGAGGAACTTCCCAGCGTCCTTTGGGCATACCGAACTACCCCGCGGCGTTCTACCGGGGAAACTCCATTCGCTTTGGCTTATGGCATGGAGGCGGTCATACCTTTGGAAGTAGGCATGCCCACTCTCAGAAGTGAAAGTTTTGAACCTGAGCTAAACGCCGAGGCCATTGCTCTGGAAATGGATCTAGTGGAAGAACACCGGGAAAGGGCTCTCATCCACATCGCTGCCTACCAACAAGAGCTCTCAAGAAAGTACAATAAAACAGTGCACCCCAGACCGTTCAAAGTAGGTGATTGGGTTTTGAGGAAAGTTATGGGCAACACCCTGGTGCCAGGTGAAGGCAAACTAGGGGCAAATTGGGAAGGACCCTACAAGATAACCGGTCTGGCGGGCAATGGGGCATACCACTTGGAGGATCTCGATGGTAGAGAAATACCCCGGCCATGGAATGCGGCCAACCTCAAACTGTACTATTTCTAGCTTTTGTTTTCTTTTTGTGCAAAGGAATTTTTTGCCTTACACTTCATAATGTAATTCTTTTTGTCAATATATAGAAGTGTCTTCTTTGCCTTAGCATTTTGATTGATTGCTTTGAATACTTGAGATTCTCAACCGAGATGATTTACTCCGGTTGAAAGAGTTGATGTTTTGTTCAACTTAAGTATTCTCAACCGAGATGATTTACTCCAGTTGAAAGAGTTGATGTTTTGTTCAACTTAAGTATTCCCAACCGAGATAAGTTATTCCAGTTGAAGGAGTTGGTGGTTTGTTCAACTCAGAGATTCCAACCGAGATGAGTTACTCCGGTTGAAGGAGTTGATGGTTTGTTCGACTCAGAGATTCCAACCGAGATGAGTTACTCCGGTTGAAGGAGTTGATGGTTTGTTCAACTCAGAGATTCCAACCGAGATGAGTTACGCCGGTTGAAGGAGTTGATGGTTTGTTCAACTCAAAGATTCCAACCGAGATGCCCTACTCCGGTTGAAGGAGTTGATGGTTTGTTCAATTCTATCAGAATTAAAACCGAGATGGTGTATTCCGGTTATACAAGATGTTTTGTTCAGTTCAGGCATGCTCAACCATGATGGTTTAGTCTGGTTGAAAGAATTAGTGATTTGTTCAACTTTGTTGTTCCAACCGAGATGTTTATTCCGGTTGAAGAAGTTCCTAAATTTTACTAAATTTACCGAGATGTTAACTCCGGTCAAGCTAGTTGGTGATTTGTGCAACTACGTGATTTAAACCGAGATGTTTTGCTGAAGATAGAGTTCGAGAAAATCGTGCAAACACTTGATGCAATTAAAGCTTTTCATTGATAGAAAGTTAATACAAAAAGAGGGACAGAGAGCCCGGTTACATGTGAAAAGCAAAAAAAAAAAAAAAAAAAAAAGCAATAGAAAAAAGAAAAAACTAAGCTAAGGGGGAGAGATTGGTGAATTCATCATCCGAAGTTGTCTCCAAGTTCACTGCTGGAGATCGGTCTTCAACACCGGGCTCAGTTCGGCCGAGCTGCTCCTGTTCTGGTTGCTCCTCTCCGTCAGTATCTTCCTCGGCCTCTTCCTCTTCAAGCCCTTCCTCGGCCTCAACCTGCAATGCACTGGAGACGTCATTGGTATATGGCACGAGGTAGGCCGGCAGGGAAGCAAGTGGCGGGGTGGGAAAGGCGTCAGTATCAGGACCCTGACCGAGATGCTCGTAGGCAGACTTCCAACCCGCTTTGAAGTAGATGTCTTGGGTAGCGAAGACCTGCTTCTTGTAGCTTCCCTCGGCTTCTAGGAAGCCGGCGTTGTTTGCATCTCGACAGTCCTTCTTCCTTGACTTTTTCAGAACGTCCAGCTCGGCTTGGAGCTCATCGCGCTTCTTCTCGGCCTTCTCAAGCTGACCGTGCAACCTGTTGTTGTCAGCATTGGCGATTTGAAGAGATGCTTTTGCCCGGCCAAGCTCGGCTTGGAGGCTTTGGACTTGGCTGTCAATGTCGGCTGCCTTTTGCCGAAGTCGGTGGATGCGCTCCATGACTAAGTGTTGTTTTTGGATGGCCTGCAAAAAGGAATCCTGATCAGAGTAGAAGAAGAAACCGTGCAAACACTAGTGAAAATTGGAGTAGAAGGTTGAGACTTTTACCCTGGTCATAGACTTCACGGCTGATTTCACCAGACGGGTGTCAGGAACGTGGTCGCTGCCAACCACGTCGTTCGGCAGGAGAAGGGCTTTGGAGAGATCAAAGGCAAGAAGATGTTCTTTGTCTCCCTTGACGGAAGTCGTTGCCGAGATCACCTTTCCCCGGTGCTTGAGCTGCGGTCTCCATGCCGGCGTTGGGTCAACTGTGACGGTAGGTTGCTCAGTGGATAGTTCGGTAATCAGCTCGGCAGACGGGCCTGCGCGAGCTCTTTTGCCAGCCCGGTGTGTTGCTTGGCTTGACTCCCCGGCAGCTTGAGAAGCTAGGGCGACCACGGCGCCCCTTGACTGACCGGCGGCTAGAGAGCGGGTGACGACGCTCGGTACCTCGGCAGACGTTGCGGTGAGCAGGTTTTTGATTCGGCTTCGTTTGGCCATCTCTTGCTCTTCTGTCAACCCGATTAGTGGAATGTCTAGCAAAGTTGGATCTGGAGGAGGTGATGGAGCACGGAGAAAGTCTGTAACTTTACTTCGGTGGGGAGCAGAGTATCTGTAGGTTGGAGTGTAACCGAGCAGCTCGTTGCAATCTCGGTGGCGATGGCGGAGCACGGTCCGAATTGCCTCTACGTTGGGAAATTGGTAGTTAGCTTGCAAGGCTTGGATTACTGCAAAAGAAACAAGAAAACTGGTTAATTACAGAATAAAGAAGGTAGGCTGACCGAGCAAGTTTGAGCGGCTTATATGAGGAACCGAAGTTCTTGCTTATAAACCAGCCCGATACCTCGCCTGTTTCGTAATTGCCTGACACCTAGAAAAAATCGTCGTCGTACAAGTCTTTATCTGGGGTGCCGGTTACAATTTTCTCCTTGTCCGGTCTGATTTTCAAATAATATGCTAGGTCGTCACCGGTGTGACCTATCGTGTATTGCCTTAATATCTCGGCTAGACCTAAGTTGGTGCCTAGCCGGTTGTTCAGTTCATGGACGCCGTTGATAATTCGGTAAGTGTTGGTGGACACTTGTGTGGGTGCCAGCCCGGTGCGGCGGAGGAACTCGGTGATAAGTGGGTTGAGTGGGAAGCGGAGGCCTCCTTCGACGATGGACAGCACGGTGAAGGGGCATTGTTCTGTTCTGCCCCAAGGCGTGGTCTCTTCTTCTGCGAGCTCAATGTGGACGTCGGCAGGGATGCCGTACTCCTCCCTGAACGTAGCTAGCGCAGCTGGAGTATCCACGAGGAAGCAGAATTTCCCCATTTACGACCGACTAATTTAGCTCGGCTGTGGTTTGGCACTGTTAGGTGATTTGTGGCTGCTCGGTCTTTGGGAGCCTCAAGAATGGTCAGTGGTCCCCTTGGACTTTGCAGGAAAAGGAGAGCGAGTGTAAGAGGGAGCGCGGTCGCGCAAAGCGAGCTTGACTTTAGCTCGGTCGTCTAGAGTGCCAAACCACCTCGGTCGTAGAGGCTAACCAAGGAGCTCGGCCGCCCAAGCAGACCAGATTTTAGCCCGGTTGAGCGGCCAAGACCTTTGTTATCCCGGTTCTTGCTATGGTTAAGTCTAACAGGTTATTTGCTCGGTCGGGATGGTTTTTTGGATCAAACGAAGACCTGGAGCTCGGTCCGCCCCAGTTCTTCGAAGTTCATCAGCGAAAATGAAGAACACCATGAACAGTGGGAGGTTTGGGACGATTTCTATGGCCTATGTCCTAAGAACTACGTTTTATTGCCCTATTATGTGAAATATCAAGGAAAATAACAATAACAAGGGTTGGAGGGCTTACCAATATGGAGCAGTGGTTGCTTCTTCTTCGAGCGCGAGTTCAGGAATGGCAGAGGAGAGGCAAGAGCTCTGGGTTGCTTGGAATGGCAGTGAGTCAGTAAGAGCTCAAGGAAAATGAAGGGGGGGATGTTTATAGAGGAGACGAAACCGCCCAAATTCAAATTCTGGCAAGACGGCGGGTTGGCTGCTCGAGAACCAATGGCAGCCCGTCACGTGTCCCCATTTATGATGACGTCAGAACTGAAGAGACAGGTTGAAGAGTTGAGTCAACCGGGTTACTTTTGAAGAAGAGGACGTCAACCGAGGAGTATAACCGGGCAAGTTTGTAGACAGGAATGTCAACTAGCCCGATCGCCATTTCGCATTCTGAGGACCGAGGAAGTGTTATCCCGGTCGAAATAAGTAATCCCAGTCACGCTTTTGTGGATGGAATTAAGGGGCAATTGAGAGGGAGATTTATGATCTGAGATTGGGCCGTGACGTTAGCCGGGCAGATTTGGGCCGAGGTATTGGGCTCCAAGATCAGGCCGTGATATTGCTCGGTAATGGCAAAGCCCACGTGGAACCGAGTTATCTGATCTCGGTTCCGCGATGGCTGGACAGGCGGAGGAACAGCCTAGATGAGGCTCCCCGGCTCACGAGTTGCAAGGTTGTAATGCACGCACCTTAACCCGGTTGGAAGGCCTGTGCTTGGAGCTTGGCCGAGAAGGTCTTTGGCTGACCGGCGTCACCAATCTCCAGCTCAGCTTCGTCAGAATATAGTTGAGCACGGCTGGAATTAAGCCCAGTAGTAGGAAACTACGACATCAATTGCACTTGGGCATGTTCGGTATGGCCGTTGATAGCCGAGACAATGTTGTTCGGCTGCCGTGCTCCCAGCAGAGTGGGCTGGCAGTTGGGTTAGGTGATGTATAGCAAGATTTGTGCTGACAGATGGGATAACAGAGCCACGTGTCGAGAGACCAATGGGAGTAGATTTGGGGCGCAGAAGGGTATATAAGCATGTCTGCGCCCCCCCATACGCAGGACAGGAACACTTTGTAAGGAAATTCTTACACTCAAACACTCCTCTCTCTCTCTCTCTCTCTCTCTCTCTATCCTAAGGTGTGCGCTAACTTGATCGTCGGAGGGTTTTTCAGGCCACACATCGCCGGGTAGCTCACCGTTATTTGCTCGCAGGTGATCGGACAGAAACGGAGCTCGGAAGAAAGAAGTACGGGCTTGCCGGAATATTTGTTTCCCGTACATTATACATAGATATATATATATTAGATATACACATTGATTTAGGGAATATGCCCTTCCAGCCAACCCCCCTTCTCTCTCTCTCTCTTTCTCTCTCCGAAGAGGTGGCAATCTACAGTAGCAAAAGAAAAAGAAGATCAATGAAAGGAGTAGCTTTTCTTCATCTTTTCAATCTCTAGTATTTCTTACTTCTTAGTTTTCTCGCTTCTTTTACCTCCTGTTTTATTCTTTTTCAACCTCAAAGTTTGGATTTTTTTTTTTAATCCTTCTTGTCTGTGTATTTCGTTGCCTGTATGATTTGATGATTTTGGATATGGGTTTGATATTTTAGTATTAAACATGTTACGAATCATTGGAATTTGGGGTTAAATTTTGTTGATCACTGCCAGTGAAATTGTAATGGAAAATTTAGGACAACCCACCATTTGTTTGTTGACAAAAATCGATGCAAAGAAAAAAAATTAGCTTTTGAATCAACTGTTTTGCGTTATTCGTGTCACCTAAAGAATGAACATTTCATTAGTTTTTAATCGAAATTTTTGTGTTTTGTTCAGTAGAATTGAGGTATTATGTTGTCGGAAGTTCCCGATGAGTTTTTTTTTTTTTTTCTTTCTGTTACCTAAATTTTCTCTGCAACCAAACAGAGTGAGGAGAAATTTTTCATGGGTTTGGTTCAAATTTAATTAATGGGAAATACGAAAGAGTGTGTTCATGTGTTTTTTTCTTGCCTGTAGGCAATTCAGCTGATGAGGATATTTTTTTTCCTTCTCCTATTTCCTAAATTTTCTTTGCAACTAAATAGAGTGCGAGAGAAAAATTTTCATGGGTTTGGTTCATATTTAATTGTTGTGAAATCCAAAAGACTGTTGATGCATTGTTTTCTTCTCTGCCTGTAGGTAATTCAACTGAAAACTGCACATGAATAATGGTTTAGGACAAGATTTGATTAGTGATCTGCCTCAAAGTATTATAGAAACCATCCTAACAAAGTTTCCGATAAGAGATGTGTAAGGCAATCTTCACTATATTTCATTAAGTTAAATTCTGTTGTGTACTAAACAACAACAACCAGAATATAAAGAAATAAAGAAAATGAGAGAATTTGTTTGATTACAAAAATCAAACTCTAAATAATAAATAAATAAATAAAACCACTAATTTTATTTTGTTACAAAAATAAAAATAAAATCTGATTAAATAAACAAATAAAAACAGAATAAAATTAAACAACTTACTTGGTTAATTTATTTGAATAACTTTTCTGAACAAGTCCAGTGTTTAACACTGTGTCCTTAAGACAGATTCGTCCTCTCCACGGTGCTTTCAGAATTTGGACGTCTATCTCCCAGGATAAAATGATCTTATCAACGAATAAAAGCAGCACTACAATTTAATCGTTCGTCGAACACACAAAGTGTTTACACTCTTTCTTTCAGAAATAAAATGCAGCAAAATGCAGAGATTTAAAACAGAGGATGGAGTACCAAAATTCGAGATTAATCCAAATGGGAGGCTAGTCTATTTATAGATGTAAAGGTGGTTCTTGGTTTTGAATTGAACAGGTATGAAACCTGTTAGTTTCGAATTTAAACAGATTTTGAATCTGTTGGGTTAATAATTCAAACAGATAAAAATGGGAAGGGCTCTGTTTGGATGAGCAACAAATCCAAACCAGTTTAATTCTGTTTGAAAACGGGAAGGGCCTTGCTTGGATGAACAGTAAATCCAAACCAGTTTAATTTGAATTCTGGATTTTATTTTAATAAAAAATAAAATAAAATTCAAATGTTTTTGACCCAAAAAGATTAATATCAGGCCGAACCCAACCACACACCCGCGCCCAAGCCCAGGCCCAGCCCAGCTCAGCCCGACCGGACGGACGGCGGTGGCGGCGCGCGCGTGTGGTGATTTTTGGGTCCAATGGGTCTAGCCCATTTTGCCCATAACCTCTCCCTCTAAAACACTTGGGTACCCCTTGGGGCACACCCCAAGTATCTCACCCAAGCCTTATAAACCCTTTCAAAACTTCCCACCAAATCAATGTGGGACAAGCCAATTTACAACCTTAAGGAATTTCCACCAAAATTCCATTTCCATGGAGCACACTTTGGCTTCAATTTCCCATTCACTCGGTAATGGTTTTGAGCAACCAAATATACCACGTGAATTACAACGCGGCATAGAACGCGTTACCACTTTGACCCGAGTAAATCGACGCTCGGGGCCCACCTAAAAAATAGACCAAACTTGAGAAAAAATTCTGGTTTTACTCAGAATTTTTCTACCATTTCCAACAATCCCCCACATGAATGGAATTTGATGACAACGGAAATGCAACAATATGTAGACTTTAACGAAAGAGTATAAGTCAAAAATATCTTGCATCAGGATAGGTAGTTTTCGGCCTTGAACCTTCCCTAGTGATAACCTATCGGACTTACTGGCTAACCAATGGACGCGATGCCTTGAATTGTTCAGCCGTTTGTGTAAGCCAAGACAATAGATTTCACACAAAATATCTTCTAACACATCGTGGTTCTCACTGTTGTGTTCATTTTGGCCTTGAATGCACCTGGTTTTCATAAGTGTTTCTAGAGAATTTAGCCTTTTCATTCTTATAGAACCGGCCCCAGTTCAACACTCATATAGGTGATTCTTATTGTGAGTATCTCCTTATACTCGTCTTGATTTTATACCTTAATCAAGATATAAGTAATCATTAAAAGCAAAGCTTATCCTTATACCCCTGCATACAACATATGTTGCAGATATCACTCTCATCATAGGAATGGGTAGGAAATTTTTAATCCCTTGGTGATTTCTGGTGAGCCATACATAACTTAGTTGTCTCTTTGAACTTAGTTCTTGGGATCTCTAGTCATATAAGTAGGGTTACCATTATGACGACTCTTATGTAATAGGCTTTAATCCCATCCCCTTCGATGAACTATACACTAGCTCTTTTGTCAAACCTTTTGTTAACGGATCCGCAATATCCTCTTTAGATTTTATATAATCTATTGAGTTTATTCCGTTTGACAACAATTGCCTTACGATATTATGTCGACGACGAATATGTCGTGACTTACCATTATACATATGATTCTGTGCCCTGCCTATTGCAGATTGACTATCACAATGAATGCAAATAGCTGGCACAGGTTTTGGCCACATTGGAATGTCTTCTAAGAAGTGACGAAGCCATTCTGCTTCTTCTCCTGCTTTGTCCAAAGCAATGAACTCGGATTCCATTGTGGATCGTGCGATGCATGTTTGTTTTGTGGATTTCCAAGAAACAGCAGCGCCTTCTAGAGTAAAGACATATCCACTTGTGGATTTTGAATCTTTAGTATCCGATATCCAATTTGCATCACAATAACCTTCAAGTACTGCTGGATATCGAGTAAAGTTCAAACCATGATCACGGGTGAATCTTAGATATCTAAGAACCCGAATGATCGCTTTCCAATGGTCTTCTCCGGGGTTACTAGTGTACCTACTCAATTTACTGATAGCATAAGCTATATTAGGACGAGTACAATTCATTAGGTACATTAGGCTTCCAATGATTTGGGAGTATTTTAACTGAGACACTGCATCACCTTTATTTTTTCGATAAATAAAGACTGATGTCTACAGGTGTTCTAGCTAAATTCAAATCATCCTTGATAAATTTATCAAGAATTTTCTCAATATAATGAGATTGAGATAATGCATATCCGTCAGATGTTTTAGTAATTTTCATTCCTAATATAACATCTGCGACCCCCATATCTTTCATATCAAATCTTTTGTTAAGCATCTGCTTAGTTGATTTGATCATGTTTTGACTGCTTCCAATGATAAGCATGCCATCTACATAAAGACAAATTATGGCATATCCTTCGTCAGTATTTTTAACATAGACGCATTTGTCACATTCATTTATCTTAAACCCATTAGTAAGCATTGCATGATCAAATTTTTCATGTCATTGCTTAGGTGCTTGTTTTAATCCATAAAGGGATTTTACAAATCGACAAACTTTCTTTTCTTGCCCTGATACTACAAACCCTTTGGGTTGTTCCATATAGATCTCTTCATTTAGATCACCGTTTAAGAAAGCTGTCTTAACATCCATTTGATGTATTTCTAAATTAAACAACGTTGCTATAGCAATAAGCATGCGAATGGATGTTATTCTTGTCACAGGGGAATATGTGTCAAAATAATCCAAACCTTCCTTTTGTCTGGAACCTTTAACTACAAGTCTTGCTTTATACTTGTCAATTGAACCATCTGCTTTCATTTTTCTCTTGAATATCCATTTATATCCAAGAGGTTTAGAACCTGGTGGAAGATCCACCAATTCCCAAGTATGATTTTGCATAATGGATTCAATTTCATTATTAACAGCCTCTTTCCACAAAGGTGCTTCAGGACCTGTCATTGCTGCCTTAAAGCTTTGAGGTTCATTTTCTAACAAGTATGTCAGAAAATCTGGACCAAAAGATTTTAATGTTCTCGCTCTCTTACTTCGTCTTGGTTCATCAGTTAAATCCTGTTGGTCGAGACCATTACTAGTCTCTTGTTTTTGATTGTCATTAGTCTCTTGACTTTGTGTACAATCATAAGTTCTTTTCTGTGAATTTAATTCCTGTCCTTTCTTACAAGGAAAGACATGTTCAAAAAACACAGCATGCCTTGACTCTATAATAGTGTTCATATTTATATCAGGTATTTCTGATTTATAAGTCAGAAACCGATATGCACTACTATTCTGAGCATAACCAATAAACACACAATCTACTGTTTTTGGTCCAATCTTAGTCTTTTTAGGAATAGATATTTCAACTTTTGCCAAACACCCCCACACTTTTAAGTATTTGTAGGAAGGTGGTCGACCTTTCCACAATTCATAAAGAATGCTTTTGATTTTCTTGTGGGGTATTTTTTTAAGAACATAATTGGCAGATAATATTGCTTCCCCCCACAAGTTCTGTGGTAAGCCTGAACTTAGTAACATGGCATTCATCATTTCTTTTAGGGTTTTATTCTTCCTTTCAGCAATTCCATTTTGCTGTGGAGAATAAGGGGCTGTAGTTTGGTGAATAATGCCATGTTGTGCACAAAATCCATTTAATGGTGCATCATATTCACCACCCCTATAACTTCTAACCATTTTAATGGTTTTACCAAGTTGATTTTCAACTTTTGTTTTGTAGAGTTTAAACATTTCTAAGGCTTCATCTTTACTTCTAAGTAAATAAACATAACAATATCTTGTGCAATCATCGATAAAAGTTATGAAATACTTTTTGCCTCTTCTAGTTTGAATAAACTTTAGATCACATACATCAGTATGAATTAATTCTAGAGGTTCGGTTTTCCTTTCAACCGATTTAAATGGAGGCTTAGTTAGTTTCCCTTCTACACAAATTTCATATTTATGATTAGGATTAATTTCAAACTTTGGTATATAATCTAAACCAATTAATCTACGCAAAGCATCGAAATTCACATGTCCTAATCTACCATGCCATAAATTTGACTCAAGAATATAAACAAAAGATGTGTTATTCTTATTCATAGCAACTTTCGGTACAACTGTCATTACGTTCAACTTAAAGAGACCATCACTCATGTATCCCTTACCAACATACATACCACTCTTTGTTAATACAAATTTATCAGACTCAAATACAAGCCTAAAACCATTTTTACTTAACAAAGACCCAGAAACTAAATTCTTCCGGATGTCAGGTACATGCAGTACGTTGTTGAGGGTCAGTTCTTTCCCTGATGTCATCTTCAAGATCACTTTCCCTTGTCCAGCCACAGTAGAAGTAGAAGAATTTCCCATGAAAAGTTGTTCACCATTTGCAGCCTCATTGTAGGTAGTGAACATCTTCTTGTCCGCACATATGTGACGAGTTGCTCCAGTGTCAACCCACCACTCTTTGGGATTTCCAACCAAGTTAGCCTCAGACACCACAGCAGATAGGTTGATGTCATTCACTCCGTCAGAGATGTAATCCGATTCGGTTACATTGGCCTGATTGGTGGTCTTCTTACTTGTACTTCCATGATCCTTCTTAGGGCGGCAGCAGTCAGAAGCTCGATGTCCAGTCTTGCCACAATTATAACATTTTCCTTTGAACTTCTTGTTGCCATTATTGTCGCCTTGTTTAGGACCATCTCCAGTAAACTTCCTCTTTTTGTTATGTGGTTTATGAACTTGTTCAACCACATTAGCCTTGGACTCAATGGGATTTTTCCAATTCCTCTTTTCAGCCTTTCGGTTATCTTCCTCAATTCTTAAACTTACAATCAACTCATCCATGGTCATCTCTTTGCGCTTATGTTTTAAATAATTTTTGAAATCTTTCCAAGCCGGTGGTAACTTTTCCACTAAAACAGCGACTTAGAATGACTCGCTAAGAGACATACCTTCTGAATGAATATCATGCAAAATTATTTGAAAACTTTGAACTTGAGATATTACAGTTTGGGAGTCTACCATAACAAAATCCAGAAATTTACCGACGACAAATTTCTTCGTGCCGGCATCTTCTGTCTTGTATTTCTTCTCCAAAGAATCCCACAATTCTTTTGCTGTTTTCAGAGGACTGTATACATTATACAGCATATTGTCAAGGCCATTTAGGATGTAGTTTCTGCACAGAAAATCTGAATGTTTCCAAGCATCTACAACGGCAACAACTTGCCGATCACTTTCACCCTCTTTAAGTGCTGGAGCCTCTTCATGGAGAAACCGGGCCAAATTAAGAGTCGTAAGATAGAACAGCATCTTCTGCTGCCATCTCTTAAACTCGGTACCGTTAAATTTTTCCAATTTTTCTCCATGATTGATTGGTACATGAACATGGTTCTGGATAGGGACCGATGTAGGTGTAACAATAGGAGTACCACTGCCAGATGCAGTTTCAGTTGTAGTAGCCATAATCTCTGATTACAAAAATCAGAAAAAATTAAAACACAAATTAATTTTCTAGTTACTAAAACCAGAAAATAAATTATAACAACAAAATAATTTTATTTTCCTTGTTACTAAAACTAGAAAAATAAAATATCACAATAATTTTCTGTAATACCAAATAATATTCTGCAATTGTTAATGACACCAGTATATTATTACTAGTTGTCAAAGAAAAGAGACAGTATATTACTACTATCTGTCAAATAGCATAAATCACTATTTGTTTTTCCAACCAGAATATTACTTTGAAAACACAGAAAATTAAATACAATGAAGATACCAAAAAAGGGGTCTGTCTTAAGATTGTAGGGCAATCTTCACTGTATTTAATTAAGTTAAATTCTGTTGTGTACTAAACAACAACCAGAATATAAAGAAATAAAGAAAATGAGAGAATTTGTTTGATTACAAAAATCAAACTCTAAATAATAAATAAATAAATAAAACCACTGATTTTATTTTGTTACAAAAACAAAAATAAAATCTGATTAAATAAACAAATAAAAACAGAATAAAATTAAACAACTTACTTGGTTAATTTATTTGAATAACTTTTCTGAACAAGTCCAGTGTTTAACACTGTGTCCTTAAGACAGATTCGTCCTCTCCACGGTGCTTTCAGAATTTGGACATCTATCTCCCAGGATAAAATGATCTTATCAACGAATAAAAGCAGCACTACAATTTAATCGTTCGTCGAACACACAAAGTGTTTACACTCTTTCTTTCAGAAATAAAATGCAGCAAAATGCAGAGATTTAAAACAGAGGATGGAATACCAAAATTCGAGATTAATCCAAATGGGAGGCTAGTCTATTTATAGATGTAAAGGTGGCTCTTGGTTTTGAATTGAACAGGTATGAAACCTGTTAGTTTCGAATTTAAACAGATTTTGAATCTGTTGGGTTAATAATTCAAACAGATAAAAATGGGAAGGGCTCTGTTTGGATGAGCAATAAATCCAAACCAGTTTAATTCTGTTTGAAAACGGGAAGGGCCCTGCTTGGATGAATAGTAAATCCAAACCAGTTTAATTTGAATTCTGGATTTTATTTTAATAAAAAATAAAATTAAATTCAAATGTTTTTGACCCAAAAAGATTAATATCAGGCCGAACCCAACCACACACCACGCACCCGCGCCCAAGCCCAGGCCCAGCCTAACCGGACGGACGGACGGCAGCAGCACGCGCGTGTGGTGATTTTTGAGTCCAATGGGTCTAGCCCATTTTGCCCATAACCTCTCCCTCTAAAACACTTGGGTACCCCTTGGGGCACACCCCAAGTATCTCACCCAAGCCTTATAAACCCTTTCAAAACTTCCCACCAAATCAATGTGGGACAAGCCAATTTACAACCTTAAGGAATTTCCACCAAAACTCCATTTCCATGGAGCACACTTTGGCTTCAATTTCTCATTCACTCAGTAATGGTTTTGAGCAACCAAATATACCACGTGAATCACAACACGGCATAGAACGCGTTACCACTTTGACCCGAGTAAATCGACGCTCGGGGCCCACCTAAAAAATAGACCAAACTTGAGAAAAAATTCTAGTTTTACCCAGAATTTTTCTACCATTTCCAACAAGATGTAGTAAGAACATGTAGTTTATCAAGTAAATGGAGGTGTAAATGGGCTAACGTTTCTTCATGATGGACCAATTCACAAGTTCAGTTTGTCTAGCGCACACTTGCAAAGCTCACTTGACTTGTTTTTTGGCAGTGTACCATACCTTGAGAGACTTATCTTACTTTTAAAGGATTGACTCGTTTGGAGCTAATTCGATGTGAATTGAACCCTACTCCGACTTTTAAAGGATTCTTATGTTCAAAATACCTCAATCTTCAACAAGTTTTAATTGCCCCCGATGTTGTTGAAAGTCTCATATCAAGTTGCCCTTTTGCTTGCTATATCTGTTGCCATGTATATGACTGATGATATTGCCGAGCATTTTGAACAAAGTTCAAGTTACAACTTTGATAAGTTTCTTGGCATTGTACCATGCCTTGAGAGACTTATTGGACATATTTACTTCACCAAAGTAAGACTTTACTAAATATATTTTTTATTTATTTAGGTTCTATGGAAAACATAGTCTAATGCTTACTTGTGGCCAAAGTGCTTTCTTATGCTATTGTTTTTGTCAAATATTTGAGTATAGGTAACGACCTAGGAAAACTTCCAGTTGCGTATAACCATTTAAAAGTTATTGAATTATATCAAGTGAGTTTTGAGGACATGAAGAAGATACTGGTGGTTCTTCATTTGATTGTGAACTCCCATTGTTTACAACAACTTCAAATTTCGGTGAGTAATCTTAAACTCATTAAATATTTTTTTTTTTCAGATTACAATGGCCATTCACTTGTTCATTTCCTTGTATTGATTGATATAGGGTTCTTCAAATACATCAACTGCAACAAAAGCTCTTGATTTGGATTTTTGGGAGAAAGAATGCCCGTTTGATTGCACATTCAGTCTGCTTGAAACTGTGAAGATGACAGATATGTCTTCTATGCCACATGAGATGGAATTCATCAAATTTTTACTTAGAAACTCACCAATGCTCGAGACAATGAGCATTACGACTAGTGTATATGTTACAGATGGAAGATTGCATATGTGGATTGAGTTGGTGAGGTTTTGAAGGGCTGAAATCATCTTCATCCAATTGATTTTGGCATGAGTTGGTGAGGTTTTGAAGATTGCACAAGCTGAAATCATCTTCATCCAATTGATTTTGTTTTCCTTCTTTTGACAGATCATTGGGCTTCCATTTGTTGGTTCTAATTTATATATATTTTACAAAAATGCTGATTGAATTGCCTCATAATCATCTTCATAATGATCATTTTTCTTGCTATTTTAACAATAATCATATTTATTTCACGGTAAAAAAATAATTACAAGTGGAACTTGGGTGTTACATATAATAATGTTGGTCGGCTATCTCTAGATAAGCAACCTCGTTTAATAGGTAGAAAGGTGTATGCAACTCAAAACATAATGGGCACATGTGACTTTGATATGTGTTTCATATTTTGCTTACCAGGATGGGAAGTGCATACGATATGTGTTTCATATTTTTATTGCAATGACATTTTTACGTTCCCTTGTCAACTCAATATTATTATAAAAAAAAAAAAATTTAAAAAAATTGAGGTAAATGAAATGTAACAAATTAGGTACAATTAATTAACTTCTACTAATGAAATAATTTTTTCAAAATTTAAAGAGAAGAAAATGATAAAATTGCAAATTTTTTGTTCATAAGGGCAAAAATGATAATTATGCAGCAAAAAGTTATTTTACAGTTTATTATCAAACACTATTCTACTACTTAAATCTATAATCCCACAGCTACACCAGACACGTTACCAGCTTATGTTCATTTATAAGTTATAATCTGTTAAGTTATAATTTATAATCACTTTTTTACATCTCTACTAAATGGGGTTATTGTTGCTTGAAATGAGCTCCTCATGAATCTTGTGGTTCCTCAAAAAGTGAAGAATGCCCGTTGTGGCAGTTGTACAACAGAGTTGCATATGTTTTAAGAGTAGAAAATTGTTAAGGATCTCAAAAGTTTAAACTCAAAAATTGTTTGGAATAGTTTTGGTTCATAGATGTACTATTCTGATAATTTTTCAAAATATATATCATTGTTATTAAGAATGGGAATGATATATAGTTTAATACTTCACTGTTAAAGTTTGATTAAGATTTTCTTCATTAGATCTACTTTTTTAATACACGATATTGGTACAGGCGATTAAAATTTAAAATTAACTATCTAAATTATTATATTAATTTAAATTTTAAAATTTTCAACCACTAATTTTGAATTTGTAATGGATGTCTTCTTTTTTTTTTGGGCGGGAGGGGGTGTTGAATAATGGATATTTGTTCATATATTTATTTACAATCATTAATTATATAATAAATATCTTCATTCCAACTATTTAGTGAAGATGATTCTCATCATATTGGCTTGAATAAATTCTAGCCATTTCACTTCATTGTATTCAAAATTTAGGCACATTTTTTACAGCAAGGTCATTATTTGAGCAAATTGAGTGCTCGATTTGATATCTTATTATGCTGGATATCTTGACTTTTTTAAATTACTGAAAAATCTAAAATCCTCAAAGATTGTGATTTGTAATTAAGATTCAATTTCAATAATGAACAATAATTTCAAACAAGCAATCATAGATCTAATCTAATTCAAAAGAGAATTGAATTGGATCTACTATCAAGCAACAATAAAGAACAAAATGATTTTATGTGAAAAAAACTACAATCGGACCCCTCCAATTATAATAAAAAATCACAGGATAAAATTACAAAACAATTCACTAAGAAAACAATGAAATTATACAAGAGAATTCTAAATAACATAGCAAATTCATGCCCTAATTGAACCGAACTTGTTATGCATCTTCCAACACTGTCTTCATCTTAAAATTGTTTTACCCAATATTGAATCCACAATGCCAAAGTTGAATCCACGACGAAGAGTTACGTCGGAATCCTACAAAGTTTCAAAGCTCAAGTTCTTTGGAATCCACCGATGAACATCTCTATAGAAAAGTGTATTTGAGTGAAAAATCTCTTAATGATCTTCAATACAAACTTGTTGATTTATATAGATCACTCTCAATCCATCAAGGTATACACATGAATCATACTCGAGAACCGTCTCTTTATTTTTCACATTCCAGGAATCAATATTCAAGAGTTTCGCTGAAATCTAATCCAAAAATGCACATTTAAGTGATTCAAACCACCTTAGACCGCTCGAGCGCACATTTGGTCGCTCAAGTGAACTTTTTGATGTTACAATATTTTCTTTTTGAGGTTTTGAGAAGTTGTAAGTATGTTTAGACCGTTCGAGCGCAATTTTCTACTTTCAAGTGCACATGTCTCCCCGCGAGTGCAATTTTATGTGCTCGAGCGCACATTTATTTCAGCACAAATTGCTTTGCTCAAGCACAACTATGAATTGGATTGAATTCGTATCTAAACACTCTCATTCTCACAAAAACAAAAGAGCGAATACAATAACAATTGAATGAAGTTTTGTCCAATAAAATTGTCAATCACAAAATACATAACAATTATGATATCATAATATTTATCAATATAAATATATTGGGTAATACGTTTTGAAAATCTAGGCCTGGTTTGGCATACACTAAAAAATACAAAAAGTAAAAAAGTTACTAAAAAAATTATCACTACTCACCAAAAAAATATATATAAAAAAACCCCTTTACACAGACCAAGTACAAGCCACTGTCAGTATTGAAGTGATGGTAAGTAATGGCCACGCAGGTGCACAAAAAAATTTGCACAAAAGGGTGCTATTCGGCCTGTGGGCCCATCACGGGTCCCGTTTTAATAATCTAAACCGTCAATGTGTACAACTCGTTGAGTACTATATTCTTGTAAAAAATCACGTTGATTGAATATCGATAACTATATGATCAAATCAGTTTTGTAAAAAAAAAAAGATGGTGAAGAAATTAACGGTTGACAAAAAACTAATCTGATTAGATAGTTATCGATATCCGACCAACATGATTTTTTACAGGTATATAACACTTGACAAGTTCTACACATTGAACGGTTCCGATTATCAAAACGAGACTCGTGGTGGCCCCCACGGGCTGAACGGCACTGTCTAGTCTGATATCAGACTGTAGGCAATCTGCTCCTATACTTGTTTCCTACCCCGTCTGGCTTCCTGGACAATCCGAGTCAGTAGGCAATTCATTATAGTAGGGGTAAAATGGTAATTTTACTATTTTATACAATATTTTTATATACATTTTTTTGTAAAATGTCAAAAAATTATCCCAAACAACTACATTTTTTTCCTCTACTTTTTAGTCTAAAAAGTCAAAAAGTGCACTTATTTATGATATCCTAAACAACCCTCTAATGTTATAATCGCGAATTCCAATTATTGAAACAAAAAAATAAAATAAAATAAAGTTATAGACAAAAATATTCATGAAAAGAAAAAAGAAAATAAAGTTGACATAAAACAGGAAAAAAGAAAAAAAAAAGTAGAAGAAAAAAGTTGACAATGAAAAAAAAGAAAAAAAGAAAAAAGAAAATAAAGTTGACGTAAAACAGGAAAAAGAAAAATAGTAGAGGAAAAAAGTTGACAATGAAAAAAAAGAAAAAAAGAAAGAAGAAAAAAGCAGACCAAAGAAAAATTTAAAAAAAAATTAATTTATGTAAAAGTAAAAGTGAAAAAAAAAAATATAATATGGGGTTGTTTGGAATGAACTATATAAGTGTATTTTTTGACTTTTTGGATAAAAAGGTAGAGGAAAAAATATGATTATTTGGGATAACTTTTTGATTTTTTACACAAAAATGTGTATAAAAATATTATATAAAATAGCAAAATTACCTTTTCACCGCTATGCCCCCTATGCGTATTGACAGTGATGATTGAACGAAGCCAATACAGATTGCTTTGAAGTTGTGTGGTGGGCAGCATACTTCAAAAGATATATCTATCTAATTTTTTTTTTTTTTTGAACATGTTTCCTGTTTTCAGCTTGCACCATCATTTCAATATAAATTTGGCTTGTACTTTTTTTTATCAATACAAAAAAAGTTCGGTCTTTTTTTCTTTGCCTCATGTTGTGCATGCTCTCGCCCTTGATTTTTGTGAATTGTGATAATTTTTTTTGACTTTTTAAGTAATTTTTGACTTTTTGTTTTTTATAGAATATCTCAAACAAGCGCCAGGTTGTATTTGGTTAACAAATTGGAGAAAATATTTACAAATGAAAAGAGAAAAAGCGTGTAAAATATATTTATATTTGATTCATATTTTATCTAACTTTTTTTTTTTAAAAAAAAAAAATCTACTTAAATTCATAAACTAAACACAATGTAACTACGAAGAAAAAAAAAGTAAGTAAAATAAAAATTTTAAAAAAAATATCTACTCTTTTTGGCATAAAAATATCTACTCTTTTTGGCATAAAAATATCCACTAATCTAAATATATATTTTGAACATGTTTCCTCTCTTTTCAGCTTGTACCATCACTTTAATACAAAATTAACTTGTCCTTTTTTTTCAATACGAAGAAGGGACATTTAATCTTTTTCTCTCTGCCTCGTGTTGTGCATGCTCCCTCCCTTGATTTTTGTGAATAGTGATAATTTTTTGACTTTTTAGTAACTTTTTAGTTTTCTATCTTTTATATAATATCCCAAACAAGCACTAGGTTGTATTTGGTTAATAAATTTGAGAAAATATTTAAAAATGAAAAGAGAAAAAGTGTGTAAAATATAGTTATATTTGATTCATATTTTATCTAACTTTTTTTTTAAAATATTTATATAAATTCATAAACTAAACACAATGTAAGCACGAAATAATCTTCCCGTATAATTCTGTTAATCCAGTTTGCACTCCTCCAAACGTCATCGCTTTACTTCTTGAAAACACAGACGTGAGCTAGCCGGTGGGTGTGTGCTGAATACCTCTCTGATACCTAAGTCAGCAAATAGACAATAGACAAAAAGTTCTGTGTTTTTTAGAGTAAAAGTTATGATACTTGTACCTAGGTCCTGTTATGAGTTTTTATAGATTTTGCCTGGTACAATCCTAGTAGGATTCTAACTCTCCTTATAAAAGTCCTCCTGGGAATCACACTCCCAGTGAAGAGTGTCTATTTTGATAACATTCCACTTACTACCAACCAAGTGAGATAGTTTTCTCCTTGTCCAAGTTGGTACGGTTTAATCGAGCTAGCTTATTTCTATTTTGCTCTCAACTAAGCAATGTTGTAGATGACATTCGACCGAGCTACACCTAGCTCGGCCTTTCTTCTTACTAACACCTCGGCCAGCCACCAGGCCTAGCTTTAGGTAGCTCGGTCAAACCCCTCATGAAGTCTCTGCGCAGTTTGGTACCCAAACGACCTGGGACTGAGCTACCCAAAGCCCATACCCCCGCCCTTAGTCCGACCCAAAACAGCGATTAATGGATCGTAGCTCGGTCCAATTTTTTTTTATAAATTATCCTCTCAATTGCCCCTTAATTCCATCTGCATAGCATGTTTAGGATTATGAACTTCTGGCTGAGCTAACGATTTCAGCCAGAACGGAGTCTGTTTCGGCTTCTGATCTTGTGTTAGTCGCACAACCTGACGCTTCAAAAAAGCCTGTCACCACGTCCCTAACTGGACATGTGTCACACACCGATAGCTGACTTGTACCATGCCAGCCATTTCACATTACTCAAAAATTTTGAAAAAGCCCGCCGTTTTGTCTCTCACATAAATACGCCCCCTTTATTTCGAATCAGTCACTATTTTATTTGTTCATCTTCATTCTTCAGAGCATTTCTGCATTTTTGGGCTCCATATCATAGCCTCCTGAGCTTCAACCCCTGATCAAGTAACGACTGTGTACGTTTTGTTGGTCTTCTCGCTGTTTGGACTTTGTTTTCACGTTTTCACACTCGTAAGTTGCTAATGCTTCTCTCTGAGGTTGTTGTTTTATTTATTTATGTACTTTCACCACTTAAATCTATATATATGCACGTTTATATGCACTAGAGTGTTGAGAAAATACCACAAACCCAAAACCTTACACTCAAGCTCAAAGGCATACCTATTGTTTTTTCGAAAAATATGATACTTGATCCAAACCATGCTATTATCGGACTAGGAGCTTGTTTGCGACTTTTAAGTTTGCACACGACCGAACTAGAAATGGGTTATAACCTTGCGTCCTAACCACCAACCGTGCTAGATACCTTGAGTTAGCCCTTCTTCACGATCGAATTGAAAACTGCCTGTAGCCCAGATGTAGCCGAGCTAAGCTTTTTCTATTTTTCTTTAAATTGACTATTTACTTAGGCCGGTCCAATTGTCTGGGCATAACACTTTTTATTTTCATTTTGCAAACTTGACTAGGTTGGCCAGGCACATCTTTGCACCCTGCCCCTAGACGGCTTTGCTCAACCGAGCCAACCAAAGCCTCAGCCGCGCCGAGCTAGGCCACTGTGAACACGTTAACAATTTTTAAGTTAACATAGGTAAATATCGGTTTCTAGTGGACTCCCCTGGGGCCATAGCTGAATTTTGAAGGGACTACCAAATTCCTGACGACGTCCACCTCTCCCCAGCCGAACTAGAAACCACACCCTGGGGCAAACCGGGCTTCGTTCTTTTTACTGTGATATCGATCGTAGAAGTCGACCTTCGGTTTCCTGTTCAACCACTCATATGTGAATTCCTTAGGCAAATAAGATTGTGCCCAACCCAATTCTCCACAAATACTTATAGGATAATAAATGGTATCGCCAAGCTAAACCGCCAGCTCGGCCTCAACCTCGGATTAGCCGAGCTATTTCATCAATATTCGCTCGGCCAAAATGATGACGGTTAGGTGTACTATCTCAGAGTAAGGAGAGGCCGAGAAAAAATAATAAAAAACACACCGAACAAAGACTTGAACGACGACGATTTCTTCTGGGTTTCTAGTAATTTTGAAAACCAAGAAGCCTAGATACCGGGCTATAACATAAACTGGGATAAAGAGACCGCTGGTAAGAGCACTTCGGTTCAATTTCTCTTTGTTGTTTTCAATTAGTCACCGTGCTAACCCACTACGTTCCTTGCCTTTCTATTTTGCAAATTTAAACCAACTTACAACACATTACGCCTACGCCAATCAAGATACCCTTCGCGCCGCCCTCCGATACTGACACCGAGATTAGGTCAAGCTCCTAAACTTAGAGCCAACCTACCGGTATAGTGGAAAGAGAAAAACAAGGGTCACTGATTTTCTTCTTGAATCATCACCCGAACCGGACCCCACCTTGCCCCAAATCAACCTTACCCCTTTGACCGAAGAGCAAGAGATGGTCAAGAAGAGAGTCGTTCGGGCTTTGATCACAGAGCAGGCATCCCAAGCGAACAGCGGGGTCCCGACCGAGTAGACCACAACCGGTCAAACCCTTGGAACGGTCGTTGCATTGCCCTTCTCCCGAGCTACCTCATCCTAGCCCAGCAAGAGGCTGCGCACCTTGGCCTTTGAACCGCAACGGCTGATAGATGAAGAGGACACCGAACCATCAGAAATTGAGCCAACCATAACCCAATCGAAGCAAGAGGCTGACACCATCGGCCATGCTAGTTCGTTTTCAGAGTGTGGCACTGGCCGTAACTTTCAAAGGCCGTACAGTTACCGCGACTGACTCTATTACGGCCGAAAAAGATCACCAGCTCGCCTTCAGCCTATCCAAAAGTCTGTGCCTTCTAGTTGATATGGAAAGGCATGAAAGTTTGACTGAGCTGAAGGTGATTCGGTCTGCCACGAAGTCGATGGTTCTGGTAAATTCTGGTCTTCTCAAAAAAACTACTATTTTTAGTCATCTCTTTGCGCGGTTTTGAAACTTAACCTTTTGTACATTTTGCAGGCCATCCAGAAAAATAATGCTACCCACCAGTGTGTGATTGAATTGCGAAAGACGGCCAAGGCAGTTGTTGCTGAGGTCAAGACAAAAGAGGCCAAACTAAGCGCTTTGAACGAAAAACTCACAGAGCAAATCTACACGGCTGAGGCTGACAAACAAAATGCCCTAGCCGAGAAAAAGGATAGGTACCTGCGCGAGCTTGCTAAGCTAGAGAAGAAGAAAGACGTTGAAATAAAGGCACTGCAAAAAGAGATGGAAGGTGCGGAGGACTGGGGCTACAAAGAAGGCGAAGAAACTTATGTCTAGCAGTATGAGACTGCAAAAGACATTTTTTTCAAAGGCGGCTGGAAGGCTGCAGCTGAAAGGCTCGGTCAATCGCACGATTCTGAAATGTTTCTCAATCCTCTTATACATTTTATTCCGGTCTACATGACGGACTATGCGCATGCCATCTAGCAAAAATTCCTTCAAGTGGAAGCTGAGGAGGAGGAAGAGGTCCCAAACCCATCCCATGTTCCACCTGCCAACACTGACGCCGATTGCCAGTCTTCGACGCCTACCTGGTCTGAAATTCCTAACCAAGCCGTGCCGAATCTTGACGAAGCAGTCTTGACCGATCAAACACGTGAGGGTGAAATGGGCGAAGTCAGGGTTGATTTTGATGCCGAGCTGGATGACTTCTTTGCCTGATTTCTTGTTTCTGTTTTTTTCTTTAATGAAAAATGTAGCCGGGCTGCAAGCCTCTCCTCTTGTATTTACTTCCTAATGAAATGAAAGAAATTTTCCCTTTTACATCTTTTTGTTCGGTTCATATCCCACCTTTTGTAATTATCTTCCAATTAATGGAAAAAATTTGATTTCTTTGCTCGGTTAATGTTTTGCACTATACCAAGCTGAACTAATTAGCTTGGCCTTACCTAACCTTGTCAACCTTCAATGGCCGAGATAGTCATCTTGGCCCAAGAGTTCGAAAAATTTGGTCGGTTAAACCTGCCCACATTTTTCATCCTAGATCCTTATCTCGGCTGAAGAAGAAAAAATGTTTATTTAAACCTGCCAACCTTCTTCATCCTAGATCCTTATTTCGGTTGAAGAAGAAAAAGTGTTGGTCATACCTGCCAACCTTCTTCAGCCTAGATCCTTATCTCGGCTGAAGAAAAAGTGTTGGTCATACCTGTCAACCTTCTTCAGCTTAGATCCTTATCTCGGCTGAAGAAAAAGTGTTGGTCATACCTGTCAACCTTCTTCAGCCTAGATCCTTATCTCGGCTGAAGAAGAAAAAAGTGTTGGTCATACTTGCCAACCTTCTTCATCCTAGATCCTTATCTTGGTTGAAGAAGAAAAAAGTGTTTGGTCATACTTGCCAACCTTTTTCAACTTAGATCCTTATCTCGGCTGAGGGAGAAAAAAGTGTTGGTCATACCTGCCAACCTTCTTCAGCCCATATCCTTATCTCAGCTGACGAAGAAAAAAGTGTTGGTCATACTTACCAACCTTCTTCAGCCCAGATCCTTGTCTCGGCTGAAGAAAAAAAGTGTTTGGTCATACCTGCCAACCTTTTTTAGCTTAGATTCTTATCTCGGCTGAGGGAGAAAAAAGTGTTAGTCATACCTGCCAACCTTCTTCAGCCTAGATCCTTATCTCGGCTGAAGAAGAAAAAAGTGTTGGTCATACCAGTCAACTTTCTTCAACCTAGATCCTTATCTTGGCTGAAGAAGAGAACTGAATGTTTGGTCAAACCTGCTAACCTTCTTCAACCTAGATCCTTATCTCGGTTGATGAAGAAAAAGTGTTGGTCATACCTGCTAACTTTGTTGATTGCCCTAGCTGGCAATAACTAAGAACAACTTTTATTGTAGAAAGAATTGTGCTGGAAAAAACTACTTGCTTTATTTGAAAAAATAAAAATTACAAGTACTTTAAGGAAAAGCTAAAAACAAAATAGTTTGAGATTGGCCGTGTTCCATGGCCTGGGAATAGCTTTGTTGTCCATATCTTCCAAGTGATATGCCTATTTTCTCGCTAAACCAATCACTTTATATGGTCCTTCCCAATTAGGTCCTAACTTACTGTCTCTAGGTACCAAAGTGTTGCTCATTACTTTGCGCAGTACCCAATCTCCAATCTTAAATGGCCTCGGGTGCACTGTTTTGTTGTATTTCCTGGACAACTCTTATTGATATGAGGCGATGTGCACCAATGCCCTTTCTCTTCTTTCTTCTATGAGGTCGAGTTCCAAGGTTATGGCCTCATCATTCAGGTTTGGATCAAAATTTTCGCACCTGATAGTGGGGAGGCCTACTTCCAGTGGGATGATCGCCTCCATGCCATAGGCCAAGGAAAAAAGTGTTTCTCTAGTTAACCGCCAGGTGTGATACACTAAGCCCATAAAACATGAGAGAGCTCCTCAGCCCACTTGCCTTTTGCTTTTTCCAACCTCTTCTTCAGACCGTTTAAGACTACTTTGTTAGAAGCCTCAGCCTGGGCATTAGCTTGGCGGTACGCCGGTGTAGAGTTATAGAACTCTATTTTGTATTCCTCACAAAAGTTGCTGAAGATTTTGCCATAAACTGAGTACTGTTGTCGGATATTAGGGCCTTGGGTATGCCGAATCGAGTTATGATGTTCTGCTAAACGAATTTCTTCACGTTTTTCTTTTTTATAGATGCGAGTGCTTCCGCCTCCACCCACTGTGTGAAATAGTCTGTTCTGTTACCGGGCGCAGTTGGGAGTGGTCCTACTATGTCCAAGCCCCACATTACAAAGGGCCATGGGTTGGTCAATAGTAGAAGCTCTCTGGCTGGTTGATGTATTTGGTGTATGAACTTTTGACATTTCTCGCACTTCTTGACATATTTCTCTGAATCTTCTTGCGTATATGGCAACCAATATCCTTGTGAAATTGCTATGTAGGCCAATGATTTTTCCCCTAGGTGGCTTCCGCAGACGCCTTCATGTATTTCGAACAAAAATGCCTCGACCTTACTGGGATGGACGCATTTCAAGTAAGGTCCTGTAAAGGATTTTTTATACAATGCTAGTGATGGAGAGAACCAAAATCGCTGTGATTTTGCTCTAATTTTGTTGGCTTCTATCTTTTCTTCGGGCAAGATCCCATCTTTTAAAAATACTATGATGGGGTCCATCTTGGAAGGGCTTAGTTCGGCACAACATGCCTCGGCTGCTTCGGGTTCTTCAATGCTTGGTCTGGGTAGGAAGTCGATCAGTAATGGATGTGGGATAGATGTATTTGCCACTGATGCAAAACCGGCCAGTTCGTCTACTCTACTATTTTTCTCTCGATCGATTTGTTCTATCCAGACTACTTCGAACTTCATGACCTCATTTCTGACTAACTCTTGGTACTTAGCCATCCTATCATCTTTTGCCTCATAGTTGCTTGAAATTTGGTTGACTACCAGTTGGGAGTCACTATACACCATCAGCTCGGTGGCCTTTATATGGAGTGCTGCTTTTAGACCTGCTAGTAGTGCTTCATACTCTGCCTTGTTATTGGATGCGGGAAAGCCAAGGTTGACTGCTTGTTCAATTGTTAGGCTATCCGGTGGATGAGGACTATGCTAAGTCCTGCACCACGCCTGTTGGATGTTTCATCCACGAAGAGTTTCCACATCTCTCCGACGAATAACTTCCAACAAGTAGAGGGATCGGATGATGTCTTGGGATCAGGGGTGTTGTTGATGTTTTCTTCCAGGTCGACATCTGCCGTCGGGGTTTGATCTTCACTGTCTAACTGCCTCAAGTCTTTACTTTTTGGTGAGTCCTTGCTGAGGATAGTATGATTTGTTCTTCCTTCCCTATCCTCTAGCATGTATGGCTCGCTATGCAGCTGGACGTCCTGCCTTGGGGGCTGTTCAGTTCCCGCGAGACTTTTTCCTATTCTTTCGGTTGCCTTAGTTAAATCGATTGGGCAGACATGATGACTTCCTGGCGTGAACTCAGCCACAAAGTTTGCCAAAGCTTGGGGATTCGTCCAAAAAAATCCGCTCTTTCAAACAAGGCTTTTAAGGGGAAAGCCGTTAGGACAATCACAGCGTGGGCATGAAAATAGTGTGACAACTTTCTTCAAGCCATCATCAAGGCTAAGGCAAGCTTTTTCAATGGTAGGTACCTTGTTTCTGCGCCCAACAAGGTCTTGTTAACATAAAAGATAGGTAGGTGTTGTATTCCCTCTGCTCTGACGAACACTGCGCTGACTGCATGTTGTGAAACTGCTAAGTACAAAAAGAGCTCTTCTCCTGGTACCGGGGTTACTAGCAGTAGAGGAGAGGTCATGTAGACTTTCAAGCTTTCTAGGGCATAGTCACACTCATCATCCCACTCAAATTTGGTCTTCAGTGTCTAGAAGAATGGTCGACACCCACCAATCGTATGGCGTGCAACCATGCTCTTCCCAAGATTATGTTGTAGGTGGAAAGGACCTTCAAAACCCAAAATTCCAATTGTTTCGTCATTGTTCTTACTTTGACTGACAGAATTATCTTGCCAATTGGCCATTCTGGCATTGAGTTGAAACTGACGAGGGGAGATGTTGCCGGTGCCAAGTCTTTGTCCTCCAATTTTAGTCGCTTGAAGGTCTCGTAGTATATTATCTCACACGAGCTTCCTTGGTCAATCAGAATCCGTTTGATGTCGAAATTCTTGACGCGCAAAGTGACCACCAACGTATCATTGTGAGGAAAATGTAACCTTATTAGATCCCTGTCAGGGAAGAGATGACGTTCGTTGCCTTCGTTTTTTCCCTCTTGACGGTGGGTTGTGCACTTAGCACCTCCATCAAGTGTTCAGCCTTTTTGATCATCCCTCTAAGCTCATATACCCGCTCAGGTTCGACGATTCCATATATAACGTTGATTATGCCTTGAGGTGAGCCGTCGTCCGGTATCCCGCTCGACTTGCTGTGGTCCTGGGGGTCTGGCTGTGTTCCCCTTTCTATATACTGGTCCAGGTGACCAGCGGCCACCAACTCCTCCAGATGTTGCCTCAATGGTATACAATTTTCAATTCGGTGTCCCTTTTCATCATGGAAAGTGAAACGGTACCTCTCATCGTAACCTCTTTGTGTTTCTTCCAACTTGGCTGGTCGCCGAACGAAGGGTTCATCGCGTATCTCGCAAAGAATCCGGTAGATAGGTTTGTTGAATACTGTGGTAATGGCAGTACGAACTCTCAATTTCCTTGCTTGGGGGTCCTCTCTGTTGGCTCGTCTGCCTCGCCCATTCTTGCTTAGCTATTTTACCGTTTTGACTTTTGCTGTAGTCTTTTTATCCGGCATCGCTGTTGTACCGGATTTTGCTTTAGCGCGGGCGCTATCTTCTTCCACTCGGATATGTTGATGCAGTCTCTCCATTAGGGCCTCCATCGTGAGGGGTGGCATCATCGTCATTGAATCCCTCAACTTGTTTACCGATTGGTAAACCCCGTTTGTATTATTCGATGGCGAGGTTTGTAGGGCAATCCCCAATCTGGTTGAAAATGTCCTAATATCGACTGTTGTAAGACCTCAATGTTTCCTTCTCGCCCATGTCAATGGGGAGTAGCTGGTCAATCTCCACTGGTGTCTTGGTATTCGTTCTGAATCTAGTCACAAACGCCTTTGCCAACTGCGCCCATGAGGCTATGCTGCCTTCTGGCAGCTTTTCGAATCATGTTAGACCCAGGTTACCAAGGTTGGAAGAAAATATGAGACACATTAGAGCCTCATTTCGCCGGTATACTACCATAACCTGGCGAAAGTGGCTTAAGTGCATGTAGGGGTCTAACTTCCCCTTATAAGTAGTGAATTTGGCCTGGTGGAAGCCTGAGGATAGCGGTGCATTCTTAATTGCCGGAATGAACGGCGAGCTCTGTAACCTTGCTAACATTTTATCTGCTGGTTCGTATGCAAGGCGCGGTATTAGCATCCCTACCTCGACACTCCCATGTGTCCTAAGGGCCAATCGGTGTAAGGCTGAAACTCTACGAGGGTCGTGAGCCCTGGTGTCCTCCTTCTATCGGGCCCTCTCCGCTAGTACTATTCGTAGGTCTGCTGACCTAGGCAACTCCGTGTGCCTAGATGTTGTTTGGTGTGTGTGCGAGGGCTGATAGCTGCTTCTTTCCATATGCGACCTTCCAGTCCTCGTTCTCTCAAACTTCGAGTAACGAGTCCTGGAAGTCCTTGATTGAGTGTCGCCTATTCTGCGGCTCCTACTTTCAACTTGTGACGGTGTGACTTATCTGTCACGATCTTCCGAGTGGTAAGAGAGCGTGTTGCCTTTGTGTCCCTATTCCGTCGCCACCCCTTTATCCTTTATCTGGTGCTTCATAGTCTCCAGGTCTGCCGCCATCCTCCTTATTAATTCGTCTTGCGTCCTCACGCGATCCTCCAGAACCTGAGGATCCAACCTCCGCCTTTGCCTTTCAAGACTTTGAGAACGACGAGGACTGGTGCCCCGTCTCTCTCGTGTGTCTCTCCGGGAGTTCCGTCGCTGGGGGTCTAATTCTGCCATGAATGGGATAGAAGGTAAACCTTTGCGTCTCCCGTCCCCCCTGCGGGGTTTGCCCATCAATAGTAGATTGCGGCAAATCTTCATTGTGCGCCATTGATTTCAACTAATGAGGAAAATGTCATCAAAAGGTCTTGTTCTTTGTTCTTCCCACAGACGACACTAATTGTATAAGCATGAAATAATCTTCCCATATCATCCTGTTGATCCAGTTTGCACTCCTCCAAACGTCGTCGCTTTACTTCCTGAAAACACAAACGTGAGCTAGCCAGCAGGTGTGTACCGGATATCTCTCCGATGCCTAAGTCAGCAAATAGATAATAGACAAAAAACTCTGTGTTTTTTAGAGTAAAAGTTGTGATACCTGTATATAGGTCCTGCTACGAGCTTTTATAGATTCTGCCTGGCCCAAACCTTCTTCTACTCTCTTTGTCATACAAATATCCAGAAATCTAAAAATGCCTACTCTCTTTGTTGTAAAAATATCTACTGTCTTTCAAGAAATCTATTTTTTTTTTTTAGTAAAACAATTATTACATTTTAAAAATATTAATTTTTCAAAATTGTCCTTTGACTATTTTAGGTAAATTACACTAACACTTATTGAGATTTTTGTTTAATACAGATTTTCCCCTCACATTTGAAAAATTACACACACCTTTGGTCAGATATATTTGTCCCTTAGTTTTTATACATGTAAAATAATAAAATAACACAGATATTTTGTTCATGTCATTTCAAGAAAAATAATAATTATCTTCTTTAATTTAACTCACACAAAAAATTGATTTTTTTTTTACTCTTCGTGTTTTTTTTTAATTGAATTTTTTAATATTTTAAGTAATTTTTTTATTTTTTAGATATACCTAAAAAATATAAATAATGTTTATGGGTGTTTTGTTTTAAAGTAAAAGGTCACCATTAAGCTATATTATTGTGTTTAAAAATTCTATATAAAATTTATGTTTGTATATCATCACTCAATAAGAATATGTTCAGATATAATTTAATGATACAAAGTTGTAGAATGTAGTCGTAATGATAGTAAGAAGAAATGGTAAGAAAAAAGATAAGATGATCATTGAGAAAATTTTAGGACATGACATTAGCAATTCAGGAGGGCAATTTGTAATGAGATTACAATTTTCAGGGAGGGGGCGTAATTTTTGAAATGTGAGGAAGGAATCTGTATTAAACAGAAACCTCAGGGGTGTCAGTGTAATTTACCTGACTTTTTTAGAAATATCAATTGTCATAATTAATGAATTTAAAAGAATGACAAAATAGAAAATTCATATTATTTTAATCTTTTTTTTTTTGTTGAAAAAATACTAATATTTTAGAATAATGAAAAATAGAATAAATGACTAATTTTTTGGAATGGAGGAAGTAATAATATTTCTCTATTAATTATTAAAAAATGGTTAAACTTATCTCATGTTCACATCTCAACATGAGAAAATTTGAGGGACCCATAAAGTACATCACAAGTTTCGTTTCGATGACCCGAACTATTCATATTTTAAAACTTGTTGAGTAGAATATTTATGCAAAAAATCAAAATAATCGAATATTAGTAACTATTATATGTTTGAATTAAATTTGTATTATAAAAAAATAGAAGCTTATTATTAAAATTATATTTATTGTCAATTTTTTAAAAACTAATCAGCTTCCTTAGTTTGGATTTTCAAGATTCACTTTTCAAAAAATTAAATTTTTTTGTTTTTCATGTTTTTTGTTTTTATTGATTTTTTTTAATATTCTAAGCAATTTTTTTAATTTATAGATACACTTAACATAAATACATTTATAAAGTATAATATTTGTGAAAAAATCTTTAGAAAATTCACTAAATACCAAAAATATAAAAAAAGAAAAATATGAGAATTTAATATATTTTTCATATTTTTGTATATTTATTTGTTTTTTAAAATATTTTTTTACAGATATTTTCTTTTTTTAATATATCTAAGTAAGGTGCATTTAAAAAAAGTAAAAAAAATTACTTAAAATTTAAAAAATAATCACTAAAAATAAAAAATTAATTTTAAAAATGAAATCCAAACAATTAAAACCAAATACAAATATGAACATATAATTATCAATATCTAAATATCTTAATTTTTGATAATATTCTACTCTGCTAGTTGTTAAAATCGATTTGAAAATAGATGCTAAATGCTTTTTTAAATTAAAATGACAATTGACAGAAGTCAAATCCATTAAAAATCTCAAAACGTTTTGATTTTCGAAATCATGAAAACAAAATGTAGAACAATTATTTCCAAAAATCGGAACCAAACCGTCTCGGCAAATACTTCAAAATTTGATGCTTCAAAAGAAGCAAATCAAGCTTCAATGTGTTGTAGATCTGTGTCCGATGCAAATGGTGTATTGGAATAAATCGCAGCCAAAATTGCTAATTCCAGATTTGATCAAAAAGAAGGAAATCAATCCTTCAAATTTTTCATTCTTCAAAAGAAACAAACCAATCAAGTGATATTATTAGAATGCAGATCTGATCTGAAGCAAATAGCATAAAAAAATGTTGACCCATTCAATCCAATTGGGGATGAAAAAGGTACATTGCTTGAATCTCCATTCTGATCAGCATGATATATAGCGTGTGTAAGAGAAATTTTGAAGGAAAAAAAAAAAAAAAAAAAAGAAGTTCCCATTTAAATTTTTTTTCTTCTTTTGGTTTTGTTTATGTCAATAATTTAATTTACAAATATTGGGTTTTTGTTTTTGTTTGTTATTATGTATTTTTTTAGATGTTTTTTTTGCTTCTTTCTTTTGTTTGCTAAAGCTGTTCAGGCGTGGTTTAAAAATTTGGATAAATTACACTTTGGTCCCTTAAAGTTTCACTCATTTCTCACTTTGGTTTTTTAAGTTTGATTTTTCTCACTTTAATCCTTCATGTTTGCAAATTTAACTAAAAAAAGAATTTTTTTTTACTAAAGACAAAAAAAAATGAAAATATACTAACTCAAACACCTGTATTGTCAATTCTGAAATGAATAGTTTATTTTATTTTATTTTCGTCTTTAGTGAAAATTTTCTTTTTTTAGTTAAATTTGTTTTTATTTTTTTAGGTGCATCTAATCTAGATACATCTATAATGTAATAATATTTACAAATAAATTTAAAAAAAACTAAAGACAAAAAAAAAAAAAGTTCTAATTTTTTTGTATTCTATTTTTTATTTTTTTCATCTTTAGTGAATTTTTTTACATCATACGTGGAGCTGATGTGTTGGTGATGTGGCAAATTCTGTTAATTTTTAGATGGAAGTTAGTTTATGAGTAAAGTGGGAAAGATTGTAAACATAAAGGGCTAAAGTGGGAAGGATTAAAAACATGAAGGGTCAAAGTAAGAAAAATTAAGTTTAAAGGGCCAAAGTGGAAAATGGGTGAATCTGCAAGGGGGCAAAGTGTAATTACCCTAAAAACTTTTAGGAGTTTAAAATTTGTTCAAGCTTAGCCAATCTCAAACTTTTATTGAGCCGAGCAATTTGGTATTTTTATATAGTTTTACGCTTATGAAATCGAGACGACCAATTGATTATTCAAGCTTGGTTTGAAAAATGTGTTCCTAATCGAATAATTTTTAATGAGTCAAACACGAGTCGTTGTCTATCTTTTTAATTTGTTTATCACCCATATTCGTTACTTACTTATCTACCATTCACTTATTCCTTTTATTTTGTATATCGGTGGATTTAACTTTCTTAGACCATGTCCAATGCTTACTCGAACCTTTCATCAAATTGAATTTGATAAAAAATGAGTTCTTTTTCTTCTCCAACGGTTGCATCAAATAGGTATTAAATTGAGAATTTTACTTATTTTTCATCAAACTGAAGACAAATGTGTCTTTCATTAAATCACTGTTCATTGCCGTTACCGGATGTCCACCTCAAGACAAAAATTTGCAAAAAAAAATTACACCGGTCGGTCGACCACCTTAAGGCCAAAAAAAATATATATATTTACACTGGCCGGTCGACCGGCCGGACATCTACCCGGTCGTCTGCCCGATTGACCGGTGTTCTGATGAAATTTCAAAATCCTCCGTTGGAACACTTGATATCAAAGAAAGTTTTTACTCAAATTTAATAATAAAATGGATGCACTGTTAGAAATGCTCTTAGAGCATCTCTAATACTCACTTCTTTTTTTTTTTTTCTTTTTTCCCATCAAAGTGAGTGAAAATTTGTTGAAAATCTTGTTCCCTTAATTTTTGCTTTTTCATCAAATCTTTTTCAAAAATTCCAAACCTACCTTAAAAATATGTTTTAAATGATGAAAGAAAATAATCTCCAATCCTTACTCTTTTTAAAATTTCATCAAATTTGTGTGAAAATATCACTGTTAGAAATTTGGTGAAGGATATTTGGTTCATCCTTAATTTGGTTAAAATTTTGCCATCTCTCTTGATTTAATACAAGTTTGATGAAATGATTGGAGCTCATTTTTTGCTCTTTATTCATCAAATTTGAATTTGAAGAAAGAATTGGTGAAGGAATTGGAGATGTTCTCTAGTATATGATTTGAATGGAAAAGCTGTAATAATCAAAAAACAATAATATATGCAACTTCTGATGCATAAACTGTTGAGTTTGATCTTCATGTTTCATAATAAAAAAAGAAAGAATGTCAAAAAAATTACCTCAAAGTAGCATTTTTGTTTCATTTACAATTCATTAAGCTAAACAAAACTCTCACCGTTTTGAATTTATTCTTTCTGCAATTCCATTTTGGTGGTATATATATATATCAAATACCCTTAGTATAGCAAAATTTACGTGTTTTCTCTGGAGAAGAAACAGAGAGAATATTTTCAACAGTTGATACCACATTGTTTGACATGAGTCCCCTTTGTTTTCAACACAAATGGGTCAATGCGGACCCATAGTAAGGAGAAGATAGAAGCCAGAAGCACTGACCATATGACAACAATGGTGGGTGTCCTATTTTGCCTCCCCATGAGACCTTTGAGGAATAGATAGAGATGGACAATGACCCAAAAGGCAAAGAAGAGCTTTCCAAACAAGGGACCCCATGATTGGTACCCATGGTTTACAGCATCTGAAACTCCGGCCACAACCCCAACAAGGTTAACAATTAGGATTGTCATTGGTGGGATAAGGAGGGTGGTCCATTTGAAAGTGTATAGTTCTCCGAAATCCTGATCTTCTGTTGCCTTTGATGTGATTGTAAAGTTTGTGTCAATTCCAACCAAAATCTTGAGCAGACACACCACCTATGGCCCAAAAATGCTCTTCCTCCACCATTCCTCTATGCTAACTCCACTCCACCGCAGCTCAAGAATGCCCGAGTAAAGATTGAGATAAATAGAGCGATGAAGAAGAGACTTGCAAAGGTGCTTATCTAGATAATAGAGAATCAGTGAAGATTATTAAGTTGACTCACAATAGAAGGTAAGGCACTTGAAAGGAAATTCGGAGAACATGTGACTTCTGGATGTAATTATTTGATTTTTTTTTTTTTTTAAGGACAGTTTCATTGCATTTGGGGGCCAAAATTCTAAAGTTGATATTCCTATCTTTTAGGTCATTAATTATTCTGGTTTCTTTGAAGATACAACTCAGAGGATGTGGTAGTGTGTTAAAGTGACATGGAAAGGAAATGAGTGATATTGTTTCCATGTGGTGTCTAGAGTCAACAGTTAAGTTGATCATTTAAGTTACATGGAATGACACATTCTTTAAAATTTGGTACAATATGGATAGACTTGTTTATATTACATTATCAGAATTTAAAGTACTTCTAGAACAATTTTCTATTAAAAGTTACAACATATTTGTACGAGCTTCATGACCTATTTTTATGTTGTCATACCATAACTCCACTCTTTGATTTGTGTTTCCTCCGAAAGTAGCTTTTAATATTTATATTAGAAAATATTTCTGTGATTGTTTTGGATAGCTAAAAGTGTACCATGTTTCGGAACGTGCGTTCCAAATCGTAAATTGCTAGGGTATTAGTGTTTCCTAGCAACACTGGTCAACACATTCCCCGGTTAATGTGTACTAGTAGGAAGGAAGGACAAGGGTTATATAACTTGATTACCTCTGGCATAATGAATTTGTCTGTGAGCAAGCAAATGGCTGGGAGTGTATAGTAGGCAAGTAGAGGTATGGAGGTGAAGGGGTAGACAGTTGTATTGATATATGCAAAGTGCTTGAGCCATTTAAGTTTTCCTCCCTTGTAGCCATACCAACCTGGGCTATGATGGCTGAAAAAAATCTAAACCGAACCAAGAGCCCAACGAAGCACCTGGTTAAGGCAATCTGAGCCCTTTAAATGTAGGTCTATTTGGCAAACAATATAGGGACCTCCAACCACGGCAATGCATCTTGAAACCGGTTAGGATATCCTCTGTAATAGACTCGTAAATCCAACCCAACTGCACAGTCAAGAATCATTAGGAATTGCTTGCTACTTATTGGATAATGGAAAATTGTTGGTTCACATATGCTTAAAATGATATTGTTGTTGTCAAAATTCATGACATTAGGCTCCCTTTGGATTTACGGATTTGAAATGAATAGATTTTGTATCAATAATTTGAAGAGTATAACCTTTGAAGCCAACGTAATATTTTAGATTTAGATATGAAGAATGGATTTGAGAGCTTTGTAATGATGGATTTCAAATAACTTTGTAAAAATAGTTATTTGAAATTCTTCCATAAAAGATTTTACTTGTACAAAAACCTGAAAAAATACATGAAACATACCTCTATTCAATCCTCAACTATAGAGTTATCGTCTACTTTCAATAACTAATCTTCTTATATTTTTTTATAAAATTCCAACTTCAAATCCCTTCTTTTTAAATTCACCAATCCAAAGGGAGCTTTAAGGTTGTTAATCATTTGATATTACCTCCAAACCCCATTTTGTTTTGTCTTCATAACCACGGCTGATCACTTGAATGGCTTCTTCAGGGCTGTTGGGCTCGAGGAAGGTGGGACACCACCTTTAATCATTAAGGTTGAAGTCACAAAAATTGCTGACTGTCCAAACTTCTTTTCAAAATTCATGTGGGACATTAATAGCTCATCGTCATCGTCATCGAATCCTGAGAATAAGACAAACATAACGTAAGTGTCATAGGAAACAGTCTAGCACAGTACTAATTATTGACAATGTGTAAATAATGTTGAAAAAAATCTTGAACATTTGCACCGCCTTCATTTGCACCATGTTTAGAATATTCTGGAAGCATTTTGCGGCGTCCAAAACATGGGCAGCAGTCACAGCTTACCATTTTTGGGCGCTTTGGACCCTTTGGTGGATCATAACCATATAGCGCTTGTCTTCTGAAAACACATCCTGTGCCGACATACACAGGACCCTGGATTTCATCTAGACCTTTCATGTTAATCTGCCAAAGAACAAAAATAAATATGCACAATTTAAGGGACAAAAAAAATATAAGAAACATATTCTTTATTGTACTCTAAAAATCTGGGCAGAATCAGCATCGGGTAACATTTTATTGGTGGCATTTCTTGCAGGGACTTACATCAAAGAAGACTGTGTTTCTATTGGCATATCGATCATTCCTATCAATGCCATCAAACCTTTGAGGGAATTGAACATAGCAAACCTTTTTCCCAACTTGTTCGTCCATCAAGAAACATATTGCCTGTCGTGTGGCCTTGCTGTTGTTTATGTAATGGTCACAATCCAAGTTCAGCATGAATGGAGCATTGTTAAGAACTCCAGAGACACGAATCTGCAGGTATGCATCGCAAGGATGAAAGTTCATACTACATGATTTTAATTTAGGTTTGCGAATCTGTTTCCATGACAAGGCCAAATGGTCTCAAAATCCAAAATTTGCAAACCTGCCAGTAGTGCACACAATGTTGGTAGACAGAATTATTAACGGGAGGAATATTTTTGAAATTCTATAGGAAGACTCAACAAAAACAAAGTGACATGATCTAAAGTAAGCATTTTGTAGCATTTTAGTTTCTAAAATATGCATTTTATTTTTAGTCTCTTAAGTATGCAATTTCTTGCATTTTTTTGTCCCTAATCTTTTTATTTCGCTGTATCGTTTTTATAAAATTATGAAAATACTACTTCTGTTATTGATTTTGAATGTTGTTGATGTTTTTATATATATATATATATATATCGAAAATGGTACTGATGCTAGGACTAAAGTATAACAAATAGCATATTTTGGGGACCAAAATGGAACACTCAAAAGGTTGGAGATTAAAAGTGTAACATAACACATACTTTAGGGACCATTTGTGTAATTAATCCTCAACTTTAATATGAGAATTTTTATTGTTTTAGGTAATGAAATAAAATAAATGGAATGAATAAGAGAAGAGCTTGTGATCTTTACCAGGGCATTCATGGCACCTGCTTTCTTGTGATGTTGGAAACCAAGCCTCTTCTCACGAGACACATAGACAAGACGGGAAGCTCATTTCCTTCTACATTGAAGCCTCCATTATGACCCAGAAAGACTTGAATCATGCCTGGATGATCCTTAGTATTGTTTCATGGCCAAGGTGTGCCATCTTGCATGATCCACCCTTCTGGTGGAACCTTCATGGCTTTTGCAACAAGTGTATCAATCCGAACCTTAAACTCCTTATACTCTCTCTGTCAATCATAGCAAGGCACATACAGTGGCGACTCTAGGAATTTTTGTCAGTGGTGTCAATCAAAAACTTAAATACCATATATCTTACAGAAAATTCACATTAATCATTATATCACCTATGGAGAAAAAAATCAACAAATTAATTTAAATTCTAAAATTATAAACAAAATATTTTAATATATTGATACTATTGTTTAAGCAAAAAGACATGCTAATATCTAATATGGGTTCAAAATTGGTGGGTTCAAAAGAGTAGGACTTAAAACTATGGGTTCAAAATTGTATTTTAGTGGGTTCAATTACTAATTTTTTCCCTAAAATCTAATATTTATATAATAAATAAATAAAAAAAATCAGCCAGAGGGTTCGGGTGACACCCCTGACCAAGCCTTGGAGCCGCCCCTGGGCACATATGGAGTTATTATTATTTAAGAAGTTTTCAGTTGAGGTTAAATTTTGAAAATTGTTGCCATTATATTGGAAATATTTGAAAACAAAAACGTTACCACACAAACAAACCTTCATTGCTCTACGCTCTTTGACAAATGTAGGCTGGACTTTGTCCTTGAGATAATCTATTTTGAGAGAGAAGTACATTTCTGGTGCTTGAGGCTCAATTGAAAAATTCTTACAGAAGGGAACCCATTTACGGGAAAATTCAGCAGTTTCGGACAGGGCTTCGAAGGTAAGCATAGCATGAGATTTTATCAACAGGGTAGTCCATTAATAAGATTGATAGAACTGTGTTTCCTATAACAAGAGGAGGTTTTTTTATTGGATCCACTGTGCTCACTGAGAGGGAGATTAATGATACAGAGTTAGGCCGAACAGATTTGGGCCGGACACAGTTATGCCGGACAGATTTGGGCCGGACAGGGTGTTGGGCCGAGGATGTGTGGCCCAGTTTGGAAAGAAGTTGCTCGGTTAAGGCAACGCTTGGTTGGACCGAGCTACATGTTTGACGGAGGCGAAGCCAGTCAAGTTAAGTGACCGGCGCCCGGAAAGGCGTGGTCAGCCGAGGTACCGGTTTGCTCGGCTTCATCGAGATGTTGCCTAGCCCGGCCCTTATTAAGCTTAGCTAGTGGAGTGCTTGGATATGAAGCACAGTACGACCGTTGGCGGACAAGATGGTGCAGTTCGGCTGCTGAGTTCCCAATAGAGTGAGCGGGCAGTTGAGATTAGGTGATACTCAGCAGGATTTGTGTTGACAGATGGGATAGCAGAACCACGTGTCGAGGGACCATTGGGAGCAGGTTTGGGACGTAGAAGGGTATATAAGTATGTCTGCGCCCCCCATACGGGGGGGGACAAACACTTTGTAAGGAACTCCTACACTCAAACTCTCTTTCTCCTCTCCCTAAGGTGTGTGCTAATTAGATCATCGGAGGGGTTTTCTGGCCACACACCGCCGGGTAGCTCACCCTCATTGTGCTTTCAGGTGATCGAACAGAAACGGAGCTTGGAAGAAAGGAGTATGGGCTTGCTGAAATATTTGCTCCCCGTACAATTGGCGCCTTCTGTAGGAAGCTTGCAGATAAAACCTTGTCTTCCACGCTCGTCTGACCGCCGACCATGGCGAACAACGAAGAGTTTCCATTGTCTGCCATAGACGGAGCAACCCCGGAGTTTACCCGACGGAGAGAAGGACCTCCCGCCATCCATCTAATGGCGGACTTGGAGACACCCACCAGAGGACAGTCAGGAGACGCGCGGGAGAAGTTATGGCCATTCACGAAGTCCGGACGATCATCGGCGGCGGAGAGAATCACAGGCCCGACGTCTGGAACACAAGTTGAGGGACCAAGACGCTGTCATCCGGCAAATGGCAGCTGAGATGGAGGAGCTCAAGCGGCATGTCAAAGGGAAGGGTGTAGCTGGAGTGGGTGACCACAGTGAGCGCACCCCATCCCGCCGTTCAGGCGGTCAGAGTCAGCGACGCACTCCATCCATTTCTATTACCAGAAGTTATCAGGTTGGTGATTCCGACGTGCATGCAGAGAAGTCTAGCATGCAAGATAGCACTTACCGGCCCTCACGTCCGGCGACGACGTCGAAGTACTCTCACTCCGCTCATTCAGAGGATTTGTGGTGGTTTTAACGGAGCGGGCTCGCCGACGTGAAGCTCAGAGGATACCGGTGTTCCAGCGGCTATCCTACGGGGTTCACGCCAGCGAGGAGATCGGAATGCCTCCACCCCGCCAAGCAGCGTCGCTCCTAGTGGATTCAGATTTGGCCAGGCTAAGTGCCACCCCTTTTGCCCAGGAAATAGAAACAACACCGCTTCCGGCAGGCTTCCACCAGCCGAAGTTCACGCTTTACGACGGGAAAACCGATCCTTACATGCATGTGAGCCACTTCCGACAGGTTATGGCCGGACATAGGCGAAATGATGAACTTATGTGCCTGATTTTCCCGTCAAGTTTAGGCGAGCTAGGCTTGAAGTGGTTTGAGAGGTTGCCGGAAGAGAGCATACAACGATGGCATCAGTTGGCCGAAGCCTTTGTGACGCGCTTCAAAACCAACACAAAAACACCAAAGGAAGTCGATTACTTACTAAGTGTTAAGATGGAACCGAGCGACACACTGAAGGCATATAACTCCAGGTATTGGGAGATCTTCAATGAGATCTTGGATTGCCCGGTCAACCTTGTAATCACTCAATACAAGCGTGGTCTCCCGGTCGGACATAGGCTGCGGGACTCGCTCACCATGCACCAACCGACGTCCATGGGCCAGCTCATGCAGCGCATCAATGAGCACAACCGGGTCAAGGATGATGCGTCAACATCTACCGTGAAGTCAACTCCGGTAGCAACAGACAAGAAGACGGCAGGCAAAGTGCACGCAGTTGGGCGAGAGTCCAGCCGCTCAAGTGACAGAGCAGAGGAATCAGACCGTGGCTCGAATCGTAAGAACCGGGGTAGAAGACGTCGGAACGACCGGGATGACTACACCCGAGATGATGTTCCGGATGCCAACAGAAGATTGAAGGCAAGGACTGGCATCACCATGGTCTTCAAGATTCCAATTTATCGCATACTTAGTGAAATCCGAGACGAGGAGTATGTCCGGTTTCCTGCTAAGTTGGGCGATGGACAGAAGGGCTACAATCCGCGGTATCGTTGCACATTCCACTGGGAGAGAGGCCACCGGACTGAGGATTGTTTGCCTTTGAGGCAACACTTAGAAGAGCTGGTCGCGGCCGGGCACCTAGACCTTTACATTGATGGCGGCGTAAAGCCAAATCAGGCTCCGGTCGATCCCAGGGGACAGGATGATCGAGATGCACCACCACAAGGAGTTATTAATGTCATCCACGGCATCGTGGAACCGGAGCGTGTTTGCGAACTCCGGGGCATGATAAAAAAGGTAGAGCATATGAGGGAAGTTTTGTTGGTACAGCCTGCCATCAAAAGGGGGAAGACTGAAGAAAAAGACGCGATTAGTTTCACCTCAAGGGATCTATAGCGTATCCAGACACCGCACAACGATGCCCTAGTAATAACACTACGCGTCAAGGAATTTGATGTTAAACGGATCTTGATCGATCAGGGAAGCTCGGTCGAGATCATGTATTTTGATGCGTTCAAGCAGCTCAAACTCCGGGAGATAGACTTGGCTCCGGCAACTTCGCCACTGGTTGGTTTCAACTCACAACCGGAGTGGCCCTTGGGAAAGATTATCCTGCCGGTCAAAGCGGGATCTGTGGTCAAGCAAGTGGAGTTTTGGGTGCTACAAGTGCCTTCGATGTACAACCTTATCCTTGGTAGGGGATGGCTTCACGCTATGCAAGCTGTAGCGTCGACCTACCACCAGGTGATGAGATTCCCCTCAGCTATGGGGGCAATCGAGGAGATCTGGGGGGATCAAGTCATGTCCAAACAATGCTTCGTGGCGGTGAACGGCAGCCGGGCTGCCAAAGGGTTCGTGCAAATGATAGAAGGACCGAAAGACCGAGGAGTTCTAGAGGATGTGGACACTAAGGCAGAGGACAAAGCTGTGGAGGACCTGGTTGAGGTGCGACTCGATATAGAGCGGCCAGATAAGTTCTTCCTGCTCGGTTCCAGCCTTACTGCCCAAGAGAGGACCGAGATGGTTGAGTTTTTGATGGCCAACATCGAAGTCTTCGCATGGTCGCCGTACGACATGTCGGGCCTCGATCCAAGTTTTATCTGCCATCGCCTCAACGTCTTCCCTGGAGCAAAGCCAGTCATCCAGCGAACAAGGAGATCGGCACTACATCACGTCGAGGTAGTTGCAGAGGAGGTGAAGAACCTGCTTGAGACAAGAGCAATTCAGGAAGTGCACTACCCTCGGTGGATTTCCAACACAGTAGTGGTGCCCAAGAAGAATGGAAAGTGGCGAGTTTGTGTCGACTATAAGACAGTCAACCGAGCTTGTCCCAAAGATAGCTTCACTTTGCCACGAATTGACCAGCTTGTGGACTTGACAGCTGGACATAATAGGCTCAGTTTCTTGGATGCCTACCGCGGCTACCATCAGATCGCCATGCATGGGCCTGACCGAGAGATCACCTCTTTCACGACTCCAAGGGGACTCTTCTGCTACCGAGTCATGCCTTTTGGTTTGAAGAACGCCGGGGCAACCTTTCAGAGGATGGTGACCAAAATGTTTGCTCCTTTGTTTGGCCGGACAGTGGAGGCTTACATCGATGATATGGTGGTAAAGAGCCGACATGAGGCAAACCATTTGTCCGACTTAGCCGAGATGTTTGCCATTCTAAAGAAGCACAAGCTGCGCTTGAATGCGTCAAAGTGTGCCTTTGGCGTGGGTTCTAGAAAATTTTTAGGGTTCCTAGTCACGAACCGAGGCATCGAAGCAGACCCTTCTCAGATCAGAGCCGTGTAAGAGTTGAAGCAGCCCAGCTCGGCTAAGGATGTACAGCATCTGGCCGGGATGGCCGCCGTACTTAATCGGTTTATAAGCCAGTCATCAGATCGCTGCCGCCCTTTCTTTCAAGCTTTGAAGTCAAAGTTCTCGTGGGACATAGAGTGTGACCGAGCTTTGGCCGAGCTCAAGGAATATCTGTCTTCTCCGCCACTGTTGGTTAAACCTAAGTCGGGTGAGGAACTCTACCTTTACCTTGCCGTCTCCCAACACGCAGCCAGTGCAGTGCTAGTCCGCGCTGAAGGAATCTAGCACCTCCCAATTTTCTATGTCAGTAAGACCTTGCTACCGGCTGAGACGAGGTATTTGCCGTTGGAAAAGCTTACGTTGGCATTGATGATGGCTTCAAGGAAGTTGGCGCATTATTTTCACACCCATACCATCATCGTACTGACCGAGTTTCCCCTTAAGGCCTTATTTTAACGGGCGGACTTTTCAGGCCGAATTCTCAAGTAGGCGGTCGAATTGGGACAGTTTGATGTAAAGTTCCAACCGCGCACAGCCATAAAGGCCCAAACTTTGGCCGATTTCGTTGCTGAATTCTCGCCAGGAACTCATCCGGTATGCCCGGTCGATATTGCCGCGGCCGAAGAAAAAAGGATTGCAAGCTTGACCGAGATACCACAACTGGGTGGAGTTGCCGACGCGGAATTTGCATGCCCCACCGTAGTACCCTCAACTTGTACAATTCAACCAACCGGTGACGCGATGACGGAGTCGGGTATTGTTGTCCTACCCACTCTGTCCGGTATCGCGTCATCAGAGGGTGAAGTAATGGAACTACTCAGCACAGAGCCTGCGGCCGGCATAATACCGCAACCTGGTGATTCGCCTACGGACTTAAGCATTGTAGACCGACTTGCTGAGTCCGGTGCCGAATCACCAAGGTGGCCTGGAGTGGAACCAATCAACACGGAACTTGAAACCAGACAGCCAAGAAACCGTGATCCCATTACCCTTCGCAACTCTCAGGACCCATCAGACTGCTGGAAACTTTTTGTGGGGGAAATGTGGAAGCTTTTTGTTGATGAAGCGTCCAACCGTCATGGTGTCGGCCTAGGTATCGTTCTTATCTCTCCGGATGGCCTAACCATTGAACATTCTATCACGCTTGGCTTCCCAGCATCTAACAATGAGGCTGAGTACGAGGCCCTTCTCGCCGGGCTCAAGAGCGCTATTCAAATGAAGGCTGCCGAGCTACTGGTATATAGTGATTTCCAGCTTGTGGTTAACCAAGTCTCTGGGATTTACGAAGCAAAGGATGACAGAATGGCGAAGTACCAAGCTCTGGTCAGGGAACACATCAAGCAGTTTCAGGCAATGAGAGTCCAACAGATTGGCCGTGAAGAAAACAGCCGAGCTGATGAGCTGGCCGGCCTTGCTTCGATGGTAGATAGTACGTCTCCAAACCCCCTGTTAATTGACTTTCTTCCACGGCCAAGCATTGAAGACGCTGGGCAGACGGATGTACTCTGCGCCGTGCTAGGTCCTTCCTGGATGGACCCCTTAATCTTGTTCCTCAGAGACCGGACTCTACCAACTGACAAGAAAGAAGCACACAAAGTCTGGGTGAAGTCAGAGCGGTTTTGGCTCTCTCCATCTGGTGCGTTGTATAAAAATTCCTTCACTGGTCCTTATCTAAAGTGCGTGCACCCGAGTAGTGTGGAGGCCTTATTGTACGAAATTCACGAAGGCATTTGTGGCAGCCACATAGGGGGCAAGTCCTTGGCCTACCGAGCTATTTCACAGGGATACTGGTGGCCGTGCATGCAAGCCGACGCACAAAAGTACGTCCGCAAGGGCGAAAAATGCCAGAAATTCGCCCATCAGATCCACCAGCCTGCCAGGGAACTTCTTCCCCTCACCAGTCCTTGGCCCTTCGTCATGTGGGGGCTAGATATAGTGGGGCCACTGCCAACAGCACCGAGCAACCAGAAATTCTTTATTGCGGCAACAGATTACTTCACGAAATGGGTTGAAGCTGAGCCCTTGGCAACAATCAAAGAGAAAGACGTGAAGCAATTTGTCTAGCAGAACGTGGTCATGCGGTTTGGCGTCCCCAAGATCTTGATCTCTGACAACGGCACCCAGTTTGACGGTCGCCTATTCAGAGGATTTTGTGAAGATTTGAAGATTGAATTCTACAACTCCACTCCGGCTTACCCGCAGTCCAATGGTCAAGCCGAGGCATCGAACAAGACTATACTGGATGGATTGAAGAAACGGCTGGAGAAGGCAAAGGGAAAATGGGCTGAGGAATTACCCAGCGTTCTTTGGGCATACCGAACAACCTCGCGGCGATCTACTGGGGAAACTCCATTTGCGTTGGCTTATGGCATGGAGGCGGTCATACCTTTGGAAGTTGGCATGCCCACCCTAAGAAGCGAGAGTTTTGAGCCCGAACTGAATGCCGAGGCTATTGCCTTGGAGCTGGACCTAGTGGAAGAGCGTCGGGAGAAGGCCCTCATCCATGTGGCCGCCTACCAACAAGAGCTCTCAAAGAAGTACAACAAGACGGTGCACCCCAGACCGTTCAAAGTCGGTGATTGGGTTTTGAGGAAAGTTATGGGCAATACCCTGGTGCCAGGTGAAGGCAAACTAGGGGCAAATTGGGAAGGACCCTATAAGATCACCGGTCTGGCGGGCAAGAGGGCTTACCACTTGGAGGATCTAGAGAGAAGAGCAATACCCCGGCCATGGAATGCGGCCAACTTGAAACTGTATTATTTCTAAGCTTTTGCTTTCTTTTCTTGTGCAAAGGAATTTTTTGGCTTGCACTTCAGAATGTAATTCTTTTTGTCAATATATAGAAGTAATTTTGCTTTAGCACTTGGACTGTTGTTTTAAATGTAAAAACTGAGATGATTTACTCAGGTTGGAAGAGTTGATGTTTTGCCCAACTTAGGATTCCCAACCGAGATGATTTACTCCGCTTGGAAGAGTTGGTGTTTTGTCCAACTTCGGATTCCCAACCGAGATGATTTACTCCGGTTGGAAGAGTTGGTGTTGTCCAACTTCGGATTCCCAACCGAGATGATTTACTCCGGTTGGAAGAGTTGGTGTTTTGCCCAACTTAGGATTCCCAACCGAGATGATTTACTCCGGTTGGAAAAGTTGGTGTTGTCCAACTTCAGATTCCCAACCGAGACGATTTACTCCGGTTGGAAGAGTTGGTGTTTCGCCCAACTTAGGATCCCCAACCGAGTTGATTTATTCCGGCTGAAGAAGTCGGTGATCTGTTCAACTGTTATTTCCAGCCGAGATGCTTTACCTCGGCTAAAGACGTCGATGTTTTGTGCAACATAGTTATTTTCAGCCGAGATGGGTATTCCGGTTGAAAAGTTGGTGAAATCAACTTGGGTGTTATGTTCAATTTTACAATTTATACTGAGATGTTTTGCTGAAAAAGGAATTGATGACGACTGTCCAAACACTTGATGAAATCAAAGCTTTTCATTGATAAAAAGTTAATACAAAAGATGGGGAACTTAGCCCGGTTACATTTGCAGAAACAGAAAAAAGAAACCTAAGCTAGGGGGGAGAGATCAGGGAATTCCTCATCAACCTCCAGGTTGACCGTGGCAGTTGGGTCCTGGACACCGGTCCCAGTCTGGCCGGCCTGCTCCTGTTCGGTTTGGTCCTCTCCTTCTGCGTCTACCTCGCCCTCTTCTTCAAGTCCTTCCTCGGCCTCAGCTTGCAACGCGCTGAAGACGTCATTGGCATATGGAATAAGGTAGGTCGTAAGAAGACAGCCGGTGGAGAGGCAAACACGTCAGTGTCAAGACCCTGACCGAGCTGTTGACAGGCAGCCTTCCATCCAGCCTTGAAGTAAATGTCCTGGGTGGCGAAGACTTGTTTCTTGTAGTTTTCCTCGGCTTCGTTGAAGCCGGCGTTATTGGCGTCCTCGCAGTCTTTTTTCCTCGACTTCTTCAGCTCATCAAGCTCGGCCTGGATCCCGTCCTTCTTTTTCTCGGCTGCTTCAAGTTGGCCGAGCAGCCTGTTGTTGTCGGAATTGACGGCTTCGAGCGATGACTTTGCTCGGCCAAGCTCGGTTTGAAGGCTTTCTACTTGGCTGGCGGTATCACTCGCCTTCTGCCGAAGTCTGTGGATGCGCTCCATGACCAAGTGCTGCTTTTGGATGGCCTGCAAAATGAGAATTTGATCAGAGAAGAAACCGTTCAAACACTCGTGAAAATTGAAGCAGAAGATTGAAATTCTTACCCTGGTCATGGACTTCACGGCGGATTTGACCAGCCGGGTGTCAAGAACGTGGTCGCTGCCAACCACGTCGCTGGGCAGCAGCAGAGCCTTTGAGAGGTCGAAGGTAAGCAAGTGCTCCTTGTCGCCTTTGACCGAAGCATTGGCCGGGATCTCTTTGCCCCGGTGCTTCAGCTGCGGCCGCCATGCTGGGATGGGGCTGACCGTGACAGCAGGTTGCTCGGTTGTTAGTTCGACGACGAGCTCGGCAGAGGGATCTGCCCGTGGTCTTTTGCCAGCCCGGCGTGTTTCTTTGCTAGACTGCCCGGCGGCTGGAGAAGCTAAGGCGATCACGGTGGCACTTGATTGACCGGCAGCCGGGGAGCGGGCGACGACGCTCGGTATCTCGGCCGAGGTTGCGGTGAGCAGGTTTTTGATTCGGCTTCTTTTGGCCATTTCTTGTTCGTCTGTCAACCGGATTAAGGGGACGTCAGAAAGGGTAGGGTCTGAAGGTGGCAATGGAGCACGGAGGAAGTCTGTTACTTTACTCCAGTGCGGTGCTGAGTACCTGTAGGTTGGGGTGTAACCGAGCAAATCTTTGCAATCTCGGTGGGAATAGCGAAGCACGGTCCGAATTGCCTCTACGTTAGGAAATTGGTAGTTGGCCTGCAAGGCTTGAATCGCTGCAAAAGAAACAAGAAAACTGGTTAATCACAAAATGGAGGTAGGTTGACCGAGCAAGTTTGAGCGGCTTACATGAGGAACCGAAGTTCTTGCTTATAAACCAGCCTGGTACGTCGGCTGTTTCGTAATTGCCCGACACCCAGAAAAAATCGTCATCGTGCAAGTCTTTGTCCGGGGTGCCGGTTACAATTTTCTCCTTGCCCGGCCTGATCTTAAGATAGTAGGCGAGGCTGTCGCCGGTATGACCAAGGGTGTACTGCCGCAGTATCTCGGCTAAGCCTAAGTTTGTGCCTAGCCGGTTGTTTAGTTCGTGCACACCGTTTATTATCCGGTGGGTGTTGGTGGACACATGGGTGGGTGCTAGCCCGGTTCGGTGCAGGAACTCGGTAATTAATGGATTAAGTGGGAAGCCCAGGCCTCCTTCGACGATCGACAGCACGGTGAAGGGGCATTGCTCTGTTCTACCCCAAGGCATGGTCTCTTCTTATGTGAGCTCCAGGTGGACATCGGCCAGGATGTCGTACTCCTCCCTGAACGCAGCCAGCGCGGCCGAAGTATCCACTAGGAAGCGGAATTTCCCCATTTGTTGCCGGCCTAGGATAGCTCGGCTGAGGGGTTTGGCACTGTGGTAATTAGTTGTTCCTCGGCCCTGAGAGCCTCAAGAATGGACAGTGGTCCCCTTGGACTCTGCAGGAAAATGATGGCAAGTGTAAGTGTGAGCGCGGTCGCGCGAAGGGAGCTAGACTTTAGCTCGGTCATTAAAAGTGCCAAACCACCTCGATCGTCTAAGCTAACTAAGGAGCTCGGTCACCCAAGCAGACCAGATGTTAGCCCGGTTGAGCGACCAATTCCTTTTACTAGCTCGGTTTTTGCTGAGGTTGAGACAAACATGTTATTTGCTCGGTTAGATTGGTTTTTTGGATCAAATGAAGACCAGGAGCCCGGTCCGCCCCAGTTCTTCAGTGTTCTTCAGGAAAAATGAAGAACACCGTTAACAATGGAGGGTTTGGGATGGTTTTAGGAGCCCAAGGCCTAAAAGCTACGATTTCATGCCCTAATGTGTGAAATATCAAAGAAAACGACAACAAAAGAGAAGTTTGAGGACTTACGAGCGTAGAGTAGAGTCATCTTCTTCAAGCACGAACTCAACGTTGGCAAGGAACAAGGGGCAGGAGCTCTGTGAAGTTTGATAAGCAAGAGAGGCAGTAAGAACGGAAGGAAGAGGGCAGGGGCATGTTTATAGAGGAAAAGAGACCGCCCAAATTCAAATTCTGGCAAAACGGCGGGTTGGCTGCTCGAGAACCAATGGCAACCCGCCACGTGTCCCCATTTATGGCGACGTCAGAACTGAAGAGACAGGTTGAAGAGTTGAGGAGGCAACCGGGCTACTTTCAAAAAGAGGACGTCAGCCGAGGAGTATAACCGGTCACGTTTGCAGACAGTAATGTTACCTAGCCCGGTCGCCATTTAGCATTCTGAAGACCGAAGAAATGTTATCCCGGTCGAAGTAAGTAATCCCAGTCACGCTTTTGCGGACGGAATTAAGGGGCAATTGAGAGGGAGATTAATGATACAGAGTTAGGCCGAACAGATTTGGGCCGGACAGAGTTGTGCCGGACAGATTTGGGCCGGACAGAGTGTTGGGCCGAGGATGTGTGGCCCAGTTTGGAAAGAAGTTGCTCGGTTAAGGAAACTCTTGGTTAGACCGAGCTACATGTTTGACGGAGGCGAAGCCAGTCAAGTTAAGTGACCGGCGCCCGGAAAGGCGTGGTCAGCCGAGGTACCAGTTTGCTTGGCTTCGTCGAGATGTTGCCTAGCCCGGCCCTTATTAAGCTTAGCTAGTGGAGTGCTTGGATATGAAGCACAGCAAGACCGTTGGCGGACAAGATGGTGCAACTCGGCTGCCGAGTTCCCAATAGAGTGAGCGGGCAGTTGAGATTAGGTGACGCTCAGCAGGATTTGTGCTGACAGATGGGATAGCAGAACCACGTGTCGAGGGACCATTGGGAGCAGGTTTGGGACGCAGAAGGGTATATAAGTATGTCTGTGCCCCCCATACGGGGGGGACGAACACTTTGTAAGGAACTCCTACACTCAAACTCTCTCTCTCCTCTCCCTAAGGTGTGTGCTAATTAGATCGTCGGAGGGGTTTTCCGGCCACCCACCGCCGGGTAGCTCACCCTCATTGTGCTTTCAGGTGATCAGACAGAAACGGAGCTTGGAAGAAAGGAGTATGGGCTTGCTGAAATATTTGCTCCCCGGACACTCACAAAGATATCTACTAGAGCTAGCATGTTGGGTTCCGCTTCCCTTTCGTACCTGCAAAGGCATTACAACTTTATGATTTATAAATAATTTTGTATGATTACCAAAAAAAATAAAAAATTCAACACGGTTTCCTTTTTGAACTGACAGATTTCTCTCAGTCTAGTGTTATGATTAACTTGTTGCTTGAAGCAAATGTGACGTCTATTTCAAGCTGCCTTTTTGGACTGTGTGGTGCAGCTTATATGAGCTGCTTATAGTTTTTTTTTTTTTTTTTTTTTTTTTAAGTTTATGTTGGATTGTTTGGTATAGTTTCTGTTTACAATTTATTAGGCAGAAATAGTCAAAAATAATTTAGATAACCGACTTCTGTTTTATGATTATCGACTTTTAGCTTACAAGAAAAATTCATCAAACAGGCCTAAATTCCAAATACTTGCAAGCCCTCACAAATAATAAGTACAAAGTAAGACAAAGCCCTGTCAATAATAATCTATGTGTTTGTTTCAGTTTTCTGAATTCAATTTTTTGAAAATTGAGTTTGTTGTTTTTCGTATTTTTTTGCATTTAGTGAATATTTTTTAAGTTTTAAGCATTTTTTTTTTTTATTGTTTTAAGCAATTTTTTATATTTTTTTAGATGCACTTTACTTAGATTTATCTAAGTAGTAAAATATTTGTGAAAAAATATTTTAAAAAATTAATAAATACACAAAAATACAAAAAATGTGGGGATATTTATTAATAAATTCCATCTCACAAACAATTACTCCAATTAGTCCCGAGTTTTTTTTATTAATCTGTTAAGTCCTATTAGTGGAGAGTTTCTTTCCGTGTGGTTCTATTTCTTATTTTGCTAGTGTTTTGATGGACAGTTATACCCTTTTATTAATGTGACAAGTATGATATTATATTCTAATGTGGCTGATATTAATGTGATACTCCAACAATGTGACACTCCAAAAAAATTAAATACTCTTTAGTGTATTTTTTCTAAATGTGACAATGTGGCGCGTATGATGTGACACTCCAAAACTTTTACTCGAAAAAAATAAAATAAAAACTCTTTAGTGCACTTTTTCATAATGTGACAACATGGCAGGATGATGTGACACTTCAAAAAAAATAAAAACTCTTTAGTGTATTTTTTCCTAATGTAACAACGCGGTGGGTATAACGTGACACTTAAAAAAAAAAATAAAAACTCCTTAGTGTACTTTTCTCAAATGTGACAATGTGACGATTATGATGTGACATTAATATTATAAAAAAATTTAAAATTTTCTTAGTGTACTTTTTTAAATGTGATACGTAACACTCTAACGTGGCGGGTATAATGTGACACTCTAAAAAAATTAAAAATTCTTTAGTGTACTTTTTTCAAATGTGACACTCTAACATGATAGGTATGACATGACACTAAAAAATTCTTTAGTGTACTTTTTCCAAATGTGACACTCCAATGTGGTGGGCAAATGAGTCATTACACATCCAAAAAGACTAAATGGATCATAAGAAAAATATGGGACTATATGGATTATAAGTTCAAAATATGAGATTTATTAGTCAATCTCCCAAAAATGTATTGAATTTTCGTATTTTTTTAATATATTTTTTGTATTTATTTTTAAAGACTTTTTTTCACAAATATTATACTTTTTAAGTGTATTTATGTTAGATTTGTTTAAAAATTAAAAAAATTGTTTAAAATATTAAAAAAATTCAGTGAAAACAAAAAAATACGAAAAATGAAAAAGTAAAATTTTTTGAAAAGTAAATTATGAAAAATAAAACCAAACAGAGTGAATTGTACTCAAGATCTTGGGATTTACATTTTGTCCCACATCCTTTAGTATAAAAGTTATGTATCATATTATTCTATCATCTTACATTCTTTTTTTATTTTCTATGTAATTTTTTTTTTATAATCTTATTAGAAATTACTTCTATACTATTTGAATTTTTGTATGTGTATATATATAGTTTATATATCCTATTATACATACATGTACATTTGTATATATGGTGAAAAAAATAATTTGTCTTTGATTCTTCTGATAATGAAATCTTGGTTCCATCTTTGTTTTCATCAATCAATAGTTAACAAGTTGACGAAAATTATCACATGAGTTAAACTTGACATTTTTTCATTTTGTTAGTTTCCTTACACTTTTATCAAAATTTATTTTAGTTCTTACACTTTTATTAAAATCTCATTTTAGTCTCTCTACTTTTGATTTTCGTTAATTTCATTAACAATAAGTGGACGAAAGTGTGACAGTACAACTTACAATTAAATAATAAGAAATGGACTATCCAGAAAAGTAAATCAATGGACTTATTGTCGGTGTGACTCGCATTCCATTAACTTTAAATTTATATCATACATCTAATTTTTAAAATAAATTTCAGAATAAAAATTCTTGATAAATAACATTAAGCTTGTTTGGTTTTGGTTTCTAGAAAACTCTTTTTAGAAATTTCTACTTTCTTTTTTTTTTTATTATTATTTTTTTGTTTTCAATGAATTTTTTTAATATTTTAAGATTTTTTTTTTAAATTTTTAGACACACCTAACATAAACACTTAAAAATAATAATATTTGTGAAAAAAATCTTTAAAAAATTCACTAAATACCAAAACTACAAAAATAAATAAATAAATAATTCGGTACATTTTTGGATTTTTATGTATTTATTAATTTTTAAAAATAGTTTTTTACAAATATTTTACTATTTAGATACATCTAAGTAAGGTGCATCTAAAAAAGTAAAAAATTCCTTGAAGTTTTAAAAATATTCACTAAAAAAAAAACACGAAAAATATAAAACTCAATTTCCAGAAAATTGAATTCAGAAAACTGAAACCAAACAGACTGATTTTTTTTTTTTGTGTGTCTCCAATGAATAAGCTAATTAAGCACAATTACGTGTTATAGTCACATAAAATAGCAAAAATATGAGGATATTGTTCTTAACAAACAAGCATCGACTACATATAGATTACTATTTTTTCATTATTTGCCCTTTTTATATGACTATTAAAAAATAGATTGCTGTACAGGGAGCAAATATTCAAGCAAGCCCGTATTCTTTTCTTCCAAGCACTTGTCTGTCCGATCGACCTGCGAGCACAACAGCGGTGAGCTACCCGGCGGTGTGTGGCCGAAAAATCCCTCCGACGATCAAGTTAGCGCGCGCATACACACAGGGATAGATAAAGAGGAGAGAGTTGAGTGTAAGTGTATATCTCACCAAATATTCATCTGTCTAGACATGGGGGGCGCAGACTCGCTTATATACCTTCTGCGCCCCAAATCTACTCTCATTAGTCTCTCGACACGTGGTGCTGCTATCCCATCTGTCAGCACAAATCTAGCTGATCATCGCCTAATCAAACTGCTAGCCCACACTACCGAGATCTCGACAACTGGGCTGCATCATCTCGGCTGCCAACGGCCGTGTCGCACAACAAGCTAGAGTGCTCCGCTCGCCGAGCTCAACGACGACCGAGCTCGGTTACATTCCGACATAGCCGAGCTGAAACTGGTCGAGTTGATAAACCGAAGACCTTTCCAGCCGAGCTGGAAGCGCGAACCATGGGAACAGGACCGACTTCCATTATCTCGGCCAAATTACCCAATTAGCTCAGTTCCCACACAAACAAGCCAAGTAGCTTGGTCCTAGCATGGTCCTGGGCCATTACCGAGCACAACCCTCACCGGCTAAGCCCAAGCTACCACGACCCACAACATGTTCGGCCCATAATCTGCCCGGTCATTACCACGGCTCAATCCAGCTCATAAATTTCCCTCTAAATTAACATTTTGTTTTTGTTTTTGTGTATTTTTCAATAATGACATACAAAGTTACAAGCATAAAAAAGTAAATATAAAATTTATACATAATAATGTGATAAACTGAAGTGTGGGAGCTAGAAAAAAATAAATACTAGCTTATTGGACCTAACCTAAACAGGGCTTAAAATGGGTCCAATCCAAACAAATATCACACCCCTCCCCATCTATATAAAGGGGGGGCATCCCAAGAGTAAGGTATGTCATCTCTCTCCACACTACACACAACACTTTTCATTTCTATACCTTCATTTTTTCAATCAAGTGACTGACTTCACCATTGGAGTGTCTCCGGCCGGCAACACCGGTTGGGTGGCGCCAATCCTGCTCATCTTTGCAGGTCTACAGGGACAAAATTCATCTCTTCGTTGGATCTTTTGTAACAGCCCAAACTCGCCCCTATGGATTTAGTACCGTAACCGGCCAGTAATCCAAGATTACCAAAGGCCTGCTTAACAGTCAGACAATAATACAGAGTACAGGGGCATGGCGGAAGCCAAAACAGTAAATAAACAGTGTCCAATGAGCTGTGACAGTCTGTATGCAAAAAAAATTTTCATGCGTATATACATCAACAATACAGAACAGTATGTACAACATTTACAATCGATCAGAACAGAGACCTAATCCCTGTTAAACAGTACAGTATAGTGCTATCAGTCTATACAACATTACAAAACAGATACAGAGATAGACGGGGGAAATTAAAACACCCCTAGCCATAGCTTGGCAGGCTCGGAACCTCGTAGTGAGCCACAGTGGTTGGCTTGACAAAAAGGGAGTCTAACCCACGTTCCTAGCTCCGGTCTGGTGCATGTACACCTACATATACATATATAAACAGTGAGCTAAAGCCCAATGAATAACATAATGCGTAAAGAGGTTAAGAATGAATGTCCTTACAGTATTGAAAACAATCATTTCAATTAGTATATCAGTTATTCAGTCATTACAGTTATATGTGGTACATCCATTAGCATAGCAGTACAGTAAACAGTAGGTCTTAAGAGACCGAACAATCAATGATGGCCATTATAACAGTAAACAGAAGTTCCAAGATAGGAACTGACAGAGATCTCTGTAACAATAACAGTAACAGTAAATAGTAGTTGCTATGGATGCTACAATACAGTTCAGAATAGAGGACATACATTCGTTCAGTTAACAGTAACAGTTCAAAAAGCAGTTCAGTTAACAGTCAGAAAATATTCATCTTTGAACATATCTTTACACAGTTGTTACTCACAGAGTTCTGGGCTACAGTTAAGCTAGAGCGCATCTCCAGTTGCCAACCCTACACAGTTTACAGGACGAACACACACTAAGCTACACAGTTGGGAAAGATAATAACTTAATCCCTAATTTGCCTCGGTGTGTTCTACATCTATATCCTCATTAAGATGCCTTAAACTAGGCCTAAGAATGCCTAGGATGAAATGAGGATGCAAATATGCACTTTAAAACATTTTTCAGAAAACAGAGGTCCCGCTCGAGCGTAGGTTTCCCCGCTCGAGCGTACATGCAGACAAAGGTATCCGCTCGAGCGTATACTTTTCCGCTCGAGCGTTCACTTTTCCGCTCGAGCGTTCTGTAAAACAGGGCAAAAGTACTTGATAGGTGAAAATCACGCTCGATAGGCGCTCAATAGCCGCTCGAGCGTAATACACAAGGTCCCGCTTGAGCGTCAATTATTCCCCTCGAGCGGATGTCAAAACAGTGCAAAGTACTGGGAGCACGAATTTCCCGCTCGAGCGCCACTTTCCCCGCTCGAGCGGAAGTTCAAAATCTGGAATTTCCAGATTTGAACTTCCAAGCTCAAAACCGAGTTCAAATGCACAAATTTCGATCCTCTTGGGCCAATTTTCCAGAAAACATTCCAAAACTCATAATTTAACATGATTCCAAAGCTCAATTGTAAAATCAAAGCCCAAGGGTGTTTCAAACACTCAATTTCAAACCAATTTTCATGAACATAATGAACATGCAAACATGCATGAATTTAAATCAATTCAAAACTTCAATACATGCTGATGAGCCGATTCTTTTCAAAACAAGATGAAATCATGGACTTAAACATAATTATGAGCATGCATGTAACATTTTGCCATGAAAACAACTTAAAACTCAACAATACAAACATGCATGCAAGATTAGAGCTACAACTCAACATGCTAGAACTAATTTATGACTTAGCTCTTCAATTTGGCAAGAACCATGCAAGAATCAATTTAAAGACACAATTAAGAGGGTAAATTCCCTACCTAGGTCCTCAAATACAAGGTGAGGAAGCTTAATTTGCAACCTATATTCCAATTCTTCAAGCCAATGCACAAAGTCAAGTTGAATTCACTCCAAACCTCTCACTCTCCTCTCTTGATCGGTTATGAACATCAAAAGGGCTGAACAAATTTTTTGTAATGCCTAAGAATGAGCCTCTAAAGTGTCAAATAAGTGGCCCACTAGATGGCACTAAGGTAATTAAGTCAAATTATGTAATTAGCTTATTTTAATCTATTTTAATTATACTAAACCAATTTCAGATAAATATACCAAAAAATCACATTAATTCTACTGATCTTAAGACACTAATCAATTTCAGATTCGGCCGCCGATAAGGCCTTTAATTAGCAGTTTAAAACATAGAATGTGAATAGATAATCAAACAGCCAACAGATACATAATGCATTTAAACAGATACAGTCAATCAATCAGTTTCCAATTTCAGTCTGTCTGTTCAGTATTTCAGTTGATTCAATTACTTATCGTAATCAGTCTCGGTTTAGCAATCAGTAGTTTATCGGTAAACAGGGGTGAGGGTTATTACATCTTTACAATCCATGTGAGAGGATTTTCCTAGTCTCACATGAAGTATTGACCTTTCAAACCAAAAAATCATCAAGATACCTTATCAAACAAAAAATATTACTATCATCTTTTTCTAATTGAGTATTCTTTATTTAAAAAAAAAAAAAAAACTATTTTATATGAATGTTGTAGTTGTGTTTAGAGTCTCTCATATGAATTTTGATAAAACTTGAGTTAGAAATCTTGTTTTTTGTTATTTTTTACACGACTTTTTGTCTAATTCTTATGTTTCAAACCGTTTGGAGTTTTCTTACAAAATTTGTCGAGCATCTTAGACATCATTTGATTGTAGCTTAAAGGCAATTTATATTAACTGAAAAAAAAAGATAATTTTGGTTCTTTTAATAAAAAAAATTAACTTTTTTGACTATTTCACTCATGCTAAAAAGCCCACTTTAGCAATTTAATAGATCTTTAAAATTTCTTAGAGGTACTAAATACAACTCCATAAATGAGCAAAATGAATGTTGCATTAATGATAAAGATCTCTAGGAAACCACTAAAAAAAGATGGAACAAGTGGGAGAATTTGAATGAATTCTGCTTTTATTTCTCTCGTATAAAGTATTGAGTTACTTATATTACGGTCTTAGGCAGTCGACCTATGTTTACAGGCGTAAGCGTAAAGGTGTGATTAGTTCCACAAATCTCACGGCATTGACCAAAGTAAACTAATTTTTATGGGATAGAATGGCAGGGATTAAAGTGAAGAGGAAGTGAGAATTCATGTTATCTCTCCACTTAGAAGACGCATGATGGTAATTGTCTACAAATTTTAGCAAATTCTTTGGGGCCTTGATATCCGCCATAGGAGAATTATAAAAGAATATAAAAAATAAAAATAAAAACTCATTCCAAGCAATGTTATCTGCTGTCCCAATAAAATTAAAGTCATCTCGTCCCCTCGAATATTTATCGCAGAAGCTCATTTCCCTACAATAACGGGCACAATACTTCCTTAGGAGCAGCACAAAAGCTTTCCGACAAACAAATAAAACTTTTTAGCATTAATTTTTTATAATCTTTATTTTTAGTAAATAAACTAATTTTATAGCTATTCTTCAAAAAAATTTGAAAAATGCAAAACTATTTGAATTTTTTCGTACATAATTTACTACAAAAATGATGTGATAGTATCATCCTTATAAATTATAATAAAAATAATAGACATTATTTTCAAATAAAAATTTCACAATCTATCACATTATTCTATATAATATTACTGTAAATTTTTTCAATTTGTAATCACATCAGAAGGAGTTTATTAATTATTTTTTCAAAAAAATATTGATTTTATTTGAATTTTTTTCTTCTTCTATTTTAGATAGTGTGATTTGAGTTGAGTGATCACCCCACACGGTGGGGGATTCTATTTGAACCCAAAATATGCCTTAGTACGTCCAGTTTAAATTCATAAATTTTAATTCATATTATATTCTAATATGAATTTACTAATAAAGATAACACATATTAAACCCTAATTTTTTTTTTCTCATAGTACACCCTAATCAGTTATTCTTGTTCAAATCTCTGTATCTTCTATCCTGTGATCAAAGTTATTTCTTCTTCTTTTTCTTCTTCTCCATCCTCCCTCCAAAACTCAAATCTACCCTACCAAAACTCACCATCATCATCAGCATCATTGTTTTTTATTATTTTGAAACTCTAAATCCTAGAAGAAAGTTTACACAAAATCAAATAATGGATGAGAGTAATAATCATAATAATTTTTTGAAACAATCCATAAAATAGGAGGTAAGTATTGTAAAGTACCATCAATTATTTTCTATATCATTTTTTGACAAAACTTAAAGGCCTCAGTAGTTAGATTAACAATAACATATTATTGAAATTATTTTTATTTTGTCATTTAAATAGTATATTATTTGAGAATTACTATTTTTTGTTAGTACTTGATACTTATGTACATATAAGTTTAGTTTTTACTTTTCCACGAGCATTCTTGTGGATAATTTATAATGTAAATTTTTTTTTTCTATATTGAAAAATTTTATAATGCTTATGTACTTATAAGTTTTTTTTTCTTATATTTGAGAATTATTTTATGTATTGAAAAGTTTTTAAAATAATTTAATTTTTTTAGTTTGTTTATTATTTATTATTTGGATTTTTTTTATTCAAATTTATTATTTGGGTTTATCTTAAAGGCAATTCAAAAAAAATAATAGAGTGTAATGAGAGTAAAATAAAATTTTAAATAATTAAATAATATATAATTAAAAATTAAAAGTATTTTATTTATTTATTTATTTATTTTTGGGGGTATAAATAGAATCCCCCCACATGGCGGAGCTAAATCAATGGGCGAAATGATTAATGTTTTACACGTCTCTTAGAAATTAATGGCTAAATGATTAACGCTTTACGAGGCTTTTGAGTGGTGTTCTGGAAAGTTAATAAAAAGTTAATTTTTTGAATTTTTAATTTTTTTAGTGGCTTTTTTGACAAAAAGTTGAGTTTTTTTGGATAAAAAAATTAATTTTTTTTGCTAAAAAAGTTAAAAAGTCAAAAAGTTGACTTTTTTACCTCTTCCCAAAACGCCCTTGACTTTGGTTCTTTTGCTAGCTTTAAGCTGAAGGGCTGTTTGGGAAATTTGGTCAAAAATTAGTTTTTTATTTTTAATTTATTTTGAGTTATATTATCTATTAATTTTTTTACATATTTTTTATAAAAAATAAAATAAAATCAAAAATTCTCAAAACAAGTCAAAAAGTTTGTTTATTGGTTAAAAGATGGGAGAAAAAAAATCTAGGTTGAATATTTCTTTTTCAGATTAATGGTAAATTATGTAAATTTTCCTTAAAAAATTAGCTTTTTAATAATTCTATTTAAAAAAATAATGTTAAAAAAAAGTTTGTTTGATATTTTTTCTGGGTTTTACTAATGATTTTTTTAAGGTTAATGTAGTTTTTTTTTTTTAATGAAAAATATATTGCCAAATAAACTAAATTCTTTTTTAGTAAAATAATTCTTTTTAATCAATAAATGGGCAACTTATCCCGGCTATGGTCAGTCCAACAGACCTATAGTTCAGTGCCAACTTGATATTGGCCTTCCATGACTGAATTTGAGCAGCACCCAAATTGATTGCCTGAATTACCCAACTTAGGGTCTGTACAAACCCGGTTTGACCTAGTACAACCTAGCTCACTTTGCCCAATAGGTCTATAATTCATCTTATTAATTTCAAGAACCACAAAAATTAAAAATTAAAAAAATCTTATTAATTAAGGTTGCAATTTTTTTTTTAATTTTTTTTTCAAACTCTCAATTTTAAAAATATAATCAGAATTTTAGTATCTTTATATCGGATATTCTACAAGCTATGTGGTGATTTCTTGGCTCGTTAAAAGTTCATTCGAGATCAACTAGTTAGGTAAACAAGTCAAGTTTTAACACAATTGTAGATCAATAAGTTTTCAATTAAGGCTTAAACAACTCGTCTCAATAAACTTATATGTATTATAAAAAAGTAAGCTACTCAAAGTCGACTCGTGTTCAGTTCGTTAAAAATTCATTTGAGATCAACTCGTTATGTAAACAAGTAAAATTTAAACACAATTTTAAATTTATTTAGTTATCATATTATACTTGAATAACCTATTACTCGCTTTAACTCGGATGATTTTTAACCCTATTTTGGATTTTGATTTTTTTATTTTTTTGGGTTATTAACCATTGGTTGCTTACTAGATCTTCGCATCTTTATTTATTCATTTTGGCGTACTCAACATTACATCAATAGTACTCTTCCTGTAATCTCCAAACCCGTATTCTTTGCTGCTGATCAATTTCTAGACAATGTCTTCATAAAAGAACTTCTTAAAAGCATCCATGCGATCCACTTGAAGACACAATGCAACAACCAACGATCCATCCTCATTGTGACTTGGTAGTAACAAAGTGTCACCATCAAAATCATGATTTCCTGGACCCATGTAGATTTCCTTTCCCCAACCAAAATCTACCCCATACATTGGCAAGCTCATCCAACTTGTCACTCCAAGATTTGGGTTTCCATAAAAGAAAGGCTTACTCTCTTGGTCTAGTGCATGTAGATATTGAAACTTAGACAAGTCTGTTTGGTTCTTGAGAAAATTAATGGCTGAGTTGAGGTACTCATCAGTCACTTTCTCAATTGCTTCTCTTATTCTACTTGAAGCATAACCTAATGGTCTTGATAGTAGCTCACCCGAGTAGGCAGTCACAACCACATCTACAGTTGCATTGCCAAAGTACTTTTGTGGCAACGGTGGTTTCTTGCAACGACTGCGCGAATCAACGCACACACCTAATGATGTCGGTTGCTCACTTTTGTGCCCGCGTGCCTTGCATGCGCATCTCCATATGTGTCCAGTGATCGACTCATAACGAGTGTAAGCACGACAAATAGTACTAGTAGTAGTACTACTAGTCCAGTTCCACCCTTCATTAGCCTTATCCTTGATTCTCTCAACTTGGGTTTTTGTCAGTTTCAACATCGCTGTCGTGGTTTTCTTCTCTCTTTCTTCTTCGCTGCTTGTTTTCCCAATCAAAAGTGGCGGTTGATTGAACTGGGCATGATCAAAATGTGATTTTGGTGTTGGATCAACAGCTCGCAGATCCTCCAACACCTTTCGATCAAGGAATGGTGATGCAGATATTGGTTCGCCTCGAGCAAGCCTAGCCCACTCGGACATGAAATGAAGAGCACTTTGCCCATCAACAACCGCATGTGATATTGTCATGCCGAGGCTAATGCCTCCACAACTAAACTTTGTTAGTTGCACAATTAGTAATGGCAATTCATGGATAGGGGTGCTCTTGTAGTTAACACAAGGGATAAGACAGTCAAACTCGGGGGACGGAGAAAAGTCGCCAAAATCATCTAGCTTGGATTCGGAGTCAGCTTCAATGAGCTCAACACCCATGGCATTGCAATCGAGCACTAGACGGCCTCCACCTATGGAACTCAAACGACCGGCTAAGGGATAAAAATGCACCAATGCCAAGCTCAATGAATCTCTTAGTGTTTTTATGATCTTGTAAGTTGGAGTGAGCCACTCTTTTGGGGTTTTGTAGAAGTAGATAGTTGGTACATGAGTTATGATACCTATTTGATCCCATTCTGATAAGGGAAGACAACCATTTTGTGTTGGCTTTGCTGGTTTAACCAAGCAAGAATCTCTCAAGCTCACAACCATTTTTGTTGACAGAGAGAGGAAATGGTTAAAGTTCAATTCCAAATTAAGCGTATTTAAAAGGTTTGTAGTATACATGAAATGGAACCACACTTGGCACATGAGCTCATTTTCAGGTAACAAACTTAATTGATAAAGGAAACTAGTTGTTTTCAAAGATGTTCCATATTGTTGCTTGAAATGAGCTCCTCATGAATCTTGTGGTTCCTCAAAAAGTGAAGAATTCCAGTTGTGGCAGTTGTACTACAGAGTTGCATGTGTTTTAAGGGTGGAAAAATGTTAGGGAAAACTCGAAAATTATTCGCAATAGTTCATTAAAATTTAAAATTAATTATCTAAATTATTATATTAATTTAAGTTTTAAAATTTTCACATCCAGTAATTTTGAATATGTAATGGATATGTGCTTTTTTTTTTTTTTTTTTTTTTAGGTGAATAATGGATATTGTTTATATATTTATGGGCAAACTTCACTTTTCCCCCTATGATTTAGGCCATAATCGAATTACCCCTTTTACTTTCAAATATAACCACATAACCCCCATATGGTTGATGGAGTAATGTGCACCGTTAGTTTTTCTGTGTTTTCTGACCAGCTATGTAGTGCACGCGAGAGTGGTGCGAGTGGGCATGAACTGATGATGTTTCCTCGCAATGAAAAGACGAAAATGCCCCTAGGGTTAAACATAAAAGCTTAGCTTGCTTTTTATATTGCTTCGTTGCTTTATATGTTGAGTTGCGGGTAGTCTACCCAAAGAAAATGTCATCTTCAAGCATTGGAGGTGGAGAAGGACATATGTTGACGTTCATGAGCAAGAAATGCCTTTGTGGGAGAAAAACAGCCATTAGAATTGTGGAGTCTGGGAAGCCTTCAAAAGGTAGGTTGTATATGTTTGTGAAAATGCGGGTTTTGAGGGTTGTGATTTCTGGGCTTGGTGCAACCCAGTTGGATATGCTCCCATCTATGGAAGAGATGAGATTAATGATGAGAAGCCAAGAGTTTTGGAATGTGTGCAATTTAATGGAAGACTAATGAAGCTGGAGATGAAGATGGAGGCACTGACCATGATGATGAAGATATTGATGATGGTTTTGCTTATGTATTTCATTTCTACTATGTTAATGTTCAGTATGAAATGAATTTGCAAGAATTTGTAAGGTGCTTTATGTACTTGATGTATGTTTGAAAGAAATGAAATTATGTTTATGAAACTTGTGATTTTTGTATGTTTTTTTTTACTGCAACATGAAAATAAATTTAATTTTTTTTTCTGCAACATGATTTTTGTATGAATTTTTTTACTGCAACATTGAAAATTATTCTAACAAATTCATAATTTGTTTTACTGGAAAAAAATTCTTACAAATTCTTAATTGGGAAAAAAAACCCTGCTAAGTTTAATTGAAAAAAAATCAACAAACAAAAGTATGCTGACAATGCTATTCAATCCTGCTGAGCTTAATTTCTTTTACTGCATTCCAATGCAAAATATACAACCAACATTTCCATCACAAACAATGCTATTCAATACCAAAAAAAAATTAATTGAGATTCACAATGCTATTCAATACCAATCCATTTACAGAAGTATTCTGACAATGCTATTAAATACCAATCCATTTACAGAAGTATGCTACATTTGAAAACCATTTTAAAAAATCATAACTCTAAATACAAAACATAGCTTAAATACAAAAACCACAACTCCAAATACAAAACATAACTCTATATACAAAAACCATAACTATAAGTATTGTTTCATTACAAAAACCATAACTATAAGTATAGTCTACTTTGATCCAGTTGTCAGTTCTTTGTGCAGTCTCCTTGCTTTGATTGTTTCTAGTGCAGAAGTTACTGAAACAGCGTGCCCTCTGATTGTAGCATTTACTCTAGTTCTTCCAACATTGACTCCAGATTCAGATGCATTAATTGGTCCTCTACCTCTACCCCTTCCACCAACTGTGATTTTAGGTCCTTTGGAAGGACCACTTGATGCTTTTTCACCATGGGTTGGTAGTTTTGTGGGCTGCAACAACATTTTCAATTAACAAACTGAAAAGTTACAAAATTAAAAAGTTGGTTATATAAACAAGTGAGTTACCTGAGTGGATGACCTAGTACTCTTCCTCTTCAGTCTAATAGAAACAGTACTCATTGGTGGCTGAGATGCTGCTTGGCCTCCTCTTCTAGTTTGGATGTTACTAGACATTTGAGGCAAAAAAATTTCCAGTTAGATTCCTACTTGAAGTTACAAGTGAACATTAAAAGTTGGTTACCTCATTTGATGGGATGTTTGTTGATGGAGTAGGAGTAAGAGTAGGAGCATGAGTAGGAGTTAATGCAGGTTGAGATGATTTCCCAGTAGTACATATCTACTGCAATAAACAAATTAAGTTACAATAAATTAAGTATACAACAAATAAATAACAACATGTGTACAATAAATGAATGCATACCAATTTGGGCTTAGAATACAGTTTGTTCTTGCATAACCTCTTATTGTGCCCCTTCTACAGACACTTAGCGCATGTGACATTGATGTTCTTCGTTGATACCTTGTGTGGATTTCTTGGCTCATCTACTTGTCTATTTCTTAACTTCTTTGGTTTGCTTGCTAATTTCTTTGCTTCTGGTGGATTCAATTTCTGGCCACATTCCTCATGCTCATGCATATCTAGAACTGGGTGTACCATGAATGCATAAGTATCCAAGTACCTAGACTTGCTGTAATACTCATGCACATAGGCTTCTGGCTGCTTATGATTAATTTGAATTGCACTGATGGCATGACTACAAGGCAAACCAGGCTAATCCAATCTCTTGCAACTGCATGTCCTAGTACTTAGGTCCACTATGTACCTCCTCTGAAAATGATCAACCTCAAATTTCAATTGTCCACACTAGGTTGCAAAGCAATTCCTTTATTCCACCTTCAACTTCTCAAGTTTGTCATGAATATTGGGACAAATTTCACCACTCTATTTTGCCATTCCAGCATTTTTAACTCGAATCCTTTACATCAATTTCCTTCTGATCCATTCAAACATGGAGATTATTGGTAGCTCTCTAGCTTCTAGAATGTAAGAATTGAATGACTCACTCAAATTGTTTACAAGGCTATCACACTTGCTCCTTGGAGACAAATGTGACATTGCCCACAAAGCAGGGTCAGTCTCCCTCAACCACTCCACAGTTGTCTTCCTATTTCCAGTCTTAGGATCAACTTCTTCAATCTTCTTCATCCAATAATTGAATTCATGCACATTTCCAGTTAATGCATCTTTCCAGAACAGGTCTTTCAACACACAACCACTGTATTTTGTCTTGAAGTTACTATACATATGTCTGAAGTAATATCTGTGATCTGCAGTAGAGTATAACTCTGTAAATGTTTCAACTAACCCCTTCTGTCTATCTGATATAAATATCCACCTCATCTCCTCAACACTCCCAATATCACTCATCAATTCCTGAAGAAACCAAGACCAAGAGACTTTACATTCTATCTCAACCAAAGCCACTGCAATAGGATACATGTTATCATTTCCATCTCTGCCAATAACACTGAGTAGCTGCCCTCCAAAAATCACTTTCAAATGACAACCATTGAGTCCTATTATTGGTCTACACCCTGCCAGAAATCCATCTTTCTGTGCACCAAGTTTAAAATACATTCTTTCGAATGTAGGCTTTGTCTTTTAAGGATTAGTTGTTATTGAAATGTGTGAGGTTGGATTTTTCCTAACAAATGTAGTTGCATAATCCCTAATCCTGTGATATTGCTCTGCTAAATCCCCTACAATTATCTCCATTGCCTTTCTCTTTGCCTTATATATTTGAAACCTACTTGCATCCACCATTATCTCCCTTCTAATTTTTTTTCTTGAAAGAGGCTATGTTAATGGAGGGGTCATCTCTCACCTCATCCACAAACTTCTTCCCCAAGTACTTAGAGTTGGCTTGTTTGTTGTTGTAATTCCTTCTACATGTGTGTTTCCCTTCTAGAGTTTTGATCTGAAAGGTTGGGATTCCCCCAAATGAAGAGGCATGTATCCTCCCAGTACAACCATGCCTACAAATAACAGTGATCCTAGCATTCTAATTTCTGATGTACCTTATATCATAACCATGCACTACATTAAACTCCCTCAAATACTCTCTGAAAACTTGGGGATTGGGAAATTTCATTCCAACTACAAGTTTGAGATTCTTCATCATATATTCTTTGTATTCTGGGTATCTAGCATCATCTGCCTCATCTGATGACCTTTTAAGACTATTCAATTCATCATCATCATCATCAACATCTGAATACCAACCAACATTACCTGGTAGATTAACTTTAGGTGGTGGTCCTTCAGTTCTTCTGTGTGAGGTTTCATCAAAAATGTCATCATTTGAACCCTGTAGGTCTTCATACAACCAACTTTGGTCATCACTTTCCTCTTCACTGTCCTCAGAAGTCTCAGTATCACTATATTCTTCACTAACTATATAGTCTAATTCCTTGGAATCATCACTATCAGTTCTGTTTTCATCATCCAAAAATTCAGTCTCACTCTGTGCATTGTCACTCTCATCAGCCTCATTATCTTCTATAGACTCAGTGTTAGTAGTATGCTACAACCCCTCCTCATGTTGTGTATCATTACCCTCATGTTGTGTATCACTACCCTCACATCCCTTACCCACATCCTCACTCTCAGCTACCTCTGCACTATCATCTGAGTCATTTCCAATGTCATCAACTATGATGTCAATAGCAGACAAGTTTATATCAATAATGTCTGTGTCAGTACCATATATGGCATTACCACCCTGTTTTGTGTCACCACCACTTATGGCATTACTACCCTTTTCTGCACCATTGGGATCTGACAACAACTTACCATTGGATGACAAAACCATAATAGGATCTACACCCTTCTCTACATAAGCTACTAGATAATCCAAACCCTTGTAAGCCTAAAGCATTTTCATCACATCAGCATCATTGTACATTGCTTTCAACCCAACATCTAAACTATAACCAGGCCATGTATAATACATATCTATGTTTGCTCATTTTCCACCAATTAGATCATAATAAAGGTCTCTTAACTCAAACATAGACATTTTGTCAAGGTCACAATTAATTATTTCATTCACCCTACCACTCTCATAAACAACATGTGGATAAAAGACAAAATGGCCCCCATGGTGCATTTGAACAGTTATGAATTTGTCTAACATTTTCAGCATTCACTCCTAGAGTAGAAAAGACTTTCATTAATACATTTTGGGACCATAACCCACAACCGTAACACAAAGATATAGTCATGCATGTAACCAACATAAACTAAAATAATAAATAATCCCTAATCCTCAACCAGATTACACAAAACAGAAACAGAATATAAAAGCATAAAGTAATAGAATTAAAAAAAAACCTATTCTTCATGAATAAAGTTAAAAGTTAATTGAAGAAGGAAACAAACAAAATAATACACTGAGGATTAGGGATAAACTTTACATTTTCAGTGCATACCCTACACAAAATACAATGAAAATAAACAAACAAAGTAATATACTTACATCATTCACTACAAATAAACAAACAACTATAGGGGACCACAGTGTATGAACTTTATATATACAAAAAACCACCATAGCAATAGGATATGAACAACTGCATCGCACACAATGCCATGACAAAAAGTTAACCACTAATGGTACAAAAAATGAGGGCACACAAATACAAAACATACGGGATCACAGTATATAGCAACAAAAAGTACATCAACTAACATTATATATACATATATATATATATATATCAACAAATCAAACTGAATGAAACACAAAATAAAAAGCAATGATCGAAAAAATACCTTACAACTTATTCTTCGTGAACTTTTGGGCTTCGTTTGCTTCGTAAACCCCCAAATCAGTGACAATCAAACAATTGAAGCCCTACTATCTCAAATCTATACACTATTTCGTTCGATTGAAACCCTAATCTGTTCAATCAAACAACCCTAATTTGTTGAATCGTTCAATCGAACAACCCTAGCTCTCTTTATTTTCCTCTTCTCAGATGCACGACTTTTGGAAGTGAAACTGGTAAGTAAGCTTCAATATATATATACAAGAGCAAATTGGTCTTTTTACATATGTCATTCACAGTGTTAACAGTGCACATTACTCCATCAACCACATAGGAGTTATGTGGTTATATTTGAAAGTGAGGGGGTTAATCCGCACATGGCCTAAACCATAGGGGAGAAAAGTGAAGTTTGCCCTATATTTATTTACAGCCATTAATTATATAATAAATATCTTCATTCCAACTATATAATGAAGATGATTCTCATCATATTGGCTTGAATAAATTCGAACAATTTCACTTCATTGTATTCAAAATTTAGGCACATTTTTTTACAACAAGGACATTATTTGAGCAAACTAAGTGCTTGATTCGATATCTTATTACGCGGGATATCTTGACTTTTTTTAAATTATTGAAAAATCTAAAATCCTCAAAGATTGTCAATTGTAATTAAGATTCAATTTCAATAATGAACAACAATTTCAAACAAACAATCATAGATCAAATCTAATTTAAAAGAGAATTGAATTGGATCTACTATCAAGCAACAATAAAGGACACAATGATTTTAAGTGGAGAAACTACAATTGGACCCCTCCAATTATAATAAAAAATTATAGGATAAAATCACAAAAAAATTTACTAAGAAGACAATGAAATTACACAAGAGAATTCTAAATAACCTAGCAAATCCACGCCCAAAACCCAATTTATTGTGTCTCTTCCAACACTGTCTTCATCTCAAAATTGTTTTACCCAACATTGAATCTACAATACCAAAGTCAAATCCACGGCAAAGAGCTACTTTGGAGTCCAACAAAGTTCTAAAGCTCAAGTTCTCTAGAATCCACCGATGAACATCTCTAGAAAAGTGTATTTGAATAAAAAATCTTTTAATGATCTTCAATATAAAGCTTGTTGATTTATATAGATCACTCTCAATCCATCAAGGTACACACATAGATCATACTTGAGAACCCTCTCTCTGTTTTTCACACTCCAGGAATCAAAATATGAGAGTCTTGTTGAAATCTAATCCAAATATGCACATTTCAGTGATTCAAACCATCTTAAACCACTCGAGCGCACATTTGGTCACTCAAGTGAGATTTTTGATGTTGTAGTATTTTTCTTTGAGATTTTGAGAAACTGTAAGCATGTCTGACCGCTCGAGCGCAACTTTCTAACTTCAAGCGCACATGTCTCCCCTCAAGTGCAATTTTCTGTGCTTGAGCGCACATCAACAAAAACTCCTCTGCATACATTTCCTTTAGCACAAATTGCTTTGCTCAAGCATAACTATGAATTAGGTTGAATTCACATCTAAATACTCTCATTCTCACAAAAACAAAAGAGCGAATACAATACCAATTGAATGGAGTTTTATCCAATAAAATTGGTAATCACAAAATACATAACAATTATGATATCGTAATATTTATCAATACAGAGAATATAGAGTAATACGTATTGAAAATCAAATGTCATAATCGTGAATTCCAACTATTGAAAAAATAAATAAAAATAAAATAAAGTTATAGACAAAAATATTAAAGAAAAGAAAAAACAAAATAAAGTTGACATAAAACAGGAAAATAGATAACAAAAAAACAAACAAACGAAAAATAAATAAATAAAAATTTATGTAAAGGTAAAAGTGAAAAAAAGTATAACACTAGGTTGTATTTGGTTAATAAATTTGAGAAAATATTTGTGCAAAATATATTTATATTTGATTCATATTTTACCTAATTTTAATTTTTATTATTATTATTTTATTATAAATATCTACCTAAATTTATAAACTAAACACAAAATATAACTAGGAAGAAAAAAAAAAAGTAAAATAAAAATTTAAAACCAAAAGTGCTAATAACAGATTTTAATCAAAACTCATCATTATTATGAATGAATTTTAGGAATCATTTGCAAAAATATCTACACTTTCTGTCACAAAATATTAGTTTCTTTTAAGAAATCTAAATTTTTTTTAGTAATATAATTATTACATTTTAAAAATATTCATTGTATTTGGTTTCAATTTTTTGAATTTAATTTTCCAAAAATTAAGTTTTTTATTTTTTGTTTTTAGTAAATATTTTTGAAATTTTAAATAATTTTTTTATTTTTTTAGATGCATTTTACATAGATGTATCTACAAAAATAAAATATTTGTAAAAAATATTTTAAAAAATCAATAAATACACAAGAATACGAAAATGTACTGAATTCAAATTTTTTTTTTATATTTTTGGTAATTAATGAATTTTTTTAAAGATTTTTTTCACAAATATTATGATTTTTAAGTATGTTTATGTTAGGTGTACCTAAAAATTAAAAACAATTAGTTAAAATATCAAAAAATTCAGTGAATAAAAAAAATGTGAAAAAAAAAAATTAATTTTCTAAAAAGTGAAACTTGAATTTAAAAGCCAAACAAACTGAATAATTTTTCAAAATCGCCCTTTGACTATAGCGATTCCGGGTTTTACCCTTATTGAATAGTGATCCGGACATGTGTTCGTGGATGTTAGTTGTGGTTTATTATTTTGTTTACATCCTTTTTACTTCGTAATTGAGTTATAGGATGTGTTGGGCAGGTTTGTTACAGGTTGGTTGAGTTTAGAAACCAAAACTAGTTGCCCAGATTTTGGCCTGTACGCTCGAGCGGGGATTTGGGCGCTCGAGCGGGGAATACACCCGTCCAGTATTTCCTGTGCAGTGTTGGACGCTCGAGCGTGGGATTGACTGCTCGAGCGGGAGTGTTGTGTGTGACGCTCGAGCGGAGGAGTTGGCGCTCGAGCGGAGACCTGGTTCTGTAAAAGTTCTGGGAGTGAGTATCCGGAGCTCGAGCTGGAGTTTGGTCGCTCGAGCGGGAGTCTGTGAGTGACGCTCGAGCGGGGGTTTGAACGCTCGAGCGGAGAGACTTTTATATAAATCCGAGATCCGACTTTTGGATCACTTTTTCAAGATCTTTTCTCTCTCCTACTTTTCCTAAAAGCCATTTTCAGAGCTTCTCACTCTAAACTGGCCCTTCTCTCTTAGATTTGATCTAGTAAGGATCGTTTGCTCACCTTTTGTCTTCACGAAAGTTGTGTTGATCGTCGAGGGCTTCCTTTTGATCTGAAAATTTCGAGGTTTGGAGCGTTTTGGTTTTGGTCTTCATCTTCTTTGGGGCTCCGAATTTGAGGTTGGGATATCCTACTCCTCTCTATGGATTTTGTCTTTAATTTTTGGTATTTTGAGATGTTGGGGTTGGTTTGGTCATTTTGTGAGAGTTTGGGGCTTTTGTGCTATTTTACAAAAGTTGGGGTTTTACTCATAATAAACCTAGATGCATGTTTGGCTTAGAGAAATGGAATGAATGTTAAATCATTGATGAAAATGGGACCTAAGGGTTGAAATGTTAATTATGGGAATTGACCTAATTACATTGTTTAATTAATTGGGATAATTAATTGAGAAGAATAAAGAAATGAAATGTTGATTGAATATCCATTGTGCATTTATTTTCTGTTTAGAGATAACTGCTTGGGCTATCGGTGGAGGATAGTCGTGATTGTTGTAGACAATGCATGATGATTAGGCAAACTGAAACTAATCAATGGAATGTGTCATGGAACTTGACGGTTGATAGAATACATTAATTGTATGTATTGGGTGATTGTATATAGAACCATTGTGTTTGTATACGTTATGTGTAGAAGAGGAGATAGGGGATGTACTCCGCGGTTTAGGGGAATATAGGGGATGTACCTCTAAACCGGATAGTGTTGGGAGAAGAAAGGGGATGAACTCCGTAGATACAGCTCATATGCTTGTCTAGAGAAGTGAAGATAGAGCTCATATGCTTATCTTTGTGAAGTGTGGATATAGCTTATATGCTTATCTGTGGATATTGTTGTTATACATATCTGTTGAGAATGTAGATATAGCTTGTATGCTTATCTGTATGTGGGATATAATTTTTATACATATCTGTGGAAATGATGATAGAGCTAGCATGCTTGTCTATTGAATAAGGGAAAATGAAAAGTGACTTGGACTCATTAGTCGGTTGACATAAATGTGTGATTTATGTGATTGTATCAGTGTTGGCCATCTATCAATTGCTAATATTTTAGTCATTGTTCATGGTTGGTTTAGTGTATTTCTACTGGGCTGTGGCTCACCCTATATGGGAATATCATTTTCAGGTGCAGGAAGCATGCCACCTCCAAGGACATAGCTTGGGAGGCTTGAGGCGGACATAATGATGTCGTTTTACTTTTTGATGTATTACATGTAAATACAAGCCAAGGGCTTAATGTGTATGAGTTAGTACTCTTTTGTTGTAACCAAGTGTTAACTTGGAAAGCTGTAAGCCCGTAGGGCATTTTGCTTTTATTGTTAACATGTAATACTTTTTGTAATGAAACATTGATGAATAGAAGAATGTGGTTATTTCATATGTTAATGAATGTGTTCTTTGATGGGTTTATTGTTATTATTTTGAGGGCGTTACAACTTGGTATCAGAGCGTACCGGGTTCGAATACTTTGGGTACGTGGGAAGTGATTAGTATCACAATGGGTTTGTCTCGCTTGGTAGAGACTTAGATATAGTATCACATGCTATGTGTTTAATTGATAACATGCTTATGTGTTTATCTGGGTATGGGATTTAATTTCTAGGATGCTGATTGGATCCTTGGGTTTCTGGGAGTCTTGTTGGAAAAGCACTTGATCAATGCTATTTCTAACCGGAACTCTAGTAACGCCTCGGGACTATCATTATCCGGAAATGAAATTCGTAAATGCTTATGTGTTTATGTGCTTATGTGGAGTGAATTACAGTTGTCCATGCATTAGGACGTGAGTGTTTAGTTTCGGCACATTTATGAATGTGCTAATGTTCTGTGTTACCTTTATTAGGATGTCAGGACGAGGAAGAGGTGCTAGGCGTGGTAGACCTGCGAGGCAGGAAGTACCGTTACAGGGTGAGATTCCGGCAGTGCAGGAGGGAGTTGGTCAGGCCAATGTGGCCGGGCCAGGGGGTCAGCAGGCTATGGGTGCCTTGGCCAGAGAGATAGCAGGAGCTTTGGGTATTCTTAGAGCTGGGAATCAGGCCGCTGAAGCAGGGCCTTCTTTCTTGAAGAGAGAGTTTTTCCGGTCTAATCCGGATGAGTTTGTCGGGGATCCGAAGGAGCCACTGAAGGCTGATGAGTGGCTAGAGCAAATGAGTAAGACGTTCGAGATGCTTGGCATCGAGGACGGAGCACTGAAAGTGACCTTGGCATCCTTCCAACTGAAGGGAGATGCGGGTCAGTGGTGGAAGTACGAGAAGGCTCGTGTTGGTAGTACTTGGGAGGCATTTGTGAATGCTTTTCAGGAGAGGTTTTTGTCTGCAGCAGCTAGGGAGAAGCTGAGGGATCAGTTTAGCCGGCTTAATCAGCAGGGCTTGTCAGTGGCCGAGTTTGAGGCTACCTTTACTAGTCTATCCAGGTTTGCACCTGAACTGGTGGCGTCTGAGGAACGCCGTTGTTATGAGTTTGAGCGGAAGTTGAGGAGGGGCCTCAAGTTGAGGGTTGGTGGGTCTTACATCCGAGAGTATAGACACCTAGTGGACGCAGCAGCTCATATGGAGCTCATGATGCAAGAGGAGGATGAGGGGCAGAGAGGCTCCAAGAGGGGCCAAGATGGTCAGGGTGATGGCAGGAGGCAGAAGGGTTTTAACCCTCAGCAGTCGCAGGGTGGTGTTGCTAGGTCGACCTTCCCAGTGCCGAGTGCAGGCTCTGGGAGAGGTGGTCAGGGGGAATTCACCTGTTACAAGTGTGGCCAGCTGGGTCACAAGGTTTCTGTGTGCCCGCAGAAGGGTGGGGGTCAGAGAGCTGCTTCTTCTTCAGCTAGACCGCAGAGTCAGAGTTTGGGCAGGGGGCAGCCCTTGTCTTGTTATCAGTGTGGACAGCCTGGGCACCTGAAGAGGTTTTGCCCGCAGTTGAGTGCCACTTCAGGAGCGTCTGGTTCCAGGCAGACGCAGGGTTTTCAGCCAGCTCAGTCTGTGCAGGCCTCGAGGGCCAATCCGGGAGCTTCGTCATCCCAGACTGTGCAGCAGTCTTTTGCTCCGAGAGGTGAGCAGGTAGACCAGGGGCCTACGGGGCGCGTGTATGCTGTTACCGCGCAGGATTTAGTACCAGCTCCATCAGTAGTGAGAGGTACTTTTCTGTTTTGCAACTTGGTTGCTAATGTGTTAATAGACACGGGTGCATCTCATTCTTTTGTATCTGCTGCATTTGCATCTGTTTTGAAATTGGAGTTAGCCCAGTTAGCATCTCCTATTTGTGTGGTATCGCCTTTGGGTGGTGAGTTGATCCTGAAACAGGGTGTTAGAGGGTGTGATATAGAAGTCGCCGATTATAGGCTTGCTTTTCCGTTTGTTGTCATGCCCATGAAGGGTTTTGATGTTATTTTGGGTATGGACTGGTTATCGTCATACCGGGCTGTTATTGATTGCTACCGCCAGAGGGTCACGTTATGTACCTTGAGCGGGGAGTGGTTCCATTTCTTGGGAGACCGGGTTTGTAGTGTTTTACCACCGGGGTATGATTCGCGAGGGCGAAGTGAGCTTAGTAGTCTACTTGCTAGCTTTGAGAGTAGTGAGTGTGTTGAGACACAGATTGTGTTGCCGAGGGTGGTTTGTGAGTATTCGGATGTCTTTCCCGAAGATCTTGTTAGTTTGCCACCTCATCGAGAGATAGAGTTCTCTATTGATTTAGTGCCCGGCACGGCGCCGATTTCTATGGCACCTTACCGTTTTGCTCCAGCAGAGTTGGTTGAGTTGAAAGTTCAGCTCCAGGAATTGCTCGATAAGGGCTTTATTCGCCTTAGTGTTTCGCCGTGGGGAGCACCGGCCATCTTTGTTAAAAAGAAAGATGGTGCCCTGAGACTGTGTATTGACTACCGGAAGTTGAATCGGGCTACGGTTAAGAATAAGTACCCTATGCCCCGTATAGATGATTTGTTTGACCAATTGAAGGGTTCCCGTTGTTTCTCTAAGATAGATTTGAGATCGGGTTACCACCAGTTGAGGGTCAGGGAAGAGGATATTCCGAAAACGGCATTCCGTACGCGGTATGGCCATTATGAGTTTCTGGTGATGCCATTTGGGCTTACCAATGCACCGGCAGTCTTTATGGACTTGATGAACCGGATTTTCCGGGAGTTCTTAGACCGATTTGTGGTCGTCTTTGTGGACGACATTCTTATCTATTCGCCTTCTGAGGAGGAGCACGAGGAACACTTGAGAGTGGTGCTTGAGTTGCTTAGAGCCCATAGGCTGTATACCAAGTTTGGGAAGTGTGAGTTCTGGCTGAGGGAAGTCAGATTCTTAGGCCACGTGGTATCCGGGGAAGGGGTGTCTGTTGATACATCCAAGGTTGAGGCAGTGCAAGATTGGGCACAGCCTAAGAGTGTGTTCGAGATTCGCAGTTTTCTGGGATTAGCTGGGTATTACCGTCGGTTTGTGAAAGACTTCTCCAGGTTAGCGTCACCGTTGACTAGGCTGACTCGGAAAGGAGTCAAGTTTGTGTGGAGTGAGACTTGTGAAAAGTCGTTCCAAGAGCTGAAGGTTAGATTGACCACCGCTCCGGTGTTGATTATTCCGGAGAGAGGGTTGGGTTATGCGGTTTATTGTGATGCCTCACGAGAGGGTTTGGGTTGTGTGTTGATGCAAGAAGGGAATGTGGTAGCTTATGGCTCACGTCAGTTGAAAATACACGAGAAGAATTACCCCACACATGACCTAGAGTTAGCAGCAGTGATCTTTGCCTTGAAAATCTGGAGGCACTACCTTTATGGTGAGAAGTTCGAGGTGTTCTCGGACCATAAGAGTTTGAAGTAACTGTTTACACAGAGAGACTTAAATTTGAGGCAGAGGAGATGGATGGAGTTCATCGAGGATTATGATTTTGAGTTGCATTATCATCCGGGAAAGGCCAATGTTGTGGCCGATGCCCTTAGTAGGAAGACCATTAGTGATGTAGCTTGTATAGCCATCCGGGAATGGGAGATGTTAGGAGCACTTGGTGAGTTTGATTTGCTACTGGGCGAATCTGTTGAGGCTGCGGCCTTGTTTTCTGTTGTTGCACAGCCTACGCTTGTGATTAGAGTGTTAGAGGCACAGAGAGGTGACCTTGAGGTAGAGTCCCTCCGAGAGAGGATCTCCGGTGGGAAAGTAGAGAAGGGTTTGACGGTGTATCCTGACCAGAGTGTGAGATACCGTGACCGTTTGTTTGTACCGGAGTCTTGCCGTGAGGAAGTACTCCGAGAGTTTCATCATTCGCGCCTTGCGGTGCATCCGGGAGGTACTAAGATGTATCAGGATTTGGGTCGTCAGTTCTGGTGGCGGGGTATGAAAAGAGATGTGGCGGTTTTTGTATCGAAGTGCCTTACTTGCCAGCAGGTGAAGGCCGAGCATCAGAGGCCAGCGGGTTTGTTACAACCCTTGCCTATTGCCGAGTGGAAGTGGGAGCATGTCACTATGGACTTCGTTGTAGGTCTTCCGAGGACGCAGCGGGGTAGTGATGCTATTTGGGTGGTTGTAGACCGGTTGACTAAGTCGGCGCACTTTATTCCTATGCGCGTGAGAGATTCGGTAGATCATCTTGCCGACTTGTATATTCGGGACGTAGTGAGATTGCACGGGGTCCCAGTGACGATCGTCTCAGATAGAGATCCTCGTTTTACTGCTAGGTTGTGGCAGAGTTTGCAGAGTGCCTTGGGCACTAAGTTGACCTTTAGTACGGCTTATCATCCTCAGACTGACGGGCAGTCCGAGCGTACTATTCAGATTCTCGAGGATATGCTTCGGGGTTGTGTCCTTGATTTCAGTAGGACGTGGGAGAGGCACTTGCCCATGGTAGAGTTTGCCTACAATAACAGTTTTCAGTCTAGCATCGGTATGGCACCGTTTGAGGCCTTGTATGGCCGACCGTGTAGGTCTCCAGTTTGTTGGGCCGAGGTGGGTGATGCACCTTTGTTGGGTCCGGAGTTGGTTAGGGAGACGACGGAGAAAGTTGAGCTTATCCGTAGGAGGCTTGTTACAGCCCAGAGTCGGCAGAAATCTTATGCTGACCGTAGGAGGAGGCCTTTGGCGTTTGAGGTTGGTGATCATGTCTTTCTAAAGATATCACCTAGGCGAGGCTTGATGAGGTTTGGGAAGAGTGGGAAGTTATCCCCTCGGTTTATTGGTCCTTTTGAGATCCTTGAGAGGGTTGGTGAGGTTGCTTATCGGTTAGCCTTACCGCCACAGTTGTCCGGAGTACATGACGTGTTTCATGTGAGTATGCTTCGGAAGTACGAGCCAGATCCATCACATGTGCTGGATTGGACTGATTTAGAGGTAGATGTGGATGCCTCGTATGAGGAGAGACCGGTTCGGGTCTTGGATAGGCGGGATCAGGTCCTGCGTGGCAAGACCATTCCTTTGGTGAAAGTCTTGTGGAAACATCACGGAGTGGAGGAGGCCACTTAGGAACGTGAGTTAGAAGTTCGCGAGAAATATCCGGACTTGTTTGTTGATATGTAATCTTGTATTTACATTTGAACTGCTGTTAAACTTAAGAGCTTTTATATATGTCTTAAGTTGTGAAACATTGAAAATGTTTTGGTTATTTGGAAGTATGTTTTGGAACTTGCCTCATATGGAAGTTGAATGTGACACTATATGTGTTGAATGTATTGTTGGAAATGGAAAGATAATGCATAATGTTGATGCATGTTGAAAGTACATTTGTTGTTTACATATTGTAATATGCCTCATGTTAAATGGAGGGGATGACCGGTATTGGGTCGAATTGTTGAATGTTAAAGTGTAACATTGTTTAAAGTGGAGAAAAACTTGTTTTTGAAAACTTGTGTTTAATTTCGGAGACGAAATTCTTTAAGGGGGGGAGGTTATAGCGATTCCGGGTTTTACCCTTGTTGAATAGTGATCCGGACATGTGTCCGTGGATGTTAGTTGTGGTTTATTATTTTGTTTACATCCTTTTTACTTCGTAATTGAGTTATAGGATGTGTTGGGTAGGTTTGTTACAGGTTGGTTGAGTTTAGAAACCAAAACTAGTTGCCCAGATTTTGGCCTGTACGCTCGAGCGGGGATTTGGGCGCTCGAGCGGGGAATACACCCGTCCAGTATTTCCTGTGCAGTGTTGGACGCTCGAGCGTGGGATTGACTGCTCGAGCGGGAGTGTTGTGTGTGACGCTCGAGCGGAGGAGTTGGCGCTCGAGCGGAGACCTGGTTCTGTAAAAGTTCTGGGAGTGAGTATCCGGAGCTCGAGCTGGAGTTTGGTCGCTCGAGCGGGAGTCTGTGAGTGACGCTCGAGCGGGGGTTTGAACGCTCGAGCGGAGAGACTTTTATATAAATCCGAGATCCGACTTTTGGATCACTTTTTCAAGATCTTTTCTCTCTCCTACTTTTCCTAAAAGCCATTTTCAGAGCTTCTCACTCTAAACCGACCCTTCTCTCTTAGATTTGATCTAGTAAGGATCGTTTGCTCACCTTTTGTCTTCACGAAAGTTGTGTTGATCGTCGAGGGCTTCCTTTTGATCTGAAAATTTTGAGGTTTGGAGCGTTTTGGTTTTGGTCATCTTCTTTGGGGCTCCGAATTTGAGGTAGGGATATCCTACTCCTCTCTATGGATTTTGTCTTTAATTTTTGGTATTTTGAGATGTTGGGGTTGGTTTGGTCATTTTGTGAGAGTTTGGGGCTTTTGTGCTATTTTACAAAAGTTGGGGTTTTACTCATAATAAACCTAGATGCATGTTTGGCTTAGAGAAATGGAATGAATGTTAAATCATTGATGAAAATGGGACCTAAGGGTTGAAATGTTAATTATGGGAATTGACCTAATTACATTGTTTAATTAATTGGGATAATTAATTGAGAAGAATAAAGAAATGAAATGTTGATTGAATATCCATTGTGCATTTATTTTCTGTTTAGAGATAACTGCTTGGGCTATCGGTGGAGGATAGTCGTGATTGTTGTAGACAATGCATGATGATTAGGCAAACTGAAACTAATCAATGGAATGTGTCATGGAACTTGACGGTTGATAGAATACATTAATTGTATGTATTGGGTGATTGTATATAGAACCATTGTGTTTGTATACGTTATGTGTAGAAGAGGAGATAGGGGATGTACTCCGCGGTTTAGGGGAATATAGGGGATGTACCTCTAAACCGGATAGTGTTGGGAGAAGAAAGGGGATGAACTCCGTAGATACAGCTCATATGCTTGTCTAGAGAAGTGAAGATAGAGCTCATATGCTTATCTTTGTGAAGTGTGGATATAGCTTATATGCTTATCTGTGGATATTGTTGTTATACATATCTGTTGAGAATGTGGATATAGCTTGTATGCTTATCTGTATGTGGGATATAATTTTTATACATATCTGTGGAAATGATGATAGAGCTAGCATGCTTGTCTATTGAATAAGGGAAAATGAAAAGTGACTTGGACTCATTAGTCGGTTGACATAAATGTGTGATTTATGTGATTGTATCAGTGTTGGCCATCTATCAATTGCTAATATTTTAGTCATTGTTCATGGTTGGTTTAGTGTATTTCTACTGGGCTGTGGCTCACCCTATATGGGAATATCATTTTCAGGTGCAGGAAGCATGCCACCTCCAAGGACATAGCTTGGGAGGCTTGAGGCGGACATAATGATGTCGTTTTACTTTTTGATGTATTACATGTAAATACAAGCCAAGGGCTTAATGTGTATGAGTTAGTACTCTTTTGTTGTAACCAAGTGTTAACTTGGAAAGCTGTAAGCCTGTAGGGCATTTTGCTTTTATTGTTAACATGTAATACTTTTTGTAATGAAACATTGATGAATAGAAGAATGTGGTTATTTCATATGTTAATGAATGTGTTCTTTGATGGGTTTATTGTTATTATTTTAAGGGCGTTACATTGACTCTTTGGGTAAATTACATTGATACCCTTTGAGGTTTCTGTTTTATACAAATTCTTCCCTCATATTTGAAAAATTACACACACTCCTTATCAGATTAAAATGGCATATTTATTCTTTAGTCTTTATACATATAAAATAATAAAATAATGTAGATGTTTTGTTCATGTCATTTCAACAAAAATGACAACAATTTTCTTTAATACTCACACAAAAAATTGAGATTTTTTTTAAAATTTTTTGTGCTTTTTACTTTTACTAAATTTTTTAAATATTTTAAGTAATTTTTTTTTATTTTTTAGATACACCTAAAAAATATAAATCATGTTTATAGATGTTTGTTTTAAAGTGAAAGGTCACTATTAAATTATATTATTGTGTTTGAAAATTTCATATAAAATTTATGTTTATATATCATTACTCAATAAGAATATATTTGGGTATAAGCTCCGTTTGGGAAGAATAGGCTATTATTGGGTTTTTTTGGTTATTTTAACTATAAAAGACAAAATAGGCTATTTCAGCCACAACAAACAAAATATCACATTCAACCCATAATCATTACACTATTCTCTCATAAAAAAAATCAAAAAAATCAAAAAACCAAAAAGCCAAAAAGCCTTTCCCAAACCAAGCTTTTTGGCTTAGGCTAAAATAGCCAAAAAAGCCAAAAAGCCAACCTACTTCCCAAACGAGACCATAATTTAATGATAGAAAGTTGTAAAATGTAGTCATAATGATAATAAAAAAAAATGATAAGTAACAGGGCAAGATGATCATTTAGAAAATTTTAGGGTATGACATTAGCAATTCATGGGGTAATTTGTAATGAGATTACAAACCTCAGGGAGAGGGATGTAATTTTTCAAATGTGAGGAGAAAATCTGTATTAAACAAAAATCTTAAGGGGTGTCAGTGTAATTTACTTGACTTTTTTTTTAAAGATATTAATTGTCATAATTAATGAATTTAAAAGAAGGACAAAATAGAAAATTCATGTTATATTATCCTTTTTTGTTTTGAAAAAAAGACTAATATTTTAGAATAATGAAAAATGAAATAAATGACTAATATTTTGGGACGAAAGGGTAATATTTCTCTATTAATGATTAAAAAAAGATTTAGTTTATCTCATGTTCGTATCTTAATATAAGAGAATTTGAGGGACCCATAAAATCTACCACAAGTTTTGTTTCGATGATCTGAACCGTTCATATTTTATGACTGGTTGAGTCGAATATTTATTTAAAAAATCAAAGTAATCGAATATTAGTAACTATATATCTGAATTAAATTTGTATTACAAAAAAACGGATCCTCATGATTAAAATTACATTTATCGTCAATTTTTTAAAAACTAATCAGCTTGTTTGGTTTGGATTTTCAGGATTTACTTTTCAAAAAATTGAAATTTTTTGTTTTTCGTATTTTTAATGAATTTTTTTTAATATTTTAAGTGATTTTTCAAATTTTTAGATATACCTAACATAAATACACTTATAAAGTATAATATTTATGAAAAAATCTTTAGAAAATTTACTAAATACAAAAGATAGAAAAAAAAATATAAGAATTCAATATATTTTTCGTATTTTTTTGTATATTTATTTATTTTTTAAAATATTTTTTACCTTTTAGATATATATCTAAAAAAAATAAAAAAAATACTTAAAATTTTAAAAATACTCACTAAAAACAAAAAAAAAATATAAAAATAATAAATTTAATTTTTTAAAAATTAAAATAAAATATAACAAATATGAACATATAATTATCTATATTTAAATATGTTAATTTTTTGATATTATACTCTCCTCAACGAGATGCTAAAAGCTATTTCAAAATAGATGATAAATGCTTTTTTCAAATTATAATGACAATTGACAGAAGTCAAATCCATTAAAAATCCCAAAACGTTTTCATTTTCGAGATCATGAAAACAAAATGTAGAACAATTATTTCCAAAAATGGGAACCAAACCGTTTTGGCAAATACTTCAAAATTTGATGCTTCAAAAGAAGCAAATCAAGCTTCAATGTGTTGTAGATCTGTGTCCGATGCAAATGGTGAATGGATATATTGGAATAAATCGCAGCCAAAATTGCTAATTCCAGATTTGATTAAAAGAAGCAAATCAATCCTTCAATTTTTTCCATTCTTCAAAAGAAACAAACAAATCAAGTGATATTATTAGAATGCAGATCTGATCTGAAGCAAATAGCATCAAAAAATGTTGACCATTCAGTCCAATTGGGGATGAAAAAGGTACATTGCTTGAATCTCCATTCTGATCAGCATGATATATAGCGTGTGTAAGAGACATTTTGAAGGAAAAAAAAAAAAGTTCCCATTTAATTTTTTTTTCTTCTTTTGGTTTTGTTTATGTCACTAATTTAATTTTCAAATATTGGGTTTTTGTTTTTGTTTGCTTTGTATTTTTTTAGATTTTTTTTTTTTTTTTTTGGCTTCTTTCCTTTGTTTGCTAAGCTGAGTAGCTGTTTAACCGTGGTTTAAAAACTTTTACCTATTTGGTTGGTTGATTTGGAGAGAAATTTGAAAAAATAAAGAAAAAGATGTGTGAAATTATGTAAAATATAAGTATATTTTTTTCACATTTCATTTACCTCTTCCATTTTTCTTTCCAAATACTTCTTCAAATCCCTAAACCAAACACATTAGGAGTTTAAAATTTGTTCAAGCTTAGTCAATCTCAAACTTTTATCAACCTGAGTAGTTTGATATTTTTATATAATTTTAGGTTTATGAAATCGAGCTGAATGAATAATTAATTGTTCAAATTTGATTTAAAAAATATATTTGGTTATGAATTGATTTCGAATGAGTTTTTAACAAACCAAACAATCGTCGAGCTTCATTTGTTTGGTTGTTTATCACCCATATTGGTTACTTACTCATCTACCATCCACTTATTCCTCTTTTTTCTTTTTTTCTTTCTTTTTTAATATCGGTGGACTTAACTTTCTTAGAGCATCTCTAATACTCACTTTTTTTTTCTTCCTTTTTTTTTCATCAAAATGAGTGAAAATTTGGTTAAAAGCTTGATCCCTTACTTTTTGTTTTTTCATCAAATCTTTTTGAAAATTTCCATACCTACCTTAAAAATATGTTTTAATTGATGAAAGAAAATAATCTCCAATCCTTACTCTTTTTAAAATTTCATCAAATTTGTGTAAAAATATCAATGTTGGAAATTTGGTGAAGGATATTTGTTCATCCTTAATTTGGTGAAAATTTTGCCATCTCTCTTGATTTGATACAAGTTTGATGAAATCCTTGGAGCTCATTTTTGGCTCTTTATTCATCAAATTTGAATTTGAAGAAAGAATTGGTGAAGGAATTGGAGATGCTCTCTAGTATATGATTTGAATGGAAAAGCTGTAATAATCAAAAAACAATAATATATGCAACTTCTGATACATAAACTGTTGAGTTTGATCTTCATGTTTCATAATAAAAAAAGAAAGTCAAAAAAATTATCTCAAAGTAGCATTTTTGTTTCATTTACATACAAAACTGGGTACAATTCATTCAGCTAAACAAAACTCTTTCCATTCTGAATTTATTCTTTCTGCAATTCCATTTGGGTGGTATATATATATATCAAATATCCTTAGTATTAAAAAATTTACATGTGTTTTATCTGGAGAAGAAACAGAGAGAATATTTTCAGCAGTTGATACCACATTGTTTGACATCAGGCCCCTTTGTTTTCAGCACAAATGGGTCAATGCGGACCCATAGCAAGGAGAAGATAGAAGCCAGAAGCACTGACCATATGACAACGATGGTGGGTGTCCTGTTTTGCCTCCCCATGAGACCTTTGAGGAATGGATAGAGATGAACGATGACCCAAAAGGCAAAGAAGAGCTTTCCAAACAAGGGACCCCATGATTGGTACCCATTGTTTATGGCATCTGAAACTCCGGCCACAACCCCAACAAGGTTGATAATTAGGATTGTCGTTGGTGGGATAAGGAGGGTGGTCCATTTGAAAGCATATAGCTCTCCGAAATCCTCATCTTCTGTTGCCTTTGATGTGACTGTAAAGTTTGTGTCAATTCCAGCCAAAATCTTGAGCAGACCTTGTATGACGGCAAAGAGGTGAGCAGACACACCACCTATGACCCAAAACTGCTCGTTCCTCCACCATTCCTCTATGCTAACTCCACTCCACCTCAGCTCAAGAATGCCCGTTGTAAAGATTGAGATAAATAGAGCGATGAAGAAGAGACTTGCAAAGGTGCTTATCTAGATAATATAGAATCAATGAAGATTATTAAGTTGACTCGCAATAGAAGATAAGGCACTTGAAAGGAAATTCGGAGAACATGTGACTTCTGGATGTAATTATTTGATTTTTTTTTTTTTTTTTTAGGACAGTTTCATTGCATTTGGGGGCCAAAATTTTAAAGTTGATTTTCCTACCTCTTAGGTCATTAATTATTCTGGTTTTCTTTGAAGATACAATTGAGAGGATGTGGTAGTGTGTTAAAGTGACATGGAAAGGAAATTAGTGATATTGTTTCCATGTGTTGTCTAGAGTCAACACTTATGTTGATCATTTAAGTAATGTGGTACGCCATATTCTTTAAAATGTGGTACAATAAGGACAGACTTGTTTAGATTACACTACTAGAATTTAAATACTTCTAGAACAAATTTTCTTTTAACAGTTACAACACATTTTTACGAGCTTCATGACCTATTTTTATGTTGTCATACCATAACTCCACTCTTTGATTTGTGTTTTCTCCTAAAGTAGCTTTTACAATTTATATTAGAAAATATTTCTGTGATTGTTTTGGATAGCTAAAAGTGTACCACGTTTCGGAACGTGTGTTCCAAATGGTAAATTGCTAGGGTATTAGTGTTTCCTAGTAACACTAGTCAACACATTCCCCAGTTAATTTGTACTAGTTGGAAGGAAGGACAAGGGTTATATAACTTGATTACCTCTGGCATAATGAATTTGTCTGTGAGCAAGCAGATGGCTGGGAGTGTACAGTAGGCAAGTAGAGGTATGGAGGTGAAGGGGTAAACAGTTGTGTTGATATATGCAAAGCGCTCGAGCCATTTAAGTTTTCCTCCCTTGTAGCCATACCAACCTGGGCTATGACGGCTGAAAAAAATCTCAACCGAACCAAGAGCCCAACGAAGCACCTGGTTAAGTCGATCTGAGAGGTTGATAGGAGCAGACCCTTTAAATGCAGGCCTATTTGGCATACAATAGATGGACCTCCAACCACGACAATGCATCTTGAAACCTGTTAGGATATCCTCTGTAATAGACCCGTAAATCCAACCCAACTGCACAGTCAAGAATCATTAGGAATTGCTTTCTACTTATTGGACAATGGAAAATTGTTGGTTCACATATGCTTAAAATGATATTGTTGTTGTCAAAATTCATGACATTAGGCTCCCTTTGGATTTATGGATTTGAAATGAATAGATTTGTTATCAATAATTTGAAGAGTAAAACTTTAAAGCCAACGTAATATTTTAGATTTAGATATGAATAATGGATTTGAGAGCTTTGTAATGATGGATTTCAAATAACTTCGTAAAAATAGTTATTTGAAACTCTTCCATTAAAGATTTTACTCGTACAAAAACCTGAACAAAATACATGAAACATACCTCTATTCAATCCTCCACTTTAGAGTTATCATCTACTTTCAATAACTAATCTTCTTATATTTTTGCATAAAATTCCAACTTCAAATCCCTTCATTTTAAATTCACCCATCCAAAGGGAGCTATAAGGTTGTTAATCATTTGATATTACCTCCAAACCCCATTCAGTTTTGTCTTCATAACCACAGCTGATCACATGAATGGCTTCTTTCAGCAGGGCTGCTGGGCTCGAGGAAGGTGGGACGCCACCTTCAATCATTAAGGTTGAAGTCACAAAAATTGCTGACTGTCCAAACTTCTTTTCAAAATTCATCTGGGACATTAATAGCTCCTTGTCATCATCATCGAATCCTGCGAATAAGACAAACGTAACATAAGTGTCATAGGAAACAGTCTAGCACAGTACTAGTCATTGACAATGTGTAAAGAATGTTGAAAAAACCTTGAACATTTGCACCGCCTTCATTTGCACCATGTTTAGAATATTCTGGAAGCTTTTTGCGGCGTCCAAAACATGGGCAGCAGTCACAGCTTACCATTTTTGGGCGCTTTGGACCCTTTGGTGGATCATAACCATATAGCGCTTGTCTTCTGAAAACACATCCTGTGCCGACATACACAGGACCCTGGATTCCATCTAGACCTTTCATGTTAATCTGCCAAAGAAGAAAAATAAATATGCACAATTTAAGGGACGGAAAAAAAAAATATAAGAAACAAATATTCTTTATTGCACTCTAAAAATCTGAGCAAAATCAGCATCTTGTAATATTGAGCAGAATCAGCATTGGGTAACGTTTTTGTGGTGGCATTTCTTGCAGGGACTTACATCAAAGAAGACTGTGTTTCTGTTGGCATATCGATCATTCCTATCAATGCCATCGAACCTTTGAGGGAATTGAACATAGCAAACCTTTTTCCCAACTTGGTCGTCCATCAAGAAACACATTGCCTCTCGTGCGGCCTTGCTGTTGTTTATGTAATGGTCACAATCCAAGTTCAGCATGAATGGAGCATTGGTAAGAACTCCAGAGACACGAATCTGCAAGTATGCATCGCAAAGATGAAAGATCATACTTCATGATTTTAATTTAAGTTTGTGAATCTGCTTCCATGACAAGGCCAAATGGTCTCAAAAACCAAAAATTGCAAACCTGCCAGTAGTGCACACAATGTTGCTGGACAGATTACTTCAGGGTTAATTACGTTATTAGTCCCTGAAGTATACATTTTGTTACACTTTAGTCCCTAATTTTTAATTATTCTACTTTGGTCCCTAAATTTTGCGATCTATTACACTTTAGTCCTTGATGTCAACGCCGTTCAAAATTAGTAATGGAAGGAGTATTTTTGAAATTCTAAAACAAAGTGATATGATCTAAAATTAAGCGTTTTGTAGCATTTTAGTTTCTAAAATATGCATTTTATTTCATTTTAGTCTCTTAAGTATGCAATTCTTACATTTTTTTGTCCCTAGTCTTTTTATTTCGCTGTATCGTTTTTATAAAATTATGAAAATACTCCTCCCGTTATTGATTGTTATTGATTTTGAATGTTCCGATGCTTTATATATATATATATATATATCGGAAATGGTGCTGATGCTAAGGATGAAAGTATAACAAATAGTATATTTTGGGGACCAAAATGGAACACTCAAAAGATTGGAGATTAAAAGTGTAACATAACACATACTTTAGGGACCATTTGTGTAATTAATCCTGTACTTAACATGAGAATTTTTATTGTTTTAGGTAATAAAATAAAATAAATGGAATGAATAAGAGAAGAGCTTGTGATATTTACCAGGGCATTCATGGCACCTGCTTTCTTGTGATGTTGGAAACCAGGCCTCTTCTCACGAGACACATAGACAAGACGGGGAAGCTCATTTCCTTCTACATCGAAGCCTCCACTATGACCGAGAAAGACTTGAATCATGCCCGGATGATCCTTAGTATTGTTTCCTGGCCAAGGTGTACCATCTTGCATGATCCACCCTTCTGGTGGAACCTTCATGGCTTTTGCAACAAGTGCATTAATCCGAACCTTAAACTCCTCATACTCTCTCTGTCAATCATGGCAAGGTACATATGGAGTTATTATTATTCAGCCTCCGTTTGGGAAGTGGGTTGACTTTTTGGCTTTTTGGCTTTTTTGGCTATTTTAGCCTGGGCTAAAAAGCTTGGTTTGGGAAGGGCTTTTTGGCTTTTTGGCTTTTTTTTGTGAGAGAAGAGTGTAATGATTATGGGTTGAATGTGATGTTTTGTTTGTTGTGGCTAAAATAGCCTGTTTTGTCTTTTGTGGCTATTTTAGTCCCAACCCACTTGCCAAACACAGGCTCTATTTTGAAAATTATTGCCATTATTTTGGAAATATTTGAAAACAAAAACGTTACCAAACAAACAAACCTTCATTGCTCTACGCTCCTTGACAAATGTAGGCTGGACTTTGTCCTTGAGATAATCGATTTTGAGAGAGAAGTACATTTCTGGTGCTCGAGGCTCAATTGAAAAATTCTTACAGAAGGGAACCCATTTACGGGCAAATTCAGCAGTCTCGGACAGGGCTTCGAAGGTAAGCATTGAAGCACCATCATCAGAAACGTAGCATGAGATTTTGTCAACAGGGTAGTCCATTGCTAAGATTGATAGAATTGTGTTTCCTGTAACAAGAGGAGGTTCTTTCATTGGATCCACTGTACTGACAAAGATATCTACTGGAGCCAGCATGTTTGGTTCCCCTTCCCTCTCGTACCTACGTATGCATTAAGTTTATGATTTATATATAATTTTGTATGATCACCAAAAAAAAATAAAAATTCAACCTGGTTTCCTTTTTGAACTTACTGATTTCTCTCTGGTCTAGTGTTATGTTTTTAGACATGTAACTATATACAAAGATTAACTTCCTGCTTGAAGCAAACGTGAAATCCACTTCAAGTTGCTTTTTTCGGCTGTTTGGTGCAACTTATATGAGCTGCTTAAAGCTTCTTTTTTAAAATTTTGTGAGTTTATGTTAAACTGTTTGGTACAGTTTCTCTTTACAGCTTATTTTGCAGATGTAGTTTAAATAACCATAGAAGCTGTGAGAGTGGTGTTTTTGACTTCTATTTTATAGTTATTGATTTTAAACTTATAAGAAAAATTACATCAAATAGGCCTAAATTCTGAATACTTCACAAATAATGAGTATAAAGTAAGACAAAGCCCTGTCAATAATAATTTAACTCAAGACCTTGGGATTTACATTTGGTCCCACATCCCATTTAAACCACTGGACTTTTGTCTGTGGGTGTTACCTCAGCTACCCATCCTGCTATAATTTGGGAGAAAATTATTATATCACCTTGAGCAATGCTCAACGGCTCATAAGTCATAATTAATTCATGTGAGTCCGTTATAGCAACGGGACTACATTAACCAATTAATGACTATTGAGGCCATTGGACATTTGGCTATAAAGAGCATCAAATATAGAGTATCTTCTTGTAATTTGGTTTTCATACATGCCTAGTAGAGATGTATAATTCTACGGATTCTATCTATGGTGTTTGCAGCTGACCTGAGAGAAAGGCGATCGAGATATGTCTCACGATCAATTGGGGACCATTTGGGAAACTGATCAAGAATCCAAGAGAAAGCGAACCAGATCTCACAGATGACAGAAGTTAGCCAGAGCCCAATGGAGCCGTGAACCGGGTTCAATATTCTATAACGAAGAAAGACTGCCAAAACAAGAAGCCGAGTCACGATAATCATGCGGTAAGGGTTGATCTTGCTTGATGCAATTGGTACTTTTCTTGACAGTGGCTGTCTTGCTTCATCTAACCTGTGAGTACATATTCATCATCCATTCATACATACAAACAAACAAACAACAACAAATGTGAGTTAAAGAGCACTGTTTGGTTGGAGCTCATATTGTTCAAAAACTGTATGATTTTTTAATTCGTTTTTTGAGAATTGGTGTAGAATTAATTAATGTTCTTCATTCAGTTATATGGCAATGTATGTTTGGTGGGGAGAAGAACTCATTACATGGCCATGTCAGGGTCAGCCGAGTCATCCATTTCTGGGCCCAGATTGCCTTGCTGCAATTTCCACTCATCCATTCTCTCTTTCCAACCTCCCTCTTTCTTTTCATCCCATCTTGCACTTCCTAAATATGTAGTACAACATCATACCATGTTACACATAAAAATATACACAGAATTCAGACCGATACGATTTTAGAGTATTTGTTGGTCTAGCAAATCATGTTGGTTCATATATATACATCTTATATGATAATTTTGTGTTTGCTGAGAGATATTGGTAAAAAAAAAAAAAAAAAATAAATAAAAAAAAAAAAAAAAAAGAAACTTATTGTGGGGAAGTGTTTTTGATTTGATCTCAACATGTAAAGTGAGAGAGACATGGAAATCTAGCTACCAGGCTCGGAGACTGGATATGGATGCACGGCACGTTTATGTAGAGAAGAAGATAACATCTGATGCTCTCCTCCGTGTGCATGAGTTGATGATATTGGTAACTCACCACTCACCTGCATTCATGCATGAATTTATGAGGTTGAGTACTATTAAAAGATAAAATTAAAGCAAAAGAGATGCACTAATTTTTTTTTGGAAAAACCTATTTGCACATAAAAATATGTACAAAAATAAGCACCGAAAGCCATGCCCTTATTTATGTTTTGTATACATTTCTATACACGTAGCATATAGTTACTAGTATTTTTTTCATGAACAAAGAGTTTGATTTGGTTACCGGGCGGGAGCGACCACCAGATATAACAGGTGGGTATTGGGAGTTATCATCATCGTCCATACCCCTTCCATAGCTCATCTTGCCATAAAGCATAGCTTCTGCAACATGTTTGTTATTGTTCTTGTCTTGTTCATGGTCGATTTTGAATTCGTGTTCAATATCATCCACATCTTCTTCATCTTCATCTCCCTCCTCTCTTGGGCTCCCTTTTTTTGTTTCAAAAAAAAAAACAAAAAACAAAAACATATTATTAGTATTCCTTCCTCTTGTGGTTGATTCTAGTTTTAGCACATATAAATTCTTTACTGTCACTGCAATCCTCATAATGTAATCGAACAAATGGACTTTAAATTCCAATGATATCAAATGAAACAAATTAGAATGTTGAGTTTTCATTTTTTTATCTTTCTGTTTGTAATGTTTTTCAGAATGAAAACGATGAAAAACGTTAAAAGCACTCATGGTTTTGATTTTATGTCTAGGTACCACCTTTGAGGCGTTTGTATCTGGTCTTGCACTGCGGGCACAGTTGAGTCCCTTCTCTTCTCTCATACTCGTAGCATGGTCGGCACACCGGAAAACCACATTCGTTGCACGCTACGAACAAATCTCCATCCACGGTGAGTCCAATGTCATCGCCACATATCTCACAGACTTGACCATTCAAATCCTTCGAAGTCTTTGGCTGCACACCAATATTACCAAAACAAAACAAACATGTTATAGTTATAGTAGTCTTCGCAACTCATTTTTTGTCGATGAGAAAGTCTAGGCATACAGAAACTGATGAGAAAATTGATTCTGTAATTGGTTTATGTGTAAATAGAAAAACTATTTAGCAATTGCAGTATTTGTCTGTGTGTGTATATCATGTACCTACCTCTTCATGGCCATGGATGACAACAAGCTCGTTGCGGTTGTGAGATCCGGCAACCAGTCCAGCATTGGCTTCCATGCCGGACGGGGATGGAGAAGGAGTGGTGGTGGTGGGTTTTGTGAGCCTGAGCCTGAGGGAGGGTGGTATGGTATGAAAGAGGTTTGGGGGGTTCTATTTCTCTCTTTAATGAATGAAAATGAAGGGTGGGGATAGGGATATAGAGTATAGTATCAGTCTCTCCTCCCACCTAATGTGTCCACATAATGAGTGTTGGTGTTGGTTGCAGAGTCTCCATTGCCTTGAAGTTAAGCTTCCTCTATCTCAACTACCATGCATACTCTCTCTCTCTCTCTACCACCTTGTGTACAAACAATGTTTGGCTACGTCTAAAGGAAATGATTAGGAGTGTAAAAATGACCGTGGCTGGAAGTCCGCTAGTGGTCCGGGATGGGCCCGATCCGTTTAGAATTGTTTGGGCTCGAGCTCCTAGGCTTGGGCTTGGGCTATTATTTTGAAGTCTGACCCGGCCTATGGCCCAACCCACCGGGCTAGCTTAAGGCCCACTCAAGACACGGTCCGAGGCCCAGTATTTTTTTTAGTAAAAAATAATAAAATTTTGACAGAAAAAAATTTAAAAAATAAAAAAAAAATGGTCAGACCCACTCAAGTTCGACCCAAGCCCGAGGCCTGCCTCGCCCAAGGCCCAAATACCCTTGGGCTTGAGCTTGGATCTAGGCCTAATTTTTTAAGGCCGAAGTGGGCCAAGCCAGGTCGGATTTTTACATCCCTAGAAATGATATACAAACTCATTTTTAGACTTATTTTATAAATTCAATAATGCGCAAGTGATATAATTGATTGATGATTAGAAAAGATATGAAAGAGAGTGTTACTGTCATATCACTCGATTTGAAAATTAGGTCTAATTTTTTGTCTTAAATAATAATGCTGGTCTAAATCATCCTTGTGATGTGCAGTGATTTCCCAAAAGGCCCTTTCTATATTAAACCGTCTATAGTACATGCCTTTGTATCTTAAATTTTGCGGTGACAAGAGGGCATCATGAGGTGTGAAGAGCTTTGATTTTCACAACCTCACACATTGTAGTACTATTCATTTTCATTCTACACTATCACATGCGATTCTTATATAAGATGAGCTAATAATAGTAAAAGTGTATAGTGATTAAATTTATTTAGGAATTTATGTCGACAAGGACATGAGACAAAGAATGGAAGAGAAAGGAATAGTGGGGATTTGGAGCCATATGACCCTTCTATAGGAGGTGGTAGCTCCTCATTTCTTTTTTAAACTAAAATAAAATAAAATTGGACCAAAATAACATTTCAGATTTGACCCAAGTAGTAACAAATTAAATTATGAGATTTTAATTTTGTTAATTTGAACACTAAGTTTTTAACTTGATAACAATTTTAAACATGCGTCCATCTTTGCCTTTGAAGAGTAACAGTTGAATTTTTTTTAAACACGTCATCCTCTTATTTGTTATTTTAAATTAATATAAAATAAAAATTATTTTACCATAAATCTTATTACAGTGGATCAACCATCCTTATTTCTGAACCCTTCCCTTTCTTTCTCCAGCATAGCCCATTTTCCTTAGATTGTATTTGGTTGGAAGATTTGATGATGTAAACAGAAAAAGAAAGTAAAATAGAGATAGAATTAATAGAATTCGAATTTCAAACTATGTTTGGTGGAGTTGGGAAATAGAGAAAGAATCTCACTTTCTTTTTCCTTATGTTTTTCATTATAACCAAATAAAAAGTGGGACTGCATGTTTATTTTCTTTTTATTTCTCGTATCAAATTCTCCAATTAAACACAATCTTAGTGACCTTTCTTCCCAGCATTGCCCCCTCTTCTCTAGAAGCATTCCCTCACCCACTACTCTTCCATCCCGCAACCGCACTACCTTCCCAAACCACATTTCCATTCCCTAGCAACTCTTCCTTTCCCCCCACAACACCCCCTTCCTAACACCACTTCCCTCTTTCTCAACAACACCTCCTTTCCCTAGAACTCCCAATCCTAATGACCCTTTTACCTAGCACCGCTCTAGAAGATGGAATCTAGTAAGATACAAATGGTTCAAATGATCCAGATAATGGGAGCCGAATAGATTAAGGTTGGATCGACAATAGAGAATATCTATGTGGATCAAAGTTGTCCAACAATGAGATCTCTTAGACCCACGTTGTTTTCCCATCTCTTGGATAACTAGTGGTTGATTTGAGGGAAATGGATGGCGATGGAGAGTGGGGGTTCTGAGGGAGGGGGTGGCAAGGAAGGGATGTTGGCATTGGATTTGAGTGAGGGGGTGGCGGTAAAAGGTTGTCAGTGATGGATATGACTTATGCATAAAATCATAATAAATTTTGTTCAATAGTGGATATAATAACAAAAATACCGTTCCTAGTTAGTTTTGCTTAATGGAAATACATGAGTCGTTATGATTGAGACTAAAACAGAAAATTAAAATTTTAGAGTTTAATTTGTTAAATAGAGTCAAATCTCGAGATTTTTTTTTTTTATTTCTTTTTGTAATTTTTCTAATAAAATTGACAGTGCACACGACTATACACTGATTAACAGCACCAAAACTAAAACTATGTTTATTTTCAGTTTTTTGAAAACACTTTTCAGAAAAATTTTAGTTTGTTATTTTTCATATATTTTTTTTATTTTTACTGAATTTTTTAATATTTTAAGCAATTTTTAAACACACCTGAAATAAATACACTTAAAAAGTATAATTTTTCTGAAAAAATCTTTAAAAAATTTTTACCAAATACAAAAAATACAAAAATTTAATATATCCTGTTTCTAACTGCTTTGTTTCTTCCAACTAATCAATTCAGTTGTTTATTTAATTAATCTAGTTTTCAGTTCATCTTAATCACTCAAGAGATCAATCTGTGTTTATCCACCTGGTTTAGGTCACCCACTTTCGTTTCCTGTCCAAAGTAAGTCCTTAGAGTTAGGCAGTGTAGGACACTGGGGTCTTCCGAATAGGGTCTGTACTCAAACCATTTTGGTCTGTGATAACATGACTAGAATAGGGTATGAATTAAGATATCTGTAAAACTGATTAATTAAACAAAACAATGAATCGATTATTTAGAAGTAACTCATCAGTCAGTTCTAGGTCAACAACTTTGCCATCAATACCAAATCAAGGATTAGTAATAAATGAAGAAGATGTTGAAATATAAAATGATAAAATTGATGCAGGATGGAATATACCTAAATTGCCAATTAAAGAAATTTATAAAACTACTTTTATACAGAATGTTTTTAAAATCACTTTGCATGTTAAAACCATTGAACAAGTTTATACTTTAGAAAAGTCTCGAGAAACCTGCCAATTATTTGATGCGAAATTAATTAAAAGACATTTAAATAATGGTTACAATTTTATGCATATTGGTCTAATTCAAGTTGGTGTTAATCCATTAACCATAGTTGGTAAAAATACCTCTGTTTTATTATGTTTACGAGATGCTCGATTTCTTGATTACAATGATAGTTTAATGGGTATGATAGAAACTGGTCTGCATAAAGGTCCAGTACATTTTAATTGTTTTCCTGATTTTACACTTAGTTTACGCGATCCACATATTTTAGATGCATTAACATTAAACATTCAGTTGCATGGTTCATTTACTAACATGAAAGACAAAGTTCATAACATTGCATTAATATATCGTGTTCATTACAAATGCTTGCAAACTAATTTAAATGTTCATGCTTTACATAAGAGTCCCAAAGATAAAACCTTATTAATTCAAAGTAGTACTAACGATGGAGAATCCCATATTAATGTTCCTCAAATGATTAAATGGAAAAATGTAGATTTACCTGATCAATGGATTACTGTCAATGAAAATTACAAACATAATCAACCACAATCTTCAATTCAAGACATCCAAGATATTTACCAATTCAATGATGGTTTTGTTCGAATTAAATTTAATCGAAGTCAATCCTCTCGACATAGTACGTCTAGTGTTCCAACTGAAATTGAAACTGAAGATGAAATATTTAATACTCTTTTATTTCAAAAAAATAGTCAAATCCATCTTGGCCAACCTTCTATAAATAAATTAAAAGGTATTGATAATACTACTTCCTCTCAAATTAGTAAACCTGTTTATTCTACACAAATACATGAAGAAGAAAATGCTTCTAATAATTCTCCAACTCAAACTGATTTCGAAGAATTTATACCGCCAGTTAATCCTCAATTAATGACAATCAAAAAAGAATTTAAACCTGATCTAGATAAATTACTAATTGAATTTCAATCCTCTAAAAATAAAACACTTAGACATGCTTATTATGCTAAATATAATTCTACTCAAATGTCCAAAATTACTAGACAATGGTATGATTTTATGGTCGAATATGGTTTTGAATTACCTTTATTAGAATATGTTGACAAATATTACAAAAAGATTAATACAATTACCAAACATAAATGGAAAACTTTCGACACTACTTCTATTAGTTCTAGTCATCCTCTTTTAGAGAAAATAATTCTTAACCAACAAGGGTCTGAAATCCCTGCTTCTCCTTTCAAACTCCCTGGTAATGATAATGAGATTAAAAAGGTTATTAAACAAAATAATTATACTAATCAATGTTTAAATATGATTGGTAAACAATTAGACAAGATAGAAACCAATTTAGAATCTGTTCAAACCACATCCACTAAACAACCTTTAGATCCACCTTTACTTAATCTACCCAGTAATCGTTCCAAACGAACCAGTTTAGTTACAAATGATCAATCTACTGTCAAAGCTATTAAGAAATTATTTACTAAATTATCTACCTTTGATAATGCTTCACCCTCTAAAGATAAAAGTCTTACTGTTCTAAATCAACAACCTACTACTGAAATTGTTTTTACCCAATTCGACACTGAAACCACTGATGATGACATAAAACAATTAGCCCAACAATTCCGACCCTCTAATCACCTTACAAAAATTCATTATCCTAAAGTTAATCCTCAAACTACAAAGAATTGGTATTCTCGCCCTACTCCTGTTGATCTTCAATTTGAAAAAACTAACCTCAATAATCAATTTTCTGTTTCTCCTAAAAAATTATATGAATGGAATATTGATGGTCTTAGTGAAGATCAAATCCTCCAAAAGTTAAATCATTTGTCTATGGTCTCCAATAGTTATCTCTCCAATTATCCCCAATATACTCAACCTGAAATTGTTACATTAATTACTTCTGGTTTCACTGGTATGCTCAAATCTTGGTGGGAAAAATATTTAACTGAAGATCAAAGATAATCTGTAATTTATGCTAATCAAACTGATGATAATGGTTTACCTATCTTCAATGAAAATATTGGACGTTGCCACTCTGATGGTATTAATGCATTAATCTATGCTATTGTTAGACACTTTATCGGTACCCCTACTAATATTTATTCTCGCATATATGACCAGCTTAGTAATCTCACCTGTCCAACCTTAAGTGACTTTAGATGGTACAAAGATGTATTTACCTCTAGAGTTATGTTAAGAGAAGACTGTACTAAAGCATTTTGGAAAGAAAAATTTATTAATGGATTACCTAGTTTATTTGCTCACAAAATTAGAGATGTCCTTAGCCAACCTGCTGGTGTTATTGAATAAGATAACTTAACCTATGGTGATATAATTAGCACTATTCAAAAAGAATGATTAAAAATGTGTATTGATCTTAAACTTAGTTAAAAAGCCACTAAAGATAAACATAAAGCTAAATATGAATTAGGAAATTTCTGTGAACAATATGGTTTACCTCCTGTAGCACCCTTTCGTAGGAAATCACATACATATTCTAAGCATAAATATAAATCCAAATATTCTAATAAATACAAAAAGAATTATTCACCTTCCAAATCCAATGATAAATTTTATACTAAACCCAAAAAGAAATATTACAAAAAATCACATCCAAAATCTAAATCTAGTAAAGATATTACATGTTATAACTGTGGTCAAAAAGGTCATTATTCTAATAAATGTAAAGAAAAACAAAAATTAAAAGATAAGATAAATCAATTACAAATAAATAATGATTCTAAAAATCAAATATTTAAAATCTTTCAATTAAACCAATCTGATAGTGATTCCTCTTCCCATAATCCATCAACTACTTCTGACGATAAATCATCTAATACTGATTCTGATAATAATATTACAATAGGATGCAATGATGTCTGCTGTAAACCAGTCAAATAAATTACTGTTCTTACAAAATCAAATCAAGAAGAAACTGCATTAATTGACTTAATTAGCAAATTAGAAGATCCTCGTTTAAAACAAAAATACATGGATAAATTAAAATCTTTATTAATTAATTTCGATAATAAACCTAAGTTCGATAAACCTATTATTAGCTTATCTAAGACTTTAGAAAGATTTAAGAACAAAAATAAAGAAATTACACTTCAAGATTTACAATCTGAAATTAACCAAATTAAACAAACTATTCGAGAACTACAGAATAAAAATAAAAAATTAGAAGATGAAATTATTGCTCTAAAACTTAATCAAAGTTTTGATAATTTCCAACCTCATCCAAATACCTCTCCTCATGAATCTGAAAATAATTCCGAACCTGATTTTGATCACACTAATCCTGATAAACTCTTATTTGATAATCAATCTAATAATCTCGAAGACAAACGATTAAGTCTAGTCAATAAAATTTATATTAAAAAATGGTATTCAAAAATTAAAATCGTTATTGAAGATTTTGAATTAGAATTAATTGCTTTAATTGATACTGGTGCTGATTTAAATTGCATACAAGAAGGATTGCTCCCTACTAAATACTATAAAAAATGTCAAGAGAAATTAACTTCTGCAAATGGTAGTCAAATGTATATTAAATATAAATTACCTAAAGTTCATGTTTGTCAAGATAATGTATGTTTTAAAACTTCATTTGTTTTGGTTAAAAATATGACTGATAAAATTATTTTAGGAACACCATTTATTTACTTATTATATCCATTTACTACATCCAGTAACGGCATAACCACTCATGTTTTAGGACAACCTGTTACTTTTAAATTTTTATCTCCACCAGAAATGCTAGAATTAAATCAATTAAAAGATTGTTCTATTTCTCATACTATTTATCGTCTAACTAGACATTTAAATTTTCTTAAAGAAGAGATTAATTACAAGAGAATTGATCAACAATTAACTGATCCAATTATTATTTCTCAAATTAATGATTTCAAATTGAAATTAGAATCGACTGTTTCTTCAACTTTACCTACTGCATTTTGGCATAAGAAAAAGTATGTAGTTACTTTACCATATATTAAAAATTTTGATGAACGACAAATACCTACTAAATCTAGGCCTATTTAAATGAATCATGAATTACTTGAAATGTGCAAAAAAGAAATTAATGAATTATTAAAAAATCGCATCATTAGTCCTAGTAAATCTCCATGGTCTTGCCCTGCTTTTTATGTTAATAAAAATGCTGAATTAGAACAAGGTGTCCCTCGCTTAGTCATCAACTATAAACCATTAAATGCTGTTTTAGAATGGATTCGATATCCTATTCCTAATAAAAAAGATTTGATCAAAAGACTTAGTCAAACTGTTATTTTTAGTAAATTTGATCTAAAAAGTGGTTTTTGGCAAATTCAAATTCATCATAAAGATAGATATAAAACTGCTTTTAATACACCTTTTGGTCAATATGAATGGAATGTCATGCCATTTAGATTAAAAAATGCTCCCACCGAATTTCAACATATCATGAATGATATTTTCAACCCATTTAGTCATTTTTCAATTGTTTACATTGATGACATATTAATTTTTTCCAAATCAATTCATGAACATTGGAAACATTTAACTGCATTCTTTTACACAATTAAAAGTCATGGTCTAGTCATATCTACCCCTAAGATTAAATTATTTCAAACCAAGGTTCGATTCTTAGGTTATGATATTCATCATAATACTATTCTCCCCATTAGTCGCTCCATCGAGTTTGCGTCTAAATTTCTTGACGAAATTCTTGATAAAACCCAATTACAAAGGTTTTTAGGATCACTCAATTACGTTGCTGAATTTTACAAACACCTTCGGAAAGTCTGCCAGCCTCTGTTTGATAGGTTAAAGGATAATCCTCCTCCTTGGTCTTCTATTCATACTGCTGTTGTTCAATAAGTCAAACAATATGTTAAATCTCTTCCTTGTCTTGGTATTCCTACTGAGAATTCATTCAAAATTATTCAAACTGATACTTCTGATATTGGTTATGGTGGCATTCTTCTTCAGAAAGTCACTCCTCAATCATCTGAACAAATTGTTCGCTATCATTCTGGTGTCTGGAATAAAGCACAATTAAACTATAGTACTATTAAAAAAGAAATTTTATATACTGTTTTATGTATTCAAAAATTTCAAGATGATATTTTAAATCAAAAATTTTTACTTCGTGTTGATTGCAAATCTGCTAAATATGTTTTAGAAAAAGATGTTCAAAATCTTGCCAGTAAACAAATTTTTGCCCATTGGCAATCTATTTGAAGTATTTTTGATTTTGATATTACTTATATACCTGGTTGTCAAAATTCCCTTCATGCTTTTCTTACCCGAGAATTTTTACAAGGGGGTAAGGGATGAGTGCTACTCCACATATTCCATACCTTAAAACCCAAATTACCCATTACCAAACCCTGGTTAAACAAGTATCCTACCGCATTCAACGTCTCCAATTAGCCAGAAAAACTACTAAACGAGCCCAATACATCAATTACCATCAAATTCAAGCTCGTCGCAATTTACTTGCTGATTACCTGAACTGTTTACACTATTACCAGAATTATTTAGATCTTCTTTTTGGTTACTAATCATTGTTTCTTAATTCCACAGATGTCTCGCCCAAGGCCTTCTTCCAAGGCTTTGGTCCCATCCTCCAGTAAACCTAATCAACTACTTGTTCCTCCACCTTTGGAGTCAATCACTCAATCTCATTCTCTTGAAATGGTTAACCGTTACCAAGTTCTTGGTAACATTTATCGGCCTAATTATTCATATGCTTTGGCCACTGATCCCTTTGCTTCTGGTCAATCCATTTCAGTTACTCCATTTCCTGCTAATCCAATTAAATCATCCCGATCTGAGTACACCAAATCACATGTTACTAATCTGTTCTACAAAGAACCAAGTCACCCCAAGAGTCAAACCATTAATGAAATTGTTCAATCCTATTTTGGCTCTGGATGCCATTTCATCATTTCCCATCCAGACAAAACACTCTCCTATTACAAAGATATTTTGATTCACCATCAATCAATTCTGATTAAACCAATTCAGGATCGGACCTATTCTTACAAGATCCTGTATCATTCAATTTACATTCACAACATTGTTTCCTTAGCTGAATGGGGTCCTCCTTATCAGCTTCGCGATTTACCTGGTCACTCTATTCAGTATAATTACCATGATTACATTGATGCTTGGTTCAAAATCTTCTTGTACCAAAATGAAACCTTTAGTCATTCTTGGTTCATTTCTTTTGATCAAAAATTCAAGTCTGAGTTACCATTCTGGTTTCTGCAATGGTGGACTCATTATGGTGCCATAACAGATATCCTCCTGGATGGTCTTAATGAACTAATTCATTATTTTGCCTCTGTTTACCCATTCACCACTCACCAAAGACAATTTCCATTATTGTTAATTTTTATATCCAAATACAAAATCCCTTGGATATTCAAATGGCATTATGGACTTGATGATAAAATAGTCATTCGTCAGCATTCAGTCAAATGGTGGGCTAAGTTCAATTTGCCCCGCATATTTGAAATTGTTCAAGAAGAATTCCCATCTGATCAATGTGTTCCTACTCCTGCACTTGCTAAAGCTCAGCAGATCCCAACTGCTGCAATCAGCCAAGGAAGTTAACCCAGTCTTCCTCCAATCAATCTTGGAAGCCCCTCATCTAGTGGTTCCAAGCCCAAATCATCTAGGTCCAAAATCCAGCCCACAACTGATAAATCAAAGTCCAAGGCTAAGTCCAAAGGCCCTGCAATGCCGGCTCAGTCCAAGACTCAATCAAATCCCAAGTCAGAATCCAAATCCAAGGCTCAGTCAAAGCCCATTCAGCCCAAAGAAAAGTCTAAAATCAAGCCCAAGTCATCCAGAGATGAATTACTCCAGCTAGCCCGCAAACTTGTGGATCAAGCTGAAGCCCAGTCAACTTCAAATAGTTCAAGAGAAGGTTCAGAACATTCATACTCTTCTGAAGGATCAACCAATCAATATTCTGGTCCAGAGTTTCAAGATGCTCAGAATCCTTTTATTTAATCAACATAAGATTCCCTATAAATACAAATTAGCTTCAATCACTACTCTTTTGAGAAAAGCTGCCAATTTGTATTTATAATGATTCCTTTATTCACATGATCACCGAAAGTGATGAATAGTAAAAGTTACTGTTCACTTTTACTGTTTACCATCACTATTCACTCAATCAACTTTTGTTAAAGCTGCTCAACTGCTCAATCAATTAGCCGAAAGCAACCAACAGCATCTGCTTTGCTCCATGCGCTGCCAGCTACCTTCGTCAATCACATGCTGTATAGTTAATTTGTTTTCTATATATTGTAATCAATTGTAATCACTCAGCAGTCTTCAATTTTTATTTCTTTGTTGTAAGAAAAAATCCCGAGTGCTCTGAGTGACAATTACATCTTCCCGTTTGTTAACTAGTTAAGATCCTTACAGTTGCTACAATTGTAATTGTACGTTATTTTCTGTATTTTAAATTACAAAGTTTTATTAAATGGTTTTCTTTAATTAGTGCTGCATGTTCCAATTCTGGTGTTCAATTTTAATATATTTTTTTGTATTTTTGTGTATTTATTAATTTTTTAAAATATTTTTTTACAAATATTTTATTTTTTAAATACATTTAAGTAAGATACACCCAAAAAAAAAAAAAAAATACTTAAAATTTTAAAAATATTCACTAAAAACAAAAAAAAAATGAAAAAAAAAAATTCAGTTTTTAGAAAACTGAAACTAAACACACTTTCTCAACATAGAATTTGGGAGAGAAGTAAGTAAGAAATACATATCTCATGTCAGAGGACTATATATCATGGATAATAGATGAGATCATGAAAATTATAACATTACTTACAATGCTTGGCTAATGTAAGAATAAATAGCGAAATAATGTTTGACAGATTATTTTTAGCTATTAGATTAAGGTAAGAACATAATTCAAAGGTATAGATTATCTATCCAATTAGAGAGGTAGGATTATTTATCCCCATTTTGAAGGGTTAAATACACTCACATATATATTACAAATCTTGTATTTAATAAAAAAAACATTTGTGCATACGAGAATAAAAATGTATTTAACAGCTCCCACATTTCAAGAAGGCTCTACCCACTGTATGATTTATTCCATTCAACTACAAACTTGTGACATTTTTAACTTATTTGATCAAAATTACTTTAAAATCTACACCAAACTATCATAAAATAGTCCGATAACCAATTATATATAAGTGAAATTAAGTAAAAATTGGAACTTTGTAAAGGCACATTTAACTTAAATCATGTACTTGAAAATAAAGTTGATGAGATTTCACATACTTACATGATAAATTTTTTTAGAAAAATAAACTGAAGCCTCATTTTTTTTTCTTCTCTTTTATATTAAAGGCACGGGTGATTATTCAGTGCTTCAGGAGTATGAACATGTGGTGCTCCATAATATTTTGATTGGTGGAGAGATGCAAAGGCCCTGTTGGCTTTTTGGCTTTCGAAGGTTATTTTTGTAAGTATAAGCGTACCAGCAAGGATCAATCAGTCCTTACAGAATTTTGATTGCCAACCAATTATCAGACGATTGTGTTGTAGTTCTTTCAGCCTCAATGAAGAGGACTTTTACTAGTGGCTTGATTTAGAAGAATTTAAGCACAAGAACAGTTAAATAAAGAGCAATTGAAGCATTTCCTTAGTGTGAAAAACTTACAATGATCCAAACTCAGCCTCGTAGAGGTTTACAGCGACAATCTACTTGAAACTACTCCTATGAATGAAGTGCAGTGTAGGAATTTAAAGTACAGGAATGTAAAGAGCAGGAAATATAAAAACTAGAAAGAAATATGTAAAGTAAGACTGGTTTCTTAGATCTGAGTCTGGGGCTTTTTTCTGGGGTCTTCCCTGCTATTTATACTCCTCAAAGATGACCATCGAACTGCACTTCAAACTATCGAACTGCTCCTCCGTGATCATTGATCATGCTGCCTTACAAGTAGTTCCACTACACCATCACTTGCAGTTAAGCTTCCCTCCTATATTTGAATTTGAATATGAGTAACTGCTGAAGCCACGTCACCTTGCATCTCTTTGCTGATCTAATGTTACTCGGACCACGCAATAGACAATATCAACTGTCACGTGTACGATCAGGATCGAAGACTTGAACAGTCTTCCTATATTACCCTTACTCTGCCACGCGTCGAACTGTAATTGGTCTTTTACAAAATATGTAGCCAACATTACCCCCCGCACTAATATACCCAATACTTTGTGATATTAGTGGATCAAAGCCTTTCTCCCGCGCTTCTTAGAACGCGCATGGGGTCTAGATTCTGGAAACACAACCGTCACTTATTGATGATCATTTGCATTAATTCTCTTTCAATCTTTTGAACACCCCAATACCTTAGCACTCGTACAGGCTGATACTTCTTCTATGGCCGAATCAACTTTCTTCTCTATTGATCGGGCACATGAAGAGTCATTGAATAATGCTGCTTCCCCTCGAAAGAACCTTCACGCATTCATTAGTCACCTTTATCCACCCTTCTATATTCAAGTTATGGAAGCCTTTGCAAATTACCAACCTTTGGATTACTAACATATTGCCCTTAATCTTTTGATTCAGAAAGTTGCAGATATAGACACAAGAAGTTCTTCTTCTAACTTATCCTTACAGTTCGAACAAACTGCTCTCAAGCCTTTGATTCGGAAAGTTGCAAATATGGACTTGGGAAACTCTTCTTCACAAGCCTCTGTATGGGATAAGGCTGTAACTTCTTCCTCTTCTGGAGATTCTGACTAGACAAGCTGGTCAACACCTGAGACTTGTGTTTTGAGGGAGCGAATTAACCATTATTTTGTTGAGTTCACTGACCTTTTAGAGTTTCCTTCCTATGCTCGAAGTTCAGTGGTCTACCCCTACGTGCCTATTGACCATCGACGTAGTCTGGAGAAGAATCTGCTTGTAGCATGGTACACATCCTCCATGCCTACAAAGATAGTGCACACTGCCCGACGCCTAGAAGAAGCACAAGGGTACAACCCATCATTCTTAGCCCAGAAGGCAAAGATTTGTTATTCTGACTGGCTCGATTATATTAATGCCTTTGTTCCTTCTACTCCCGCGCCATTTCCTATAATAGAAGCATCCACACCTTCTTCTCCATCTCCTGAAATTGAAGCATTCACACTTTCTCCTCTACCAACTCTTTGCTAGACAGAGAGACTGAAGCTTGCCCTTTCCATGGATAACGTCTTTCCACCTTACAAACATTTACCTTCCCCTACTCCAGCTGAGCGGAAACAAGCTCAACTTCTGCTTGCAGCTTTCTCCCACTTGCCCTTCAATGTTCTTGAGGACGAAGTCCCTCTCAAGAACCTTCGATGGGCTTGTGATATTCTGACTAGAGGCCATGTCCTTAATCCCCTTGCCCAAGCAGAACTTCATGTGATCCTGGACCAACTTCCATTGCTCCTTTACTGGCATCGAAATTCTATGGCCACTACACAATCTTTAGACCAACTTTCGTCTCTTCGAGTTCATGCCCAGTACGAAGCAGAGAACTTCATTGAAGAATTCGGTGATTTCAAGAATAAAGATTCTGCGTATTGGGATGACTTGGACATAGACGAATTGGAACAAGGATTGAGAAAGGCGGCTTTCGAAATAAAGGCTGAAGAGCTCTACTACGAAGTGAGAGCACATCAACTCATGCAGCCAATGTTAGAAGACATAGAAGATAGAATAAAGAAAGAACAAAAATTCATTGATCATTGTTGGACTAAATTTCATGATCTTGTTATTTATTCCATTCCTTATTTTTATGAGCTTGAGTTTATACCCAGATAGGGTCATCCGATGTAATTACTTTGGCTTTAATATAAACAAAATTCTTCTTGATTTGGCATTGTTTTGACCCTGCTTCCATTTGTCTTTAAAAGCCAATTCAGAGCTTCGAACTGAACAATCTCATCCTTCGAACCTAGACTCAATTGTTTTAAATGAAACACTAAAAGAACCAATTATGAACTTTTCCAATTTATGGAATAAAGTTGACAGTTTTGGCTGATTTTCAACTAGAACCAATACTTCGGATCTAGCAATCTTATACTTAAAGTTTGTTTCAACCATAACCAACACCTGATCATGGTTATTATGATCAATTAGTTTTAAATTGACCACCTTTTGCTTCGAACAACAGTTCATGCTGTTTTAGTTCAACAGACAGCCTCCCTTTTCTTTCTTTTTTTCTTTATATAAACCAACCATTGGTTTTGATGTTTCGAACACCAAATCCCATCCTTAAAGAATCTCAAGTTTTGCCTCGAAGGACATTACCTTCGTTAAGAAACCTAAAAACAGGTCTTTAAACTCTTTGGAGTAAAACAAACACTCAAGTATTCTTATATTTTTAGGTATGGAAATGTGCTTCGAAGCCGGCTTCTCTGTTTCGAAGCCGTTGTTTTTTGGCTTTTGGCGTTAAAACTTGGCTTCGAAGCCAAATATCTTACTTCGAAGTTAGCTTAGCATCTGGGCTGTGTTTTCCCTCCAAAAGTATCAATATTGAAGGAAGCTCTTCGTATTCGTACTTCTAGTACTTAACGACTTACGCAATACATTTTCCAGACACAAAAGCTTTAAAAACCCTTTTGTTTCGTGCTCTGAGATCACTTGCTCTTTTAACGCACAAACCCTTCTTTCTACCGATCTTCTGCTTCTCTCTACCTCCTTTCTCAGCTTCATTTTCTGGAAAAGCGTACTATCAATGGCTTCTTCTTCAGTGCCAGCCGTAGAGCGTGCGAGCCCATCTGTAACCCTGAAGAGGATCATTGATACAGAATGTGAGAAGTACAAAGCTGGCGAGAAAAGCGCTATCAATGGACGCATCTCCGTCCCTCGTCGCCATGTGCAGCAAGACTATGTGCTTGGTCCCATATTCAAGGAGATTCCTATTGAGCTTCCAGCTCTATACCCTCGTCTGGAAGACCATTGTCTCATTTACGAAGGTGGCCTTGACTGGAGTAACTGGAAGACGAATCGTCCCCACTAATGCTGGCCCACGGTGAGACTGGAGTGGCAAGAATGGTATGATCGAGTTGTCCCTAGTAGGACCCTGGACCTTCAAGAACTCTGCCTCCTCGACGCCCTTCGGCTATCCAGGTTAACCATTTCAGAGGACCCCTTTTTAGTTCCTGCTGCTCTATGCTTTTGGAATTCTGTTTTTAATTTCTTCCAATTCAGATGTGCGATGATGGCCCTTACGGTGCTTGACATTTGCCATCTTTTAGGATTATCTCCCATTGGAACCCCCATTGGACCAGATTATCCTGACCTAGCAGTCCCTTTTTTCCTCCCCTCTCTTAACTCATCCTATAGTGACTTTGTTAAGGCTGAGAATAGAAGGGAGGGTCCTGTGACCGATAGGGAATTCTTTTCTTTCTTATTATATTGGCTTTGCAAGTTCCTTTTTTGCACTTCTTCTTAAAGAATTGTGCCTGAATTTGCCCCTCTTGCCAAAGCCCTTGTGTTACAGAAAAGGGTGGCTTTAGCCCCATACGTTCTAGGTCACGTATACAGAGCTTGTTCTTTTTTTTGTGAGAAACCCTTAGATGTCAATCAAGGGGGACCAATTTGGATTCTTCAGCTTTAGCTTTTTGCTTATTTCCCCGAATTACAATCCAAATGCCTTAAATTTTTTGAACCAAATCCTCCTACTCATGGCATGAGGCTAGCCAACGCTTCTCTTTATCCTTCTACTTTTGCTTTTTACTTCTCTTTCTTCCACCAACTTTTAGCTTCTCGTCTTTCCTACTGCTTTCGTCCCTTCGAACCCACTACTATCGGCCCACTTTGGTTGAAGAATTTCCTAAGTGATAGACTCTGTGTTTCACCTGTTCACAAGGATATATGGGCCTTCATTTTAATTCCCAAAGAATTATTCATTGGGACCATGAACCCCAGAGCTTACAAATGCATTGCTGAGCCCTATTGTCCTGCACAATTTGCTAGACAATTTGGCTTCACTCAAGGGGTCCCAATACCTCTCTGTAGTAACACCAATCTAAGTCTTACCACAAGGGATGTGAAAGTTTGAAAGTCCAGACTGGAAGAGGCAACTTCCAAATTTATATAGGACTTGATCGATTTTGAGTATATTCTCTTCCTTCCCCAAGGTAACATTTTGAAGAGATATCAAAATTGGTGGGTGACCAATATGGAAGTGCACTTGGCCATTCCCCCTCAAGACCTACTGACGGTGTTAGATGTACCTAAGCCCAAAGAAGCTAGAGCTGCTACTTCTTCCACTGTTCTGACCACTCCAGTTCCTGTGTCTGCCTCCACTCCTAGAGTTACTCGGGCCACCTCGAAGAAAGGTATATACTCTCATCTCTTCTCTTTTACCTTCTTTATTATGCTTTCAGTCTTAATTAAACACAAAGACCTGGCTTCTGATGCTTCATCTTGCTGCCTATAACCAGGCATCATTGTTATCTTTAACGACCACCTCTTCATCAGCACTCTCCTGGGCTAAGTGCTTCAGGTGTGGCACTTCCTCATCAGCCGTTTCTTCGATTGAGCCATCAGATTTCATCAGTATACTGAGCGGTGTCACTCCCTCAATATACAGTTTGGCTTCTGCGAAGTCTGCGCAGGCTATGAAAGGTTGAGGATCTGCATCAATTTCCTCCGTCTCCCCATTGCCTAGAGCCATTATCATTTTCTGATGTAAAGAGGAAGGCACACATTTGTTAGTGTGGATCCAATCTCTACCAAGTAAAGCATTGTACTTCGCATTGCTGTTGATGACGAAAAACGCTGTCATGCAGTCCCTGGTTCCCACACTCAGGTTGATGGGTATAATTCCCTAGGCCATCTGTTTGTCCCCAGCAAAACCAGCAATGGTTGTACTGGTTGGGATCAACTTGGGATTCTTTTTCCCTAATTTCTTCAAGGAAGATTTTGGTAGTAAGTTCATCGTTGCCCCATTATCCACTAAGACTCGGTTTAACTGTATCCCATCGAAGAAGGCCTTAATATACAAAGGCTTAACATGCTGTGCCATAGAATTCGAGAGATATTTAAAAGGATATGAGAGGTTAATACTTACCACTTCTTTACTCTCATACTCAGTTTCCATTGGGGTAACCATTTTGAAATTATCTTGTACCATACTCACTTGTGAGTCTTCACTAGAGATTGGAATTGGGTCAATTTCTTGCCCCTCCTAATTCTTATCTCCAGCTTGGAATTCATGCGGTAGTATGTGTACCATGTTTACTGATACTGGAGGAAACGAGCCAAACTGGATGGCTGGTTGTACCTGTTTCCCCTCTTGGCTACCTTGGTCAGTTACCTCAGAAGCATCCTGCATCCTGCATTCTGGCACTTCATTGCTAACAGGTTCCTTTGAATGGTTTTCCTCGACTGGTTTTTCAACCAAAAATGTTTGCTCGGCCATGAAAGCTTCGAACATTTCTTCTTCCACCATTTCTTTCTTTTGGCTCATGCCAATTTCTTCTTCTGTCTCACTACCACTCTCCATCAGAGCTTTCTCCAATCCAGCTAAACTAGCCTTCTCTCTGACTCTTAGTTCAGAATGAACCTTAGCTAACTGTTCTCTGCTGCAACCCACCTTGTTTTGTAGAGTTGGCTTTAGAGTGTGGTTTGACTTTGGATTCTTCTTTCCTTTAGTCTGGATCAATGAAAAACTCTCTCCACTTTCTTTCAGGTCTTGCTGGTACTGGGTGTACCTACGCTGAATTTTCCTCCTTTGTGATCTGGAAATTACGGGGACCATATCTGGTTCCTTCGTTCTTGGGTGTTTCAGCAATACCCAATTGTTGGAGGCCACCCAAGGAGGCTTAACCATCCTACCTTGATTTCGAACATTCCTTTGGGTAGGCACTTCCCTAGGTTTGCTCTGCATCACAAACCAATCTAGAACTCCAGGCACCCACGAGCTTACTGACCCAGATGTTGCGCTGCCCTTTTCTTCCTTCGAGGCCACCTTCGAAGCTGGCTGTGAAGGCAATTGCTTGGCCCTAACCCCAAGCTTTGAGCCTGATTCAGGCCTTCGATGAAGGTGACCATTTTCTATCCTCCGTGAGGCTGGTCTAGGGGGCCAATCTCTGGCTTTGATCCTAAAACCTGAACTCTTCTCCGGTCTTCTTTCAGAATGACTACTCTCCATTCTGTAATAGTTAGGTGTCCTGGACTCACATAAGGGCCTCTTGCCTTTAGCATGCATTCTATCAACTGTAGGCTCAACCACTAATGGCTGCTGCCTAACCTTAGTCGGATACGGCCTTTTATTATAAGCATTGGTTGGTTTGGGACGCCTCTGCACATCCCTGAAATATTGCTTCCCATCGACTGAAAGGCCTTTCAACCACTTATAACTCAGTCTGCACCTGGGACACATCCTCTGCATTACGGCTGTCTCTAGGGAGTCATCATCCAGTGCTTCTTCATCAGAGTCTTCCCTCTGGTGTGAGAAATCTTGTCCAATAGCTGGTAGATTTCTAGTGTCTTTCTTGATTGCTGTCTGGTTGGCCATATGCATCTGTACATTGACTTCTTCCAATTCTTTCAAAGACAGGTTCTGAAAATCTGGCATAATGACATTGGCTGCCACCTCTCCAATTTCTGGAAATGGATTACTATCGATCCCTATGGCCTTTTCAGCTTTGGTTGGGAATTTCAAACTCTCTTTCCGAATTTGTTCTTGGATCCTGTCTCAAAAAACAACATAGTTTTTAGTCGAGTGAGACCAAGAATTATACTATTTACAATATACTTTTCCTTTAAGTTCATCAAGAGATGGAATTTTAACCCATTTTGGTAACTTAAGGAAGTTGGCCGCAAGCAAATGATCAAAAATGTCATCTGCCTTAGTTAAATTGAAAGAATACTTCCTCTGGAGATCTTTCTTTTTAAACTGCTGGTCAATTGTCGTATCCTTATGAATTAATGCTTCACAGATCATAGGCTCTTTCCCTACAATCTCTGCTGCATCAATCTCATAGTTAGGATCTTTGTAGTATGTCTTATATGATGCATTATTTCGATCTTGCTCATCTTCTAGTAATGCTTTATATCTAGATACTTTGTAAGTCAGTTCCACTAAGTCTCTGAACTCTGTTGAGTCAAACTTCTTTCGAAGCCTGAACTCTAAGCCATTTTGGGCCAATCTTACGAATTCTGGCTCTGGCAAGATTATTCTACATTTATTTCGAGCCCTTTTAAATCTGGCAATAAGCTGAGTAGCCTTCTCTTCAGGCCTTTAACTCAATCTTGCCAAGTCTGCCATGGAAACTTCTGACTCTGATTGGAAGAATTGGGCATGAAATGCCTCTTCCATTTGTGTTGCCAAGTCTGGATAGAGCCAGGTGGAAGGTTAATGTACCATAGAAATGCTTCCCCAGTTAGAGAGTTTGGAAATAGTCTCAACTTCATATAGTCATGATTGGTAAATTCACCACATTGAGTAGCAAACCTAGCAATATGCTCTACTGTTGATTGGTTTCCGTTCCCATAAAAAAGGACAAAATCTGGTATCCTGAAACCCCTTGGGTATTCGTGTACCCTGTCGACCCATTCTGGGTATGGTTTTCTGTACACAGGAGTTTGGACCCCCCGAGCCATTGGTCCACACATCTCCCTAACTATATCAGCAATTTGGTCCCTAGGGACCATATTTTGTGCCTGCTGAACCACTACTGGGGGAACAAACACAGGATTTGGTGGACAAACTTGTGCTTGTGGTCTTCTTGGTCCATAGGGTGGTACATTCGAGACTGGTTGTCCCTGTGGTACAGGTTGCTGTTAGGGGTGTGGGTAACCTCTTTGAGCTTGTCCTGCGAAGGGGCCTACGAAAGGTACTGGAACAGGTGTTGTTTCCCTTCCATTTGTGGGAAAACCTTCCAACCCCCCGGGTATAAATTTGAATAAGGGATTATTGTACCCCCTAGTGCCAGGTATGGCTTCGAATGTGGGATTTGGAACCATTCTTATGCCATTTTTTTGTACTGGGCCAGATCCACCAACTTGCATGGCTTCACTGTTGAACATTGAGGCATTTTGGCCTGCTATAGGCCTCGAAATGGGTTCGTACCAAGACTGAGGTGGTGGTCTTTCATGACTCTGATTACTAGTTTGACCATTAGAATGTTCATTAACTTGCATAGGCTGTTTATCTCTAGCCAATCTTTGCTGAGGGACATTTACTTCCTCCATGTGTCTTGCATTTGTTGGTTGATGGTTATTCATTCGATCCAAAAAGGATATTGCCCACTTTTCCATTGTGTTTATTAATTGCTGTCCCATAGCATCTACTAGGCCACCCCATGGATTCACTGGCTGAGTAGATGGGACAGTGGATGGTCCAATTCCTTGGTCTCGTCCAATATTACGAACAAATGGTATTTGTTCTGAAGTACTAGTCTGTTCGACCATAGGTTCCGATAAAATAGGAGTTTCCACAGGATGTGTTATCACATTATCCTCTAGATTAGGTATCTCTACCTCTCCTTCCACGCCTTCTTCCAAGCATTCATTTTCTCCTTGTCTCCTACGTCTAGCCATTTTAAATATGTCCCACTGGGCGTGCCAAAAATATATGTTGGCTTTTTGGCTTTCGAAGGTTATTTTTGTAAGTATGAGCGTACCAGCAAGGATCAATCAGTCCTTACAGAATTTTGATTGCCAACCAATTATCAGACGATTGTGTTGTAGTTCTTTCAGCCTCAATGAAGAGGACTTTTACTGGTGGCTTGATTTAGGAGAATTTAAGCACAAGAACAGTTAAATAAAGAGCAATTGAAGCATTTCCTTAGTGTGAAAAACTTACAATGATCCAAACTCAGCCTCGTAGAGGTTTACAGCGACAATCTACTTGAAACTACTCCTATGAATGAAGTGCAGTGCAGGAATTTAAAGTACAGGAATGTAAAGAACAAGAAATATAAAAACTGGAATGAAATATGTAAAGTAAGGCTAGTTTCTTGGATCTGAGTCTGGGGCTTTTTTTTTGGGTCTTCCTTGCTATTTATACTCCTCAAAGATGACCATCGAACTGCACTTCAAACTGTCGAACTGCTCCTCTGTGATCACTGATCATGCTGCCTTACAAGTAGTTCCACTACGCCATCACTTGCAGTTAAGCTTCCCTCTTATATTTGAATTTGAATGTGAGTAACTGCAGAAGCCACGTCACCTTGCATCTCTTTGCTGATCCAATGTTACTCGGACCACGCAATAGACAATATCAACTGTCACGTGTACGATCAGGATCGAAGATTTGAACAGTCTTCCTATATTACCCTTACTCTGCCACGCGTCGAACTGTAATTGGTCTTTTACAAAATATGTAGTCAACAAGCCCACAATTTATGTTGGGGATGGGGAACAATATATGATTAAGTAATTAGTAATTGGTTTGGAATATGAACACATAGTGATCCAGAAGTAGTGAATAATTTCCCGGAAGGCACATGCCATTATTACCACACACACACACCCCCCCCCCCCCCCCCCAAACCACAAATAGTCAAGTGTACTAGTAGCCGTACGTCTTCAAACAAAATCAATATTTATTTTCTAAAATTGATTATAAAAAATTAATTAGTAATTGAAATAAAACTTCATTGTAACAACTTAATTAGTAATTTTGCATCTTCAAAAATAAGAAATGTTGGCCTTTCATGGCTCAATGATGCAGTATTTTTAAAAAAAAAAAAAAATTCTTCTTTTTGGGTACACAAAAAATAAATAATTTATTGGCTTATTGGCTTATTTAAATCACATTATCTTTCTATTTTTTTGTATGTCTTTTCGCAATAAATAAAAAATTCAAAAATAAACCATACTCAAAATAAGTCTAACTTTTAACGTCGGCTTCTTTTTTCATTTTTTTTATTTATATATAATATTACAGTTAAACCTAATAAATTATAATCACAATAATAAATATCAAATACAAAATATAATTAATACAACAAAAAAATCAAATATATAAAAAATAAGAGGTGATTATTCAGTATTATCGGAGTATGGACATGTAGTGCTCGATAAGGTTTCGATTGGTACAGTGGGGTAAGGACCCACGATTTATGTTAAGGATAGGGAACAACATGGGAGCTAAGTAATTGGCTTGAAATATGAACACATGGTATTCTAGAATTATTAAATGATTTCCCAAAAATAAGACCCACAATAAGCCTCCGTTTGGGAAGTGGGTTGGCTTTTTGGCTTTTTGACTTTTTTGGCTATTTTAGCCTGGGCTTAAAAGCTTAGTTTGGGAATGACTTTTTGACTTTTTGGCTTTTTTGAGTTTTTTTGTGAGAAAAGAATGTAATGATTATGGATTGGATGTGATGTTTTGTTTGTTATGCCTAAAATAGCCTATTTTGTTTTTTGTGGCTAAAATAGCCAAAAAAACCCAAACCATGACTTCCCAAACGAAGCCTTAGAGATGTAAAAGTCCGAGCAATTAGCCTTTAACTTTCAAAACTAATGGAACATAACTTTTCAAACGAAGTTTAAATCTTAGATAAGATCGAGTTAGGTGAGTTAGGCTTGACACATATATGTAATCTTACTTGTATATTTCAACAAAGGATAAAAAGGCTTTTGACAATGCATTCCAACTTTAAATATGAATGTATAGTTTAACCCTTATGTTTACAAGCTAACTTCCATTCTATCATTGATATCAACTTCCACACCTATTTTCTTTGAATTGTTGTTGGTCATATTTGATTATTGAATTTGTTGAAACGAAAAAAATAATATAGAATTATTTATATGTACTCATTTTTTAAAGGGTTTTTAACCAAAAAAAAACCCCATATCATACAACATTAAGTCTTTATCTATTTTCTTATAACACCTCAAATCCTATACCCCATCAAATGCCCAAAGAAAAAAAGCTCATGTTTGCAATTTAACTGGACAAGTTCATAAGGGCATCTCTAATGATTGTGTTATTGGTCATGTCAAAACTAAAAAATAGCTTAGTTTTACAAAATTATTGCTTCAATGGTGTGTCATTGCTATAGTCAGAAAATTGCAAAGCCAAATTTGATTTAAGATTTGGCGAAACCATCTTGTTGCCAAATGAAGGAAAGAGAAAGAGATATGAGTGAAAAGAGTATCAAATGGTTAAAAAAAAAAAAAAAGTTCATTGAATTTGGTAGATGATTGTGCCAAAATAACAAGTCTCCGTTGGAGTGATATAGCTAAAAATTATCTTTTGTGCCTTGTAGCAAGCCAAAAAATAGCTTTGACAAACCATTTTGACTTGAACAATGAAAAATACTCTAACAAGAGCTGTTGAGATAAACCGTGCATATTTTACGTCTTTGTGTAAATCATTTATAAAATAAAAATTAGATTGATTTGACATTAATAGTCGCAAAATTTAAATCTATGCCTTTTAAAAATAAATGTTATATTTTTAAAATCATATGTACTATATATATTTTTGAAAAATATTATAAAATCACATAGTTATATTTATGCGATTAATCTAATTTTTTTTTATAGATAATCTACACACATAAAGATAAAACATGAACCGCTTGAATCGTGAGACCCTATTATGGGCCTAGAAAATAAAATTAAATCTATCGAGTTAAAACACAGACTTGGGACAAAGTCGTTCTACACTAATAATAGTGTCTATTAAGTATTTATAAATATCAAAAAAAATATCAATATTCTATATAAATACAATACGAATATCAAAAAATATATCAATATTCGATATAAATACAATACAAAAACTATCCATATTCCATATAAATACAATACAAAAACTATCCATATACCGTATAAATACAATGCAAATATCCAAAAAAATATCAATATTCGATATAAATACAATAGGTACATGTGCTTAGGAGTGTTTTGAAAAATAGCAATGCTAGGTATCATGAAAAACCTTTCATGAAAATAATCATGAAAGTTTTGTGACCCTTGAATTACACTTATAATAAAATATCACACACTAATTAAGATAATCCAAGGATCATAACTCTTTCATGATCATTTTCATGAGAAAATTTTCATAAATCCTAACTTTTCTCTTTGAAAAGTTGATAAAAAGCTGACTTTTTGACTTTTTTGGTGGCTCTTTTAGCCAAAAAAAACTAGCTTTTTTAGTGGCTTTTTTTGGAAGAAGTTGGCAAAAAATCAAAAAGTTTACTTTTTACCAACTTTCCAAATTGGCCCTTAGTATTACTCATACTTTCACCAATTAGTCATGTTGCTGATGAATAATATTAATATCCCACATTAAAACAAGGTTAAAAAAGGGTTTATTCAAAGCTATTATATGAGATCCAAGTATTGATGAAGTTGCAGTTGAATATATGCAGCAAATTATATATAAAACTTAAAAACAAAGTTTTATTCAAAAGCTTTCTTACAGACAGCCTATATACACTAGTTACTAAGTTCACAATCTTTCTCAAGTCAAAACTAAATAGTACAAAAACAGAGTTAAAAAACAGAGCACCAAAACAGAGTCCACATGCTTCTTATTTATTTATAAACAAACAAATCTCCCCTCCTTAACATCATCTAATCATCCTCTTCAATCTTAGGTCCACCACCACCGGTCATATCACCACCACCCATAGGCCCATCACCACCACCACCTTGATACATCTTAGAGACAATTGGATTGCACAAATTCTCCAACTCCTTAAGTATGTCTTCCAACTCATCAACCTCAGCCAACTGGTTCCTATCCAACCACTCTATCAACTCCTCCACTGCCTTCTCGATCTTCTCCTTGTCTGCCGGGTCCAACTTGCCCCCAAACTTCTCATCCCTCACTGTATTCCTCATGTTATACGCGTAATTCTCAAGCGCATTCTTCGCCTCCGCCTTCTTCTTAACCTCCTCGTCCTCTGCCTTATACTTCTCTGCGCCTTTCACCATCTTCTCAATGTCTTCTTTGCTCAGCCTACCCTTGTCATTCGTGATTGTAATCTTGTTCTTCACACCCGCTGTCTTGTCCTCCGCTGTCACATTCAGTATCCCATTCGCATCAATGTCGAACGACAGATTGATCTGCGGCACTCCTCTTGGCACCGGTGGAATACCTATTAGAATTATCAAAAAAAGAAAGAAAGAAATATTATATTCAGATTGATATTCAACTATTACAATAGTAGCTCTTTTTCTTTTTTTTTTTAAACCGGTGAAATTCAAACCGTTAGTTGTTATATTAATACCTGACTTATTTATACGCCTCAAGAGCCTAATTATGTGACTTAACTAACAAGTAATAAACAAGAAACCAAACTAAGAACCTAAGTAAAACAAAAATTCTATTCACCTAGAAAATAAACCAGAAAACTGTCTGGAATTACGTGAATATTTAAGCTCTTTTTGTTATGGGGCCATAACATGAGTAAATTCTGAACTAATACCTGGACAGTTTAGTTTTCTGTTTCGTGTTCTTAAACAATACCGGTGAGCTCAAACTTTCCGAGCAGATTGTTATCTTTAGTCCTCGCTCTTTCGCCTTCGTAAACCTGGATTAGCACGCCGGGCTGATTATCCGAGTAGGTCGAGAAGACTTGCTCTTTCTTGGTTGGAATTGTGGTGTTTCTTGGAATCAAGGTTGTCATGACACCACCAGCAGTCTCGAGGCCTAGACTGAGCGGCGTGACATCGAGCAGCAACAAGTCCTGCACCTTTTGGTTCCCTTCCCCAGTCAGAATCGCCGCCTGCACCGCGGCACCATATGCCACTGCCTCATCAGGGTTGATGCTCTTGCAGAGCTCCTTCCAATTGAAGGAGTCTTGCAAAAGTTGCTGGACTTTGGGAATTCGGGTTGACCCACCCACGAAAACCACTTCATCAACTTGACTCTTGTCAATCTAATTATGAATATTTTAAGAAAAATCAAAAGTTAATATTTGATTATTGGAAAATGTTTGAGGGCCGAAATGGCTGGCTCGAATGTGGCTCGAAATTTTCTTTTTCTTTTTCTTTTTTTCTGCCATTTTCGACCTGCAGAGCTCAAATTCGAGAGGGAGAAAGAGAGAGAGGGAGAAAGAGAGAGGAGAGGAGAGAGGGAAAGAGAGGGAGAGAAGAGAGAAGAGGGAATGGAGACACAAACACACAGAGAGGCCCGTGCATTCCGGCCGATCGTCGCAGCTCGGCGGATCGTCGCAGCCCGGCGGATCGTCGCAGCTCGTCCGGCTGCCTCCGTCCGGCCGCCGTCGCCTCCCCTCTGCCTTCTTCTCTTCTTCTTTCTTTCTTCTTCTTCTGTCTTCGTCTTCCTTCTGCTTCTGATTTCTGATCCAAAAAAAAAAAAAAAATTTACAACGACAAAACGACGTCGTTTCGTAGATTCGGGGCATTCGGGGGAACCTTTTTCGGGCTCCCAATCACTACTCTTGATTATTTCATTACATAACAGTTACAAATATAAATAATATATTTATTTCAATTCATAATGACCATTATAACCATTACTATATGATTATGAGGTTTTATTTCAAAGTTGTATTAAACATGAGTTTAAGTTTACTAATGGAGAAATTTTTTTTTTTTTTTTTAATAACTCAGGGTGTTCAGACCAGCTTGCGTGCACCTCGACTAATCCCTGGAAGACCAATCCCACCGTCCACTAGCGGGGAGTCCATTTAAAACCAGAGCAAAGCGCTATATGGACTCGCCCAACACAAAGATTGATAGCACCTAAGAGATTTTGAATTTGAGACCTAGAGAACAGCTACTAATTGAGAATTAATTTTAGATAAAAGTAATTTTCACATATAACATCATAAAGTAATTTTAAAACAGTGAGAGCGTGATATATTATTTTGCTAGATCAACAAACCTTGGCGTCACGAAGGCACTTCTCCACCGGTTGCATGGACTTCAAGAACAAGTCCATGCACAATTCCTCAAACCTCGCTCTTGTAAGGAATCGATTTCAATCGTGGTTTGTGTGGTTGAAGAGAGAGCCCTCTTCGCTCTCTCACACGCAATCCTCAACCTTCTCAACGCTCTCGCATTATTGGAAATGTCCTTCTTGTGCTTCTTCTTGAACTCTGCGACAAAATGGTTCACCAGCCGATTATCGAAGTCCTCGCCGCCCAAATGGGTATCTCCGGCGGTGGCTTTCACTTCAAAAATGCCCTCTTCGATAGTCAATAGTGAAACATCAAATGTTCCGCCACCGAGATCGAAGATGAGCACGGTCTGCTCTCCCTTTTGTGTCGATTTATTGTCCAACCCATAAGCAATTGCGGCCGCGGTTGGCTCATTGATCATCCTCAGCACATTCAAGCTCACGATAACTCCAGCATCCTTAGTTGCCTGTGTAGTTGAGAATATAACATAAATAAGCCTATTCGATTTATTCTATTTAAATAAATAAATAAAAATTCATAAAAATGTACTCTTCTTAGAGCATCTCCAATGTTTGTTTGTTTTTTTTTTTTTTTTTCTCCCATCAAATTTGAATAAAATTTGAGTAAAAACTCCATATGATATTGAGCATTTCAATAGACAATTTGTATTTTTCGTCAAAAATACCGGTTGACCGGGAGGGCAACCGGATAGATATCCAGCCGGTCGACCGGTTTGTGTAAATTGAACAACACCTTTTGTAAGGAAGAAGTTGACGTCTGATTTAACAGTGACCTACAAATTTAATAAAAGATAAAGCTTCATTGATTTGATGAAAAAAATAACTCTCTCTATTTGATATTAGTTTAATGAAAGGGTTGGAGCTAAGGTTTTAGGCATTTTTTATCAAATTTAAATTTGATGACAGATTTAATGAAGCGTTGAAGATGCTCCAAGTCTTCTAAGTTCAACTGCATATTGATTTAAAAAATTTATTAAAAAATCTACTAAAAACACCCCCAAAAAAAATAACCTAAAAAAATTGCTTTTTAGTATTTGTTTTTTTATCCATGCAAGACAAGACTTGAAAATGAAAATTTGACATTTTTTCAAAAAAATTACTAAAACAATTAAAAAGAATGTCAAAAAACTGATTCCAAACCAACCTTTACACAAAAAAAAAAAAACTAACCTTTACAGTTGAAAACGAAAAAAATTTACATAAATTTATAAAAAAATTACTACAAACAAAAAATTTTAAAAAGAATGTCATTTTAAAACTAATTCCAAACTCACCCTTACAAATATTGAACTTGAGACACCTGGTGAGAATATAATATAAACTATAAAATTAGGACAGCTCTCCAATTTATTTGAAAATTTATCAACAAGACACGTGGTGAGAATATAATATAAACAATAAAATTTGGACATCTCTCCAATTTATTTGAAAATTTATCAACGGCCCATATGCCAACTCACCTTAAGGTGGTTTAAAGTATCAATTTATTATTACTATATAGAGATAAGTAGAAAAAAGAGGTATATTTTTTTTTTTCCTGAGAATATGTCTGAGGATTGTAATACCATAATACACACGATATGTCGGGAAATTATTTAATATTTTTAGGATATTATGTGTTTATATTCTTTAATTAATTATTATTTAATATGTCATTTATGTTTTCCAATCATTCAATATAATACCTCAAGTATCTATTTTTTTCACCAATCATAATATTATGAAATATCATGTGTTCATACTTCAAAATTACTGAATAATTATCCCGATATGTCTTAAAATTTTAAGTAATAAAATTGGCGACCGTGCTAGGGAGCTTGAAAACGAGCTCCCCCGAATCCCCCTAATCTTGATTTTTTTTTTCAGAAGCAGAGAAGGAGAAGAGAAGGGAGGAGGAGGAGGAGGAGTGGACTGGAGGGGGCCATAACAGTGGGAGGAGGCGGAGGCGGGGCCGGAGGCGACGGCGGAGCTGCTGCGACGATCGGAGCTGGGCGATGGGCTAGGCGACGGTGGCGACGGGCTGGGCGATTGGCGGCGACGTGCTGGGCGACGATCTCTTCTCTCTTCCCCTCTTCTTCTCTCTTTCTCTCCCTCTCCCTCCGAGCTGTTGCAGAGTCGAACATGGAAGAAGAAAAAAAAAAATTCCTAAAACGACGTCGTTTTGAGGATTAGGGGGATTAGGAGGGTCAAATTCGACCTCTCAAACATTATTCTAAAATTGGTTTCATTTTTGAAAACTTAAATATTTAAATGAGTTGGTGATGAAGAATTTAATACCTGACGTTGCGAGTCGTTAAAGTAAGCCGGAACCGTGATCACCGCGTTGTTCACCGGGTGACCCAAAAAAGCTTCAGAAATCTCCCTCATCTTCGACAACACCATACTCGACATATCTTCGGGCGTAAATTGCTTCTCTTCGCCTTTATACCGAACCGAACCACGATCATGGGCTTATCGCCCTGGCCTGGAACAACCTTAAAAGGCCAGTGTTTCATGCCATTTTGGACCGAGGGATCGGAGAATCGTCGGCCGATGAGTCGCTTGGCGTCGAAAACAGTGTTTTCAGGGTTCAACGCCACTTGATTCTTGGCTGCATCGCCTACGAGTCGCTCGATGTCGGTGAAAGCAACATAGGATGGTGTGGTTCGGTTGCCTTGATCGTTCGGTATGATTTCGACTCGGTCGTGTAGCCAGACACCGACACAGCTGTATGTTGTGCCGAGGTCTATGCCTATGGCTTTTTCAGTCTTGGTAGCCATTGATGAAAGCTTTGAAAGCTGGGGTTGTGAGGATGGAATGGTTTTTGAGAAGGAGAGTTCGATGGGTTGTGTTTGGATGGTGAGAATGTTTATATAGTTGTGTGAAGGAAAATTCGAGAGTAAATGGAATCAACGTAACGTGACAAGAGATGATGAGTTTAGGAGGAGTTTGTTTTTTGACTGGGATTTAGTTACAAAAAAGACCCTCAATTTCCATAAATTTCTTTTTTTGGATAGCTCGATTTTGGGCTCATCTATTAAACAAATTAGAATAATTAAATGTGAATCATATTTATTTTTAAAAAATAAAAGAGTAATGATAGGGATTATGAAAAAAATATCACAAAGATGATCATGAAAGATTCTTTATTTTTGGATTATACATACAATAAAATACCACACACTATCAAATGATGAAAAATCTTCATGTTACATTTCATAATATTTTTTTCATGATCTCTAGTATTACTCAAAATAAAAATTTATTTTTTAAATTATACTTATTGTTTATTCTTTTAAAAAAGAAATGTGATATAAACATGTGCTACTAATTTTGATTTTTTAATCTATTCGAATGATGCTTAAAAAAATGAGTTGTTTAAATTAACAATGTGGACCTCCTGTCCAAATTTTGGATAAGATGGAAGCTGGATCCTTTTTAGAACGAAAATCATACTAATTCAAAAAATTAAATTGGTATAAGGGGAAGTTTATGTATACAATGAATTTAAATTATAAATTGATAAAATTTTAGGAGATTGACCAATAAAAACTTCACATCTTAGATTTGTAATCCATATAGCATGTATTTAGTCATTTTGAATATGTAATGACTCATTTGTTATTATAATCTCCTTAATTGTTATTATTTGTTAGAATGTTACATTAGAGTGTTAAATTGTACACTAAAGAGTTTTTGTTTGTTAAAGTGTTATAAGTGGAAAAAGTACACTGAAGAATTTTTTTAGAGTGTTACATTTGATAAACGTACACTAAGAAATTTTTGTTTGTTAGAGTGTTACATTTGAAAAAATATATTAAGGAGTTTTTTTTTTAAAGTGTTATATTTGGAAAAATATACTAAGAAATTTTTTTTCAATATCATATCATACCCGCCACATTGAAGTGTTACATTTGAAAAACAGTAAAAAAAAATTCTTCATATGATGTAAAATAAATCTAAAAAGATATCTTGAAATACCTTTTGAAAACAGTAGAACTTATGTGATCAACACGACTTATGAGTATATAAGATACGAGACGAGACTTTCGGGTAAATTTACCTAAAAATTTTAGGTGTTCGTAGTATTACTACTTTCTTAATTATATAGCCTATTAAAGTTGTTTGGTGCACCTGAACTAAATTTGCTTATAGCTTTTATTTATTATGGGAGTTTATATCAAATTGTCTATGGTTTCTACTTGTAATTTTTCAGGAAAAATATAATTTAAACAAATTTTTTAAAAAATTAATTATTTAAAAATTGAAGGAGGAATAGTTTTGACTTTTTCTTTTTTATTATTAATTTTTAACGTATAATAACTAAATTAGGCTTTGTTTGGAAAGAATATCTTTAACTTGGCTTTTTAACTATTTTAGTTCGGTTTAAAAAGTTCTATTTAGATGAATTTTTGATTTTTTTGTAATTTTGTCATAGCAAAAATAAAATTATTATAATTCAAATATGATATTATATCTTATTAATATTTTAATTTATTTTATCTTTTAATGAGTTAAATTAATCCCAACTATAGTGCCAACACACAGGCCAAACTTGCATTATTTATAGAGATATGAATAGGAGGGTATTTTAGGAATATAAAGAATTCACCGTTGTAGCGAGGGAGCTTCTATCTACACACACCAAATCCCCTCTTTGCACATCCTTCTCACTACACACACCAAAAAAATTAATTCCTAATTATTTTACTCACTGCACACACATTTCATTCTCCCCCCCCCCAACACACACAGAGACCAACCCTCAAACCCAACTCTCCCAACGGTGCAAGTACACTCATTGAAGCTGCATCTCTAACATTGCTCTCTCAATGGTGCAAATACACCCATTGAAGCTGCGCTGCATCTCTCACATTACCCTTCTTCACACATTACCCATCTCTCCCCGTAGCTCCCTGCTTCACACAGCTTTCATCCCCAAAGAAGCATTGAATTCCAGCACATTTTCAATCTTCATTCGTAGTTAGGTTAGTTTACTTTTCAATCCTCATTCCTATTTGAATTTGTAATGTAGAGTTTTGTATTAAACCATTTTCAAAACGAACAAGTTATTCGGAACTGGTTTTTCGAAATGGAACAATTTGTTCGGACGTAGAAATCCGAAAATAATCAATAATTTCAACAGTAGATTTCCGAAAATTGTTCATTGCTTCGACAGTCAACTTCTGAAAATTTTGAATTTGGACAACACTCAATTTCCGAAATTAAGTTTTAGTTTCGGTTTTCAACTTCCGAACAGAATATGTAGTTTCGGTTTTCAACTTTCGAACAGTTTTTTCCCCCTCCCTCTTTTGTATATTCTTGTTTCAATTTTATAGTCATTAAACATATTATTTTTTGCAGATAATATGGATTTTGAATATCAACAACGTGTCCCACCTACTGCTTCAAATAGACGACATCGTGAATTGGATGTTGACCATGAACGAGGACGAGGGCGTGGGCGAGGAGGAGGTCAAGGTCGTGGTCCAGGTCGTGATCTAGTTTCGTAGAATATGATATCCCCAGTGCCAATCAAAGTCGGAGCCGAAGCCAAAGACGAGTTCAAGGTTATGATACGCCTAACATTGCTGCGGAGGATGCCTCTTTACCCAATTCTCCTACTGTCCAGGAAGAGGACCTTACTCATGCTTTTCCAGGTGGACCGACTGATCCATCAATACTGCGGGGTTTCAATAGTCATGTCACTGCAGCTGTTTGGCTCGGGAAGGTAAACATTTCTGAGTAAAAGTGAAATTCATTTGTATATGATTTTTTATTTATTTATTTTTTTGTGTGTGTTGTATGGTAGTTTCTAATGAGATATTATTTGTGTTATAGGAACGAGGGCCCCTAAAATGTCATAATCACTCTTCAAAGATCCTTGCATGGCCATGGTGGTCAGCAGACAACAACACCAGATTCAAAGCCATTATTGAGCAGTCTGGGCTGTCACAGTTAGCTCGTTGCACTTATCGGTTTGCCAACAAGCTTCTAATCTCCAGTTTTGTTAAGAGATGGCAACCTGAGACGAACACATTTCACATGACAGTTGGTGAGATGACCTTGACCCTGGATGATGTTGGCACTATTCTTGGCCTTTCCATTGTAGGCAAATCAATCAGCGTACCAGATGTGACAGATCATCATGGAGTTACACTACTGGTTTATGGCTTGGGGATTACTGAACGTGTAGCACATTAAGAGGTTTCTACTTCTTGTGGGAATTCAGTCAGGCTTGATTGGTTGCGAAGTTAGTTTGCTGGTGTCACAGATTTAGACCCAAAGGAGGCTATGCAGTGCGCTGCTAGAGCTTATTTGTTGTTTCTGTTAGGATGTACGCTCTTCAGTGACAAGAGTGGCGGCAGGATTCCTGTTGTTTACCTTGGCTTATTGATGGATTTGGAATCCATTCATACTTACGCCTAGGGTGGTGCTGCATTAGCATTTTTATACAGACAGTTAGGGTATGCTAGCCGGTCCGGTGTTAAGCAGATGGGTGGTTATATGACTCTTTTGGAGGCGTGAATTTATGAGCACTTCCGAGCATATGACCTCCCCAGAACATGGGCTACAATGAAAACATGCCACACGTGTACCATTGGGCATCTAGGAGAGAGGCAGGTTCCTCCATTGATCATTTGAAATCTTTTCGAGCAGAGCTTGACATCTTGGTAACGACTGATGTAAGTTTACTCGTCCTCAGATAATTTTAACACTTTCCATTTATTTTACCCTTCATATACTTTAATTCAAAAACACTTTACGTTTACAGGTTATTTGGGATCCATACCACAGTTACAGAGACCGGCATCCATGTAACCCCGTTACGTTCTACTATGGATGCTTAAAATGCTTAGACATGGTCGAACCCTATCATCCAGATAGAGTTCTGAGGCAGTTTGGCAGGGTTCAAACCATCCCAGATGCACCGCTAGCTCCCAGTCGTGGTGCTCGAGGCAACATATCTGCACGATATACAGTCATGTAAAGATACTTGGATAGGATCTGGGAGGCTGGGATAACCACATGTTATCTGAGCAGCGGAGGAGCACACCAGTTTATCAGCATTGGGAATGTGTACTGGGTTACATGGATTGGTATAAGTGTGAGAATATGTGTTCTCCTAGGATTAGGAATATGTGTTCTCCTAGGATTAGGAATAAGTGTCCTATATCTATTAGACTTCTATATATCTCAGTAATGTATTCATGTAGGATTAGGAATTAGTGGTACTCTATATGAATGATGTATGTATTCTTTGTTCAATGGAATTCAATCTAATATACAGTTTTGTTTAGAAAACTTACATGGTATCAGAGCTAGGTTCAAAACCCTAACCCTCTCTGGTTTGACCGGTTTGTCACCATCAAAGTCGCGACTTTTCTCTCTTCAGACTCGCGAGGGTTCGAAACACTAGCTCTCTCTGGTTCGTCTCGCGAAGGCCTCTCTCTTCCTCGCGATCTCTGTCTGAATCGATTCGCAGCTATCTACTTTGGCTCTTTGGTTAATTTGGTTCGTCTGCCTCTGTGCTTCGCGATCTCTGTCTGAGATCTTCGCGAGCTTCGTCTGAAGATCGATCTCAGCTTCAGTCTCTCTATCTCTCTCTCTCTGTGCTTCGCGATCTCTGTGATCTCTGTGCTTCAACTTGGCTATTTCTATTTAAGACCCTTTTTCAGGAATATTGCACTCAAGCCCCATATTTGTCTGTTTATTCTACAACTTTGCTTTATAATGGACCCTAAAATTCAAGCCATTAAATGTAAACTCACTGGTGGCAATTATGCCTATTGGGCCAGTGTTATGAAGAATTTTCTTCTTGGTCAAAAAAAATGGGGCTATGTTTCTGGTTCTGCTCCTTGTCCATCGGACCCGAAAGTAGAAGGGTATCTGCCTTCCTGTGACACTTGGGATTGTGATAAAGCCCAAGTTCTTACCTGGTTTCATAACTCTATGGATGACCGTATTGGAATGATGTTTTCCAAGTACAGTATTGCCAATGAAGTGTGGGATTATTTACTCGGTGTTTATCAGCAGTCCAACTTTGCCAAGCGGTATGAGTTGGAAACAACTATTCAGAGTGCTCGTCGGCGGGATCAAACTATTCAGGACTTTTATATTGAGATGATAGATCTCTGGGATCAGTTGGCTCTTATGGAACCACCTAGTCTCAAGATACTAGACGCTTATATTGAGTTTCGGGAACAGGGTCGTTTAGTCCAGTTCTTAACAGCTCTCTCCCCTCAGTATGAGGCTATTCGAGGTAGCATCCTTCACCGACCTCCTCTTCCCTCTGTGGATGCTATTGTTCGTGAACTTCTCTCCGAGGAAACCCGTCTTAAGACGGCCAGTCAGACTTTGTCTCCTTCTGTGTTCTTGGCTCTTGCCAAGCCACCCTTGTTATCGACCCCTCCTCCTCATCAACTTCAAGCCACTGCGAAACCCAAGAGAGGACCATTAGGGTCAGATGAGTGTGCTTTCTGCCATCAAAGGGGTCATTGGAAGAACAATTGTCCCAAAAAGGGACGTCAGCCTGCTCCGTCTTCTCAAACACAGTTCCGCGGTCCTACTTCGAGTACTTTCCGACCTCCTGCTGCTTACACTGCATCTACTCCAGCTCCCGATCCTGACTTGGCTTCCCTGAGTGCTCAGGTTGCACAACTTCAGCATATCCTATCCACCTCTCAGTCATCCCCATCTGCCTCCGCTCTTACATCTCTTCATTCAGGTTTGCTTGGATCCTCTTCAGGTATTCCTTCTTCTGTCTAGATTTTTTATTCTGGTGCCTCTCATCATATGACTCCTCACCTTTCCTTACTTCAAAATTGTATTCCCCCACCCGTTCCTATTACTATTAATACTGCTAGTGGATCTGGTATGTCTGTTTTATCTGTTGGGTCTGTCTTACCCTCTGCCATGTCTGCTGTTACTATTCCTTCTATTTTTTATGTTCCTCAGTTATCTGTCAGTTTGTTATCTATCAGTCAACTTGATACGCCTGGTTTTGATGTTATCTTTTCCTCTTATGTCTGTTGTGTGCAGGATCGGGTGTCCAAGAAGCAGATTGGGACCGGCCGTAGAATTGGAGATCTCTATGTGGTTGAAAGCTTGCATCTCCCCTTATCCACCTCTCCAGCTGCATTTTCCTCGTTTCAATTAGATTCTCAGTCGAGTCAATTTTACTTATGGCATTCTCGTCTCGGTCATTTGTCTGTTGACCGTTTACGGTCTTTAGCTCAGTCAGGATTGTTGGGTAAAGTTTCTCCTAGTCAAATTGATGAATGTCGGGGGTGTAAACTTGCCAAAATGTCAGCTTTACCTTTTAATAAAAGTACATCTATTTCTATTTCTCCTTTCTCTCTTGTGCATACTGATGTCTGGGGACCCTCTCCTGTTCTTACTAAAGGGGGTTCAGTATACTATGTGTCTTTTGTTGATGATTGCACCCGTTACACGTGGGTTTATCTTATGACTTATAAGTCTGACTTCTACCAGATATATCGTACTTTTCAGTCCATGGTCACTACACAGTTTGGATCTACTATTAAAATGTTGCGGTCTGACTTGGGTGGGGAATACTTTAAAACTGAATTCTGTGAATATTTGGCCAACTTGGGTACCATTCACCAAACTTCTTGTACTGATACACCTGCCCAAAATGGCCAGGCTGAGCGTAAACACCGTCATCTTCTTGAGACAGCTAGGTCTCATCTTCTCTCTGCCTCTGTTCCAGCTTTGTTTTGGGGTGAGGCAGTTCTTACTGCTGCTTTTCTTCTCAACCGTATGCCTACCCCCCTTCTTTCTGGTCGGTCTCCTTATAAGGCTCTCTTTTCTCAACTTCCTAATTACTCCCTCCATCATGTGTTTGGGTCTGCGTGTTTTGTCCTTTTACCTCGTAAAGATAGGACTAAACTTAGTGCCCAGTCTGTCCTATGTGTTTTTTTGGGATATAGTCTCACTCAGAAAGGTTATCGCTGTTATGACCCTGTTTCTCGTCGCCTTTATATCTCCCGCCATGTTGCCTTTCTCGAACGTCTATCTTACTTTCAGCTTCCTCCTCTCACCGCCCCAGTTTCCAAAGAGGATTTGGTTCATATTGATCCATTTCCTTCTAAGGTCCCATCTGATGAGTACATCTCCACAGTTCCTCCTGAGCTTATTCCATCTTCTCATTCTGCTTCACCTCTGACTACTTCTCCTTCTTCGCCTTCTCCTCCTTCTTCTCCTCCGTTGTTAGTTTATTCTCGTCGCAAGGCTCCTCCTCTACCAGTTGTCTCTACCCCTGCTGCTGATCCTCCTGCTTCTGACGACTCTGATCCTGCTGCACACCGATATCCTCCTCGAGCGCGTCATCCTCCAAAAAAGGTTGGGTTGGTCTAATACTTGTTTTTCTACTTCCTATCGTATCTTTTTGTCTGCTATTCACTCTTTTGCAGAACCTCAATCTTACAAGGAGGCCTGTCAGGATTCTCATTGGGTCCAAGCTATGGAGGATGAGTTGTTTGCTCTACAGAAAACTAGTACTTGGGAGTTGGTTCCTTTACCTGCTGGTAAAAATCTGGTTGGTTGCAAATGGGTCTACAAAGTCAAGACTCATTCTGATGGTTCTCTTGAGCGCTACAAAGCTCGTCTGGTGGCCAAAGATTTCTCCCAAGAGTATGGTATTGATTATGAGGAGACATTTGCTCCTGTTGCCAAGATGACTACTATCCGTACTTTGATTTATGTCGCTGCTGTTCGTTCTTGGCCTCTTTATCAGATTGATGTTAAGAATGCTTTTCTTAATGGCCATCTCACTGAGGAGGTTTACATGCGTCCTCCCCCTGGTCTTCACCATTCCTCTGGCCAAGTCTGTCGTCTTCGGCGTGCTTTATATGGTCTGAAGCAGCCTCCTCGTGCTTGGTATGATCGCTTTCAGACTGCTGTTACCGAGCTTGGGTTTCATCCTTCTGCTTCCGACTCTGCTTTATTTCTAAGACATACCTCGGCTGGTTTTGTTGCTCTCTTACTATATGTAGATGATATGATCATCACTGGCTCTGACTCTTTTGCTATCTCTGAGGTCAAGCAGCATCTATTCCACACCTTCAAAATGAAGGATCTGGGACCATTGCGGTATTTTCTTGGCATTGAGGTGGCTTCTTCTCCCAAGGGTTACTTTCTGTCCCAGGCTAAGTATGCTAACGAGGTTATCCATCGTGCCAGACTTACTGACACTAAGCTGTCTGATACCCTCATTGAGCTTAATGTAAAACTCAACACTACTGATGGGGTTCCTCTAAATGATCCTACATTATATCGCAAGCTTGTGGGTTGTTTAGTCTATCTGACAGTTACTCGCCCTGATCTTGCCTATGTTGTCCATGTGATTAGTCAGTTTGTTTCTGCCCCTCGCTCTACACATTGGGCTGCTTTGCTTCGGATTCTTCGCTATCTTCGCAGTACTATCTTTCAGGGCTTGCTGTTCTCTTCTACTTCTTCTTTAGACTTGGTGGCTTAGGCTTATGCTGATGCTGATTGGACTGGTGATGTTAATGATCGTAAATCTATTTCTGGTTTCTGTATGTTTCTTGGTGATTCCCTTATTTCTTGGAAAAGCAAGAAACAAACTGTTGTTGCCCGTTCTACTGCCGAAGCTGGGTATCGTGCTCTGGCTCATGCTACTGCTGAAATTGTCTGGCTTCGTAATCTCTTATCTGAGTTGGGCGTCCCTCAATCTTCCCCGACCTCTCTCTATTGTGACAACCGAAGTGCTATTCAAATTGCTCATAACACTGTCTTCCATGAACGGACAAAACATATTGAGATTGATTGTCACTTCGTCCGTCAGCATCTGTAGTCTGGCTTTATCTCGCTTCCTTTTGTCTCTTTGGCTCTGCAACTTGTTGACTTCTTCACTAAGACTCACACCACTGCTCGGTGTTGGTTCTTTCTTGACAAACTCTCAATGTTTTCTGCTAAAACACCTTGAGTTTGAGCGGGGGTGTGAGAATATGTGTTCTCCTAGGATCAGGAATATGTGTTCTCCTAGGATTAGGAATAAGTGTCCTATATCTATTAGACTTCTATATATCTTAGTAATGTATTCATGTAGGATTAGGAATTAGTGGTACTCTATATAAATGATGTATGTATTCTTTGTTCAATGGAATTCAATCTAATATACAGTTTTGTTTAGAAAACTTACAATAAGAATATCATGCACCTATATGTTGAGCACACTGATGAACCGCGTGTCCATGACCATCAAGATTTCAGCCAACATGCCGATGTAATATATTATCCTCTTTTATGCATTTGAAACTTACTTTTTATTTTATGATATGTTCCCTAAAATGTGATATTCTTTTCAAATGCAGCGTATTGCATATGCACTGCAAATTTCACATCCTATTATTGAGGCTGGTTATGAGAAGGGGATTCGACATCCTCATCGACTTTACCAGGCTATAGAGACTATGACGCATGTCCTTGAAAGTCAGCACATTGACGATGCTGGACCTAGTTCTGCTGGACCTAGTTATACTGGAGGTCGCTTTTCATCTCCGATATTGACATACAGTCGTAGGCCTAGGCATAGGCATACAGCTGATTCGTGACATATTATTTGTTAGTTGATGAATTTTTTGTGGTATTTTTTGTAAGATGATATTGTTGTAATGGTAACAGTGGTTAATATTTTCTTATTAGAATGGAATGGCAACAATGGTTGATACCATTGAAAATGACATTTTATTATTAAAATGGAATTGTAACAATGGTCGTTGATTTTGTAAATGATATCTTCTTATTACAATAGAATGGTAACAATCGTCGATAACATTCAATCAATGCCACAGAACACATCAACATCAAAAACACATCTATTAATTTCTTCCATAATTCTAACATTTTCAAATGCATACATGTGTCATGTGACATCAACAACATCAAATGTCTCTCGAGTAGCTACCGTATCATGAATAATGTCTTTGAAATGCTGAATGTGGCGCACATATGCATCATCCCAGTCGACAGCGTAAGGGTGACGGTATTTTCGCCAATTAGTGGCTATAGGAGGAACTGGATGGCCTGGCTGCAACAAAACCTGCACCAAATATCAATTGAGTTAGTGGTCATACCTCATAACTTCTTGTACATGCATAAATTGATAAGTTTCTGTTATACCTGGATGAAATGATTTCCGTTGACAAACCCAATGGCAATCTCACGTCTATCAAGTTAAGGTACTGGCACTGTTCTAAGAGGTAAAAAGGTGAGACATTGCTGTAATGACAAGTGGTATAACACAAGATTGTAGCACGATGCAACAAGATGCCCCATGCCTGGCATAGTCATCCAATGTGAGTATCCAGGACTGTCTTCAAAGTATGACAATATGCTTGTCAATTCTTCAAACCTTTCGTAGGACCCATAAAATGTAATGTATTCCTCTTTGTGTGTATGTAGCTCACCCAACAGATCACGCCTAACCTGAGCCTAATCATCTTCTGTATGACCAATTGAAGCAGCTATAGCCCTGAAACCACAATTCCCATCTACAGCTACATCCTTGACCAACTTAATGTATGGTTTCAACCCAGAAGGGAAAGCATCAATATATGCACCAAGTTTCACTGTTCTAGTAATGTATACCTTCCCTTTCGCATTCACCTTCTCCTTTCCCTTAACAGGTCGCTTCTTCTTGGTTTCAAGAGTAGAAGCTAATGTAGTGATTTAGGTGTCCCTAGGTGAGAAGGAATCATGTCTAGATTGCACCGACTCAAATGCACACGGGTCACGACGGGTAGAAACATTGATCTTCTTATGATCCCGAGGACGTGTTTTGGGCTTCACCTCCGGCTCAACAAGAAAAGTGCTTCCCAGATATACAATCTCTTTCAACTTCTTCAAAAGCTCCAACCGCATGGTTCTATCACTTTCATTAAACTTGTTCACAAACAACTCTGCTTCTGCATAACAACTCACCTTCATTTCCTCTTCTTTGTTGCATATGAAGATATGAAGTTGCCTCCACTGTGAGTGTATGGTAGCAAATGGTATAGGACGATCTTGTCTGATGTAGTTAGCAATCTCATGGGCACAAGGTAAACCATGAGTGTGGCGAAGAACACATCCACAAGCTTCAACATCAATACCAATGGAATTGGCTCTTTTACTCTCTACAAGCAAATACTGTAATGCAGAGATAGACACATTACCCTGTAGCTCCCTGAACTGAGAAGGTTTAAATTGATGTTGCACAACAGTTAAACTTTTCTCAAATGAAGCCTTGATATCAATGTGTTGCAACTCAAGAAGACTGTGTATTTTCTCAAATGATGCCTGAAATAAGACTTGACATGAACCTAATTGTCTTTTAAGTTTTGCATGTGCACTCTCAGCCCTGTTCAATTCAATGTAAGTCAAATTAAAATCAATTACATGGCACTTACTAATAACATATTGAACAAAAGTAATCTTACCTGTTCGTTGTAACATTACCATAATGCATACACGTGTTTGTCCATGCCGCCACAAATTTCTCCTTGTAAGGAACCAACCAAGTATCCATGACGTATTTGACTACATCAGGATAACTACTGAATTCCTTAAGTAATGATTTAAGACGCTCATCGTATTGAATTTCAGAAAATGAATGCACTAAAGAGTTCCACTCATGGTTGAACTTCTCTCATTTCTGCTGTGTCTCAAACATTTTGTTACATTTGGTCAATACATTCTTACTGATATGCCAACGACATAATAAATGTCTGCCACTCGGGAATATCTTCTGTATGGAATTCATCAAGGCTAGCTCTCTGTCAGTAACAATAATTGCTGGCACAACAAAACCATCCATGACATCACGCAATGTAGCTAACACCCACGCATAGTTATTAGCCCTCTCATACTGTAAGTATGCGAAAGCTACAGAGAAAGTCATTTCAGTTGATGTCACTCCCACAATTTCAAGAAGAGGAAGACGATATCTTTTGGTTTTATATGTGCAATCCATAATTAATATACGTGGGAAAGACCGAAATAAGTCCAAACTGGTAGGATATGCCCAAAACAAGTCTGTCACAGTCATTGTGGACTCTTCAGACCGATGGCGGTCAATGTAATTATACTTGGCCAATTCACCCAATAAGTGTTGCATCTGTGATCTTCCAGCTCTCTATACCACCCTGTTTCGATGGCGTCCATTGTAAATGGTTTTAAGTGTGCTTACATTGAGGGCATCTCGCTGTTTCAAGGTTACTAGGATTTCTTTTGGCCGAGCCATGCTCTTTGACATATCCATTAACAATGCTTTCTCATCCATCAACAATGCTTTCTCATCAAGGTGCTACGCAGGTGGATGGTTATGCAATTCGCATACTACGGTCAATGTCCATTCATCATGTGTGGTAAACCTGTGAGCCCTCATATCAAAAGGACAAGCACACTTCTTCATACCGGTTATTCTTGATGTATTGTTGCCATCATGTTTTAACTTCTTTGTCGCTCTATATTGGCCACTCCCCTGACAAGCAAGATACATCCTGGGTCTTTTTTTCCCTCCACCATAATCTGATGTTTTGATTACAATGACCAAACCATTTCTCTTTCCAACTTCACGTACCCAGTTGAGCAATTCATCCTTACTTTTGAATACCTACAAAGTCAAATAAATATTATCAAACATTTACATTTGTTGAGCAATTCGAAACATAATCATTATAATTTCGTAGAGTGAACTTGTTCAGTTGTGAATCGAGTAATGTAATCCAACACAAAATCCGTGCAAACCTGACTTCCTTGAGTTGACACATATTCCTACATGTTTTGTATAACATTACAAATTTTTAATAACATTATAAAGATTAATTTGCAATTCGAAACTGTAAATTTGGTATGCAGTTTGCAAATTTGGAATATAAAATAGGAAAAAAAAAATTTACTTTATTCGGAAGTACAGTGTTGAACAAAATGATAATTTTCGAAAATAGTTGTCCGAATTAATTTTAAAATTTTGGAAGTTGAATGTTATAAAAGTTAACTTATTTCGGACAACAACTTCCGAAATTAAATACTCATTTCGAACAACAACTTCCGAAATTAAATACTTATTTCGGACAACAACTTCTAAAATTAAATACTTATTTCGGTAGTAGATTTCTGAACAAAATAATATACTTCGACTCTGGTTATCCGAACGACGCTGGAAAAAAAAAAGGAAAAAAAAAAGAAACGAGAAACTCACATTTCCTTCGCTGTGTTTCTCATAAACATTTATTTGCTGATTTTCAAAAGACAAATCCTCCATAACAATGATGAATGAGGAGGAAGCTACGAATGAGGAAGGTTAATGTTTTCCCTTCTAGCTTAATGTATGATGAATGAGAAAGAATTCAACAGCTTCAATGGAAGAAGCTACGAACTTGGCGGTTCAACATATGTGAAGTCTAGATGTGCATTGAGATGTTTTGTATTGGGTATGATGTTTAAAATGGTAATTTCACTTAGGGATAAAATTGTAATAAAAATAAATATCATTAAGTATATGTATAGAAGGGATTTGGTGTGTGTAGATAGAAGCTCCCTTGTAGTGAGGCAGCGAGAGGTGGGTGACGTGGAATGAGGAAGGTGGTGAGGTGGCTCAAAGAATCATTCTACACTCTTCTCCTACTTCTTAAACTTCTCTACTAGAAAACTATAAAAATTACTCAGTAACGATTCAAAACACTAATTTTGATATTTTAATAGAGTATTAATAACATGACAAAGAAAACTAAATAAATCAAGACCAAAACATCACATCATTAGAACTAATTTTAGAACTCAAAAATTAAAACTCCAAAACATTTTTCATTACTCATAACTTTGATTTTTTTACCAACAATCCACTCACACAAATTTTACTCAATTATGTCGGTAAATTTGATAATTTTTTATTTTTTAAAATATAAAAAAAAAACTTTAGATCAGTCTAAAACTAGAAAAATAATTATAAAATTAATTAAAAAATTTATCAATATTAATAATTAAAATTATAAACTTTTCTATCTATATACAATAACTTTTTCAAATTACCTCTCATTGGTATTTTTCTAATAAAAGATATATTTGACATATATATTTTTAAATTTTTATTTTACAAATAAGTGAGATGATTGAAAAGAGGTAGATGTCTAGTGGCTGAAGGTGTTGACAACCAAACGATGACTGAAGATGGTTGGTGGCGACTAGGATGATTGTCAAGCGTGAAAGGTGGTTTTTGAAGGATAGCATCGGCGATCATGGCCAGAGGTCGAGGTAGTCATATGTGGTGGTCTAAGGCGGTGATCATCAGACAATGGTAGTTGAAAAGCATGTGAGAATGAAGGAATGGGGTTTTTTTCTTTTAAATAAGTGAAATTATTATTTTATTTTTTTATGATTACAAAAATTTAGTAAATTTTGTAAATTATTTTCTAGTTTTTAAAACCAAAATAGATACCAAATGGATTTTTGTTTACAATTTTCAAATAATTCTGTAAATAAAACAGAAAGGATAAATTATGTTTTTAACCCCTGTAGTTTGATCAAAATTTTATTATTTCAAATTGAACATTTTGACCATTACACTTTGAATCTAGTTTCAATTCGATTATTTTATTCAAGTTACATAATAAAATTAACGATTTTGATACACTTGATTATATGTCCTTAAGGCTGTGTTTGGTTCACGGCTTTGCTGAAGGATTTGGAAATGAAAATGAAAAAGGTGTGTAAAACTAAATGAAATGTAGACTATGAAGCATGAGTATTCTGAAAATATTGTCGTACTCATACCGAGTACTGGAAATACGTATTGGATACTTTTTTTTTTAATGTTTTTTGACGATTGGATACTTCATGGGTACATCGGGAGTACACCAAGTTATGAGACATTGGTGAAGATACGTTTAATTTATTAGAGAGTTTTTGTTCTTATTTATTTGAAATTGCAAATCATTTACTTAATGTGTCAAAGATGAAAGATGTATTATTCAATGATGAAGTTGATGAAAGTGAAAACTGAAGTTTCAAGTTTTCAAATATTGCTTAGCTGGCTTCTGAAATGAAATTTTGTTTTGTAATTTCTTCTATTTAATGGTATTAAAATAGCTAATAGACTTTACTTTGGTATTAATATTGTTGAACTATGATTTCTCTTTTAGTTTTGTAATTTCTCCTTTTAGTTTTGGTATTGAATTTTGATTTGTAGATTGAATCTCAAAATACAAATTATTAAAAACAAAAAATTTATTGATGTACTCCAGTTGTACCCGTATCCTATTTTTTTTAAGTCTTACCATATTGGTATACCCGCATCATACCCGTATTAGTATCCTACCTATATTCGTGCTTCATAGAATGTAGGTATATTTTATTCACATTTCGCATACATCTTCCCTTTCCAAATCTCTATCCAAATCTATAAACTAAGCACAACCTAAAGCAAAAGCAAATAGTAGAGACAAGGTGATGTAGCACAAAATGCAAAATAGCAACAATTTTAGAATCTGTTGATTCAAACAAGAATACCGGAAGCAAGATTCATCTCTAGATTCATTAATTCACAAAGAATACCTAGAATAAAGCTCAACAATAGTTGATTCACAAAGAATACCAAGATTGGAACAAACGAATATAAAACTCGAAATATATTAATTCTCAAAAACTGAAAAGTCCTAAGGCTTACATCTATTATTTACAAGCAAAGATAGACCTAACTTAAATAGGAAACAACCGAAATTGACAAAAGTCATAATGCAATACAAAAATAAGGAAATATAATGAAAATTACCAAAAATAGAAATATTGTAATAAAATAAGGAAGCTACTAATATATGTCTCCACGATCATGGCAGACTTTTTGAAATCAGATTCCAAGGTTTATGTTAGGAGTAATTGAAGTTTCAAATCTTTTCAAAAACGACAAATTCACAAATTTGACCACCCAAATGATGAACTTTGTCCAAAACCCACTGGGATTCATTGATCCACCCAAATGGTGTAGTGGGTTAGGTTTAGTGGAGTAGGTGAGGTGGTAGTGGTGTAGTGGGTTAGGTTTAGTGGAGTAGGTGAGGTGGTAGTGGTGGTAGGTGATGGTAAATTCTAACAGCCCCCCGCAAACTCAAGGAGGATAGAAACTAACCAACTTGAGTTTGAAGAGAGGAACAAAACAAGAAAATACATAAAAAGGATAGGAGACACTGTATGGTCGTGTCAGACCGTTGGTGAAGACACTGTATGGTGGTGTCATAACGTTGTAGAGGACACTGTATGGTGGTGTCATAACGTTGTAGATGACACTGTATGGGGGTGTCATAACGTAGTAGAGGACACTGTATGGTGGTGTCAGACCGATGTAGAAGACAGTTTATGGGGTCATGTCGGACCGTTGTAGCAGACAATGTTGTGACAGTTGTTGTGACAGTTTACGGAGTCTTGCTGGACCCTTGTAGAAACTAACCGGAATCAATGTCGGGACAGTTTACAGAGTCTTGTCGGACCCTTGTAGAAACTAACCGGAATCTATGTCGGGACAGTTTACAGAGTCTTGTCGGACCCATAAAGGAGCTAACCGGAATCAATGTCGGGACAGTTTACAGAGTCTTGTCGGACCTTTAAAAAATACACTGTATGATGGTGTATATAGGCTGCCCAAATATAGATATATATGGATATATATAGTGAGCCCTCAAAAGTCGCGCCCTCAAAAGGCGCGCCCACTTTATCAAAAGATGTGCCATGAAAAGGCGTGCCAGATTGTCGGGCGTCAAGAGGCGCGCGATGCGCGTGGCTGCCTCGGCTATAAGACAGAGGCTGAGGCCGAGGCAGAAGCAAAAAAACTGCGAAATCCTCTGTAAAACTCTTCGTTGTGCTGAGAGAGAGAGGCTGTAACACTGTTGTCCTTTGTAAAACTCTTCGTTGTGCTGAGAGAGAGAGGCTGTAACACTGTTGTGCTGAGAGAGAAACTCTGTAATACGTTGTAACACTCTGTTGCCCAGAAAAATGGCCTCGTCCTCGTCTTCCCGTGGACTGCTCACCCTCTTTCCCGACCTCAACGAGTCAACGAGAGAGAGAACTGGTGCGGTGGCACTGGAACCTCAACCAAACACCGCTGGGTATACTCCGTTGAACTTTCCGATGCAGTCTGTGGAGCAAAGAATGGCAGTGCTGTCGGATGTGGAGGCCAATCAGTATACTTTGAAGGTATGTGTGGAAAGCATGACGGCGGTCACAAACCTGTCGAACCGGCTGCAGAGTAGGACAAATGAGGTGCAGCAGTTAAACTCCCAACTGGCTCTGCTCCAACGCATGTATAAGGATGCGCGAGCAGAGATAAGTGTGCTAAAGGCAGAAAACAAGGAGCTGAAGCGGAAGGCCACCGTGATGTTTCGATTTGGAGGTCCGCCATATGCTGCAGTGGAGGAGCAGGGAGTAGTGATCATGCCCAGTGGAGTAGGAAACACGGAGGCAACACCGGCAAGGGCCGCCCAGGACGGAGGCAAGAAGAAAAGACCGGCGGCAGAGTAGAGAAGAAAAAATCCCGCCTGTGGATGAGGTTGTTTGTTTGTTTGTTTGTTTGTTTGTTTTTTTTTTTTTTTTTTTTTTTTTTTTTTTTTGTGTTTGTTTTGATGTAAAAGTGTGATCGGGGTGGATCCCCTGAGATGAATAAAAGGACGTTGAGTTTGGTGTGCAGTGCATCTACGTCGTTGTGTTTTTTTTTTTTTTTTTTTTGGTGGAAAAAAAGAATAATAATAAGAAATAAAATGAAGTGGGGGATAAAGGTGAAGAAAAATTTCGGAAGGTTAAAGTAATAAAAAATAAAATAAGGGAAAGAAGGTGATGGGTGTGCAAAACACTGTGTGGTTCGGGTCCTTGTCAAAAGAGGAAATAAAATAAATATAAAAAACTATGAGTGGGGAACAAGAGTGGGTGGAAAGAAGGAAATAAAAGAAAAACATAAAGAAATGGAGTGGGTGTGGCGTATGATAATACTGTGTAAGAATGACATGGATCCAATAATTTAATTAATCGATAAAGCAGCAACTAAAGGTGGTGAAAAAAACTAATAATAATAATAATAAAAGAAAGGTGCACATGGGTTAGTTGGAAAGTAGAAAAGGAGAATAGGAAAAGAAAAAGAAACGAAAAGAGGGAGACAAAAGTGGTGAATGATGGGCTCTGCTGTGGTTATATGGGTTTGTGCAAAAGTGGTGGATGTGGGTCGGACCCTTGACCTCTCAGCCCTTGGATCATACGAAGAGCTTTACAGAAATCTGGCCAACTTGTTTGGCATAGAAAGATCAGAGATGTTGAGCCAGGCATGCTCACTTTGGACTATCTTCCGCAGATCTCCACTTCAACAAACTTCACTCGGGTCTGTTTCCCCTTGGATCGCAGCGACTTGATTATGCTGTCCAACCACCTAGAGTTCCCATTGGCAACCTTACGGACAATCCAAAGGACAACAAGAATTTATCTTGCTGGCTCACCATGGGAATTTCTACCCAAAATTCAAAGAAAGATAACGAAACAAAGACACCTATGTTCTTGCTATTTGGCCAGCCCATTCTAACAGAACAGCAGATCTCTCAGAGCTGCTCATCTGATGAGAATCCAGAGAAGACACCAAATTTTTCTGATGGATCGGGATCAGCGGTTCTCCAGAATGGTCCACCGGAGAGCGCATCTGATGATGGATCGCCCTGGTACAAAGATCACCAAAAATCTGAGTTTGGATTGGAGACTGGTCACTGTAATGTGTTTACAGCAGAGTCCTGTGGGGAGTGGCGGTAGTGGCGAGCAAGATGAGAAGGGAAAGGGTTCGACGGCTGAGGGTGTGGTGAATTCGGGTGCTTTGATTTGCTTCCACCTCCGAGGGAGGTTGCGAGACCGGAAACACACAACGGCGCCGTCAGTTGGCGAACCCAGATCGGATCCATTTGAAGAGAAGAATGGTGTAGAAAATTCTAGCGGATTAGGTTGAGGCCCGGCGGGCGGCTAAGGTGAGGTTGCCGCCCGCCGGGAAGTGAAAATACTAGATTCTAAACCCGCTCTGATACCATGTAAGAAAAACTGATGTATTATTTTTAAGCTCTATCAACATTATGCTACGAGCTGTTTTGGTGTCACTATACTTGGATAGCTGCTCATTTTCCCTGATATTCAAAGACAATAATAAACTTCCAAAATAAATTACTATTTTTCAAATTTCACTTTTTTGGCAGAATTTAGAAAAACTAAAACTACTAAATAATAATATTACCTTGAGCTAGGTGACACATGAAATTCCCAATACTCCATTGGAAAATGCTATTTTACTAGAATTTATATACAAAATCTGCTTCCAAAATGACGTGGCAGTGACGCACTTATAAATTATGTTCATAATAATGGGATTTATGTTTTTAAATAAATGAATCACAGTAAGTCATGCAATTTTGTACAGTAATTTTGTACAAGCTTTCTGTTTGTATAGCACTATTCTCTATTGAATTTTCCAAGTTGGCAATAAAAAATTGAGGAAAGTGTTACTTTTAGAGAATACTAAGATTAGGAAATGATTGTGATATCATCCCCTTTTTATATTAATAAAGATTAATAATTACAAGGGAGCCCTAAGGCATAGAATAATTACAATTGAATAAAAAAATCCAACTAACAATATTCTAACACTCCCCCTCAAGCTGGTGCGACGATATCTCTCGTGCCCAACTTGCTTAGGATGTCATGCAATGGCTTACTCCCAACTCCCTTGGTGAGGATATCAGCGAGTTGTTCAAAAAAATACACAAATGGAGTACATATTGTGCCACTAGTGAGCTTCTCCTTAATGAAATGGCGATCAATCTCAATATGCTTTGTCCTGTCATGTTGAACTGGATTGTGAGCGATGTTGATAGCGGCTTTATTATCGCAGTATAACCTCATGGAGTCCATCTAATCAATACCTAGATCACTCGACAATAACTTGATCCATAAAAGCTCACACCCCCCTTGTGCCATAATTCTAAACTCAGCTTCTGCGCTGGACCTGGCAACCACATTCTATTTCTTACTCCTCCATGTAACTAGGTTGCCTCCAACAAATGTGCAATACTCTGAAGTCGATCTCCTATCAGTTATTGTTCCAGCCCAGTCAGCATCCGTATAGGCTTCCACACGAAGATGATCGTGCTTTGAAAAATAAAGACCCTTACCAGGAGCAGACTTCAAGTACCGCAAAATTCTTATGACAACCTTGAAATGAATCTGATGAGGAGCATGCATAAACTGGCTAACCATACTGACAGCAACAGCAATTTCTGGACGGGAGTGAGATAGGTAGATGAATTTACCGACTAAATGTTGATAGCTCCCCTTATCAACAGCTGCTCCTCCTTCATCAACCCCAGTTTCTGATTGAGTTCCAGTGGAGTATCACAGGCCTTGCAGCCAAGCATCCTAGTTTCCTTCAATAGGTCAAGCACATACTTCCTCTGTGAGATAAATATCCCATCCTTAGAGCGAGCAACTTCAATTCCCAAAAAATACTCCCCGAGTCTTTGATTTCAAATTCACTTGCTAAACATTTCTTCAACAGAGGTATTTCCTCACTATCATCACCTATAAGAACTATGTCATCCACATAAACAATGAGCGTTGTAGTCTTACCACGTGAGGAATGTTTCACAAACAAAATGTGATCTGCTTAACTCTATTTGAAGCCATAATTTAGCATAACCTGAGTGAATCTCTCAAACTAAGCCCTTGTTGACTGTTTGAGACCATATAATGCCCTCCGAAGCCGATATACTTTACCCTTTGTCTGATGATCCTTAAAACCAGGAGGAATGTCCATATATACCTCTTCTTCAAGGTTACCATGGAGAAAGGCATTCTTTACATCAAACTAATGAAATGGCCAATCTAAATTAGCTGCTAAAGAGAGAAGTACTCTGACAAAATTCATCTTAGCCACAGGTGCAAAGATCTCCTGATAGTCAACGCCATATGTCTTAGTGAACCCTTTTGCCACAAGTCTAGCCTTGTAACGCTCAATAAAACCATCCGCTTTGTGTTTCATAGTATACACCCATTTGCATCACACAAGTCGTTTGTCCTTAGGTAGCTCAGTCAATTCCCAAGTGCCATTCTTCCTAAGTGCTTTCATTTCCTCAATCATGGCAAGTTTCCACTCAGAGGTAGCAAGAGCATCCTGGAAATGGTTAGGAATGCCAACAGAGGAAATATTTAACACAAAAGCTCTCTATGAGGACGACAAATGAGAGTAGGACACAAAATTTAAGATACGATGTTAAATACAAGATCTCACACCCTTTCGTTTGGCAATAGGAACATCAAAATCAGTAAGAGTATCAAGATCAATGGGCTCAAGAGATTCAAAGTTACCTGGACTCTCATCAAAAGCAACAGATGGCAGTGGATGAGCAAAAGTGGTCTCTTGTATCCAGTTAACTTTCTGTCTGTCTTTGTCTCTAACATACACTTGCCCTTCCCAATCCTTGGTGACATTCGGTTCTATAGTCCCAATAAGAGGTGGTGGGGCAAGAACAACTAGTTCCACCATAGGAGTCACAGGAATCACTTCACACTAAGACTCCCCCTGAAAGGACGACTGTGACACTAGAGAGGACAAAAAATAGGACTGGGACTTAATAAATGTGGCATCCATAGACACAAACCACTTATGAGGAGGAGTGTAATAACATTTATACCCCTTTTGAATAGGAGAGTACCCAAGGAAAACACATTTGAGGGAGTGAGGATCCAACTTACCACAAGTAGGTGAGTGATTGTGGACAAAACAGACACAGCCAAATATTTTTGGAGGAATAAAAAAAAAGACTCGGAACCTAGGAGGACTTGAAGAGGAGCTTGTCTGTACAAGACCTGGGTAAGAAGACGATTAATAAGATAGGCAGCAGTGAGGACAACGTCACCCCAGTAGGACCGAGGCACACTCATAAAAAAACACATGTACAGATCCATGTCAAGAAGATAACGATTCTTGCGTTCCGCCACCCCATTATGTTGAGGGGTATTAGTGCAAGAGGTCTGATGGACAATGCCATGGGTAGAAAAATATTGCCCTAATCCAGAATCTATGTATTCCCCCCATTATTAGAACGAAAGATTTTGATAGTGATCCCAAACTGAGTACAAATCATCTGATGAAAATTGCAAAATACAGAAAAAAATCTCACTTTTGTCTTTCAGGAGATACACCCGAGTAGTACGAGAGAAATCATCAATAAATGTCACAAACTAGGGGTGCAACTCGGGCAGGTTCGGTCGGGTTGAGGGTCTGTCCAAGCCCGATCCGAATTGTATTTGGCACTGCCCAAGCCCGCCCAAGCCCGACCATGAACCCGAACATTGTTGTCCAAGCCCGGCCCAAGCTTTGTATTTTGAACTCGGGTTGCCCGAATTGCCCGAGTTCAGAAACCTGTAGGTAGATCTAAGGGTAAACATAAAAGATAATCTAATGGTAGAAAACTAACCAAAAAAAAATAAAAAATAAAAATTAAGACTAACTCTTTTACTTAATAGAAGACTAACCAAAAAATAAATAAATAAATAAAAATTAAGACTAACTCTTTTACTTAATTTATATATATTATATAATTTATATAATATATTAAATTGAATTCGGGTTCGGGTTGCTCGGGTTGGCCATTGGTTCTGCCCAAGCCCGGCCCGAATTGCAATTCGGGCATAAAAAATCTGCCCAAGCCCGTCCAGATTACAAGATATAGTTGCCCAAGCCCTAAAAAAACTCGGGCTGGGCTCGGGTTGCTCGGGTTGAGCCCGCCCGAGTTGCACCCCTATCACAAACCATAGATGACATCTCACAGATATAACACGAGATGGACCCCAGACATCAGAATTTATTAATAAAAAAGAATCTAAACTTTTATTAAAACTGGGAGCAAAAGAAGCTCTGTGTTATTTTTCAAGTTGACAAGACTCACAAAGACACTCAAACACATTATTGTTTACAAAAACAAATGGAAATAAATGCTTGAGTAAATAAAAAGAAGGATGCCCAAGATGCCAATACCACAACCATAGATCATCTTTGGTAGTAAGTGTCACGACTCAAACCCGCCCCTACAAGTATAGCGTCGTAACCGGCCAGTAATCCTCGGATTACCGAAGGTCTCTGCTTGAATTATAAAATATAAGGGGCTAGCGGAAGCAAATATACAAACATACATAGTCCACTGAGCTATGTAGATATATATGGTACAGAAATTTCAAAAACTTTATATACATATATGTGACGTCATAAATCCAGCAGTCTTACGTCGTATTCATTACAGATATAGCCAAAAGGGAACTTAGCCCAAAATACGCGTAAACAGAAAACTTGTAATCCAAAAGAAAACAAAGTCTCAAAGATGTGTACTACCAAGGGAACCTCCTCGAAAGGCACAACAGCTGGTTGACATGACTGAGACTCCAGGTTATCAACTCTGCGCGTGGTCACGTGCCTGATCACCTATATACATATATAATACAGTGAGCTGGAGCCCAGTGAATAATAACAAAGTAAAGGTTTTAACTGAATGATGCCCATAATAGATATAGCTTTCAATTCTCTTTTCGAAACAGAAACATGAGTATAATCATATCAGAAACAGTCATAATCATATTCATATCATGCGTGGTACATCCATTAGCTTTAACATATCTCTTTGGTCAAGCATATCGAGTTCCGTAATGGAACCTCTGGTACCGGGTAGCATATCTCATACATGGGCCACGGTATTGTCTCCCCGGACGAGGGCCTCATGACCATAAGCCACAGTATTATTTCCCTTAGGCGAGGGCCTCCGCTAAGGATACCACATAGACATTTCAAAGAAGTGGATCATCATTCATGTAATCACAAAATAGCCTTTTTGTATCATTTGGAAACAGTTCATATCATATAATGTTCATAATGTACTTCATATTGAACATAATTTTACTAAGTTATTACTCACAAATAATTTCACAAATAGCTTCGATAGCAAACCAATGGATCAATAGCTCATGGCGCATTACTTGCACAAACATAATAGATACACATATTGAAACGCATGCTTGGATAGTACTTATTCTTAGTGTGTTTCTAAACCTTAGCCTCATTATCATGTCTTAATCATGGCCTAGGCATGCCTAAGATGCAATGAAGATGCCAAAACAAGTTGTTCAACACTTAGCCAAATTTGCTGAAACCAGGGTCCTCGCTCGAGCGCAACTTCCTTTGCTCAAGCGGAGGGTCAAAACGGTGAATGATCACTCGAGTGCAACTTTTTGAGATCTTCGCTCGAGTGCAACTCTTGTCGCTCGAGCGGTCTGCAAAATGTGTAAACTTCTGAGAGCATGCATTTTACGCTCGAGCCAACTTTTGGTCGCTCAAGCGGAAGTGTAACATACTAACTGGTCGCTCGAGTGCAGGTTTCGTTGCTCAAGCAAAGAGGCAGAATTCTGAAATTTTCAGATTTGCTCCCAAGCTCAAAACTTGATTTCAAAGCTGCAAATCATGGTCTTTTGGGCCAAAAACTAAAGGAAACTAGTGTAAACTTGTAAAACATGATGAATTCAAAAATCATTTCGCAAAATCAAGGCCCAAAGCATGCCAATTCTTCCAAATTCAAACTTGAAATATGAAAACAATACATGAACTTAACATGCAAGTACTTTATTGACTTCAAAGCGTCCAAAACATGATCAAATGAGGTGTTTAACTCAAGGGCATGTTGAATTCTCAGAACAAGACCAAAATATGGACATGCAAAAAGGAAATTCTTTGAAATCAACTTCTCAATGCCATGAACTATGCATGCATGCATAGTTTGAGTTACAATTCCATAATTCTAGCTTAATTCTCATGTCATTCCTCCTCTTTCACTTGAATTCTTACATGAACTAACACAATTATATAACTAAGGGTTAGATTTCTTATCTTAGGTGTTCTAGAGGTTCAATTGCTTGAGCTTCCAAATCCAAACCTTTAATTTCCCACAATTCTTCTACCAACTCTTGAGTTCAAACTCTCTCTCTCTCTAGGCTTCCCTCACTCACTCCCACATTTTTGCTTTCAAGGAGATGAAATAAGAGTGTAAAAATGCACTCTAGAACCCACTTATGCCTTATATAGGCTCAAATATAAAGGCTTAATTAATGGTTAATCCATGGACATTATGTATTCTAATTATTCGGTTTCGAAGCGAAATTAAATTGAACCTATCATAAAATTCTAAAAATTCCAATAAACACATAAACCAAGTCAATTTCATGTTCGGATGCCGATAAGGCTTTCAATTCACAAAACATAACAGAACACAAACAGATATGCCTATGCAAAACAGATTAGAAACTCATATAGCACATACCACATGCAATTAATGCAAAATTTTCACCTTAATTACTTATTAGGCATTCTTAATCATAGTTTAACGGTTAATCATAGGTCGGGGTTGTTACAGTAGGACTCATGGTAGAAGAATGAGCAAACTAGTCTGGTTGATTCAAGAAGTAGAGACCGTTTTCTGCACTACCACTGCCAATCGTCCTTCTCGTGACAAGGTCCTGAAAAGACAATGATTAGGGAAAAAAGTCATACTACAATTCAAATCCTTTGTAATACGATTCAAAGATAACAGGTTAACAGAAAAATTGAGAACATGGAGAATAGAAGATAGTGGTATGGTAAGAGTGACATGGACTAAACATTTTCCAGAAATAGAAGAAACAATACCATTTGCAATTCTAACTTTGTCCTGACCTGAAGAGAGCTTATAGGCAATGAAAAGATCAGAGGATCCAGACGTATGATCGGAGACACCAGAATCAATAATCTAAGGCAAAGACTTATGAGAAAGGAAAACACGAGGAGAAGATGCTAAATTACCTGAGCGGGCAAACAACGAGAAAGATGTACTGAGAGCAATAGATGGCCGGCAGTCCAGCAAGTAACGCAGGACATCCTCAAGCTCATGAGTAGTCATGCCAGAGAGACCATCAGAAGCCTGGCCAACGGAAGTAGAAGTAGAATCAAGTGTATCAACAGCACTTGACTGATGAGCCCGTGGATCAGAGCCACGTCCTCAAGACTGGCCTGACTGACCTCCTCTAGAACTAGACCGATCACCTCGACCCCCGAATAGAGGCCCATGAAGCTTCCAACACGTCTCACGAGTATGCCGCGGCTTGCGACAGTAGTCACAGAATACAGACTCCTTGGCGGCAAACAAAGGGATGGGAGTCAAGCCGAGGCCATCTCTAGGGGTAGACAGTAAGGCAAAGCGGTCAGTAAAGACAGGTGACATCATAGCAGACTGACGAGTTTCCTTATTTTGTACAAAAGCGAATGTCTCCTGAAATGAAGGAAGAATGTCCATACCCAGAACTCGACTCCAAATCAGATCATACTCCACATTAAGACCGGCCAAAAACTTGAAGACCCTTTCCTGTGCAATAAACTTCATGTACCCGACTGAATCAGCAGTGCAAACAGGTTTATAGTCCTGCAGGTGATCAAGGCGTTTCCAACCGTTGGTGAGGAAGGTAAAGTACTGAAGAACAGTCTGCGCTCCCTGAACAGAGCTCTCAATAGAACAACGCAACTCAAATGCTTGTGAGAAATTCCCTTTGCAGAAATAAGTAGTAGTCACTGCCTTCTAAATATCCTATGCAGTGTCCATAGATAGATAGCCCTCTCCAATCTCTGGGGCCATAGAATGTATCAACCAGCCCATAATTAGGGAGTTGGTGATCTCCCACTGATCATAACCTGGGTTCGTGGTGCTGGGTGCATGTATCCTGCATCCTGCCATCAACATACCCCATCTTCTCTTTGCTCTTCAAAAAAATAGTCAAACTCTGCGACTACGCTAGATAGTTCTGACTATTGAATAGAGAGGCAGTGATTTTAAAAATAGAGTTAGGGTTATCAGTCATAGTAGTAGGTATCATGGAACTCTCACTCTTAGGTGTCTGAGAAGTAATGGACCCACTGGTATAATCTGCCATGGATACTATACTACCTGACCCTCAACAAAAACTAGTGTCAATCACAAGCCCGGAAGATTGCGGCGGAATAGTAAGCACAATGACCACTAAGAAAATGAAAGAATTAAACACTCATCAAATTTTATTTTTTTTCCTTTTTTTTTAGAGAAGAAGAGAAGAAAAAAAAAATAACAAAGGTCAAACACTCATCTCAAAGTCATGATAGAAGCAGTCAAAGCACAAGGTCAACGGAAGCAGTCAAAGCACAAGGTCAAACACATATGTAGACGACACAGCAAAGGGAGACGAAGGAAGCTAGAATGCCTCGAGGCTGTCGGCAAGCCAAGACGACACAACCACAGTGGTCGACAAGGCAGGACGACATAGCCTCAATGGTCAGCAAGGCAAGAAGGCCTGTCGGCAGGGACCAACACAAGTCTGGGCACCTGCGACAATAATTAAAGGGGTCAACTCAAGCCAGAAGACCTGTCGGCAAGAACACAGTGGTCGACTTAGGCCAAGAGGCCTGTCAGCAGGGACCAACAAGAGACTCGGGCACCTACGACAGTGGTCGACTTAGGGTTGCCTCCTTCAGGTGCAGTCAAACCTGGTTTAGGGTGGGAGCTTTGTGGTGGCTGTGTGGTGTATGGATTTAGGGTTTAGGGTTGTGGCTCTAATACCATGTTAATTTTAGAAAATACCAAGATTAGAGAATGATTGTGATATCATCCCCTTTTTATATTAATAAAGATTGATAATTACAAGGGAGCCCTAAGGCATAGAATAATTACAATTGAATAAAAAAACCTAACTAATAATATTCTAACAAAAAGTTAAAGGCTTCATTTTGTTCTATTAAAGCAACAAGACGACTAAAAAATTAAATGCTATGTAAAATGAAAGAATCCCAACTAAGCTAACCAATTTTGTTAGGCTCAGTTAAGTGGGCTTATGTCTTGTGGTTTTTTGAATAATTACGATTTGATGATTCAAAATCTCACATTCATTTCTCAAATCTTCTTATCAATTAAACAGAGGATACGAGAAAATGACTTCCAATTTTCAACCTAACGCACATTGACATAACATTTATGTAACAAAAAAAAAATCATTTACCTGAAATTGCCAAGTGTTGAAAGCTGAGTGATTTCTTTATATAATTCTTCATTGAATGTTGAGAACACTTTCAACTCGTTCACTAATATGTCAACCGCCTTTGCTTTGTCTTGCCTAATAATGTCAATCAAACGCATAATGACAATTAAATTCTTTGTGAACAATGACAGTCTCAAAAATAGAAACAGACGAAATATAAATATACCAATCAAGAGCTTCCATACACTTCTGTTTCCGGATTTCAAAGAATATCTTCATGGAGTATCTGTTATCGTCCACCTTAGTAAATCCAGATAGGTACTTCTCAACTTCTTCCCACCCACCAGCGTGTACTTTCTCCTCGAAGTATTTCATATTGAAGAAAAACCCTGACTCTTGTTCAAGCCTACAAAACCCACGATCACTTTCAAATGAAATTAACCATTTCAAAGCTGCAAAATATGATTAAGCGACAATCCAATATATATGTGTGTATGTGTAAAAAAATTATATATTCATGCTCCCCTTTTAGCTTCTCACGACTCTTTTTTTTTTTTTCATCATCTCTCACAAGAAGAGCATGGGAGGCTAACAAAGTAGTGTCAAATTCATTCCCTACAAATATATATGTATATATATTAAAATCTTTGACTCTTTGAACTCAAAATTTATTTATATTTTATTTTTCATTTTTATCCATGATAACCCATAAAAACCAAAATCTCTACTCAAATAGTCCTCATTCATTGAATTGGTTCTCAACTTAACAAGCCTAAATTCTAACTCCACAAGCCAATAGAAAAGAATTAAAATCTAAATTATCTTGTTTCTTCTTTAGCACCATTTTCTCCCCTTCCAAACAAAAATTTCTATATATTCACAGATCATAAAAATATCACTTCAAATCTTATATAATTCATTAAAAACACCTGGAAAATCACTGACTTGAGATCAATTTTCTGTTCTTTCTTTCCCTTTTTTTTTAAAAAAAATAATAATAATAAAAAATAAAAATAAAATATTATTGGGAAACAAACACAACATAAACCATAAAAACCAAGGTTGCGTTTGGTAAAATTTTGTAAATATGATTTGAGAGTATGAGTTGTATTTTAAATTTGTGAGTTGTAGAATTATGATTTGAGTGTAGAAAATTTGTTTGGTTATGATTTTTTAATAGAGTGTTGAATTGAGTTTTGAATTGAGTGTGGAATTGAGTTTTGAAAGTTTGATTTGACATGTGAAGTAAGAAAATTTATTTGGTTATGAGTTTTGAAAAGAGTTTTCAAAACTTAATTCAAATTGTTATAACTCATAACAAAACACACTACTTTCACACTATTGAAATTTCTGATCAGCCCTCGTAACCAAACTCTTTTTAAAATTCAATTAAAAAAATTTATTATTAACAGAAAATAATATTAATCAATTTTTTAATTGAAAATACTACAAAGGAAATAAATTTTTTTCAAAATAAATATTCAAAAAAATTTAAATCATAAATATTTAAATAATTTAAATAATCTAAAAAATTTAATAAGTAAAAAATTAAAATAAATATTCGAAAAATTTAAGGGGGATGCACCAATAAATCCCAAATTAATAACTTATATACTGTTTAGTCCTAAAAGTTTTCTTATAGACTGAAAGGTCCCATTACAATGTTTCGAACATCAGATTAATGTTTCGAACATTAGATTTCGAACATCAGATTAATGTTTCGAACATTAGCTTTCGAACATTAGATTAATGTTTCGAACATTAGATTGATGTGCAAATGGGACTAAATGGAGCATAAGAAAACTTTTAGGACTAAATGGTTCAACTTTTCAGAAACTAGGACTCATGGGTAAATTTTTCAAAATTTAAATCGTAAAAATTTAAATAATTTAAATATTCAAAAAATTTAAATAATTTAAAATGTTAATATTTTAAATTTAAAAACAACTCCACACTCAAATCGTAACCAAACACATAAAACAAAACTCAATTAAGAAATTATTTTTAAAACTCATAACCAAACATATAACTCAAAACTCCATACCACTTTTATAACTCTACACTCAAATCGTAACCAAATACATAACAAAAAAATTAAAATATTTAAAAATATTTTTATATAATAGAGTTTGAATTTATTTTTATAAAATATTTTAAAATTTAAAAAATTAAAATCGTAATATTTTGAAATTAAAATATTTAAAAATATTCAAAAAATTAAAAAATTTAAAAAATTGTAACATATTTAAATATTAAAATATTTAAAATCTTAACAAAATTAAAATATTTTAAAATATTCAAATATTTAAAATATTTAAAAAATTAAAATATTGATTTGAATTGAGTTTTTAAAAAAATTTTGAATTATATGTTTGATTATAAGTTTTGAAAAATAATGATTATGTTTTGAATTGAGTTTTGAGAAATGAGCATAGAATTATAATTTGAAAGTTCAAAACAAACAACACACTCAAATCAATGGGTGGAACTATAATTTGAGAGGCTTATCAAAATGGAGCCCAAATTTTTCCTTTAACCACAAACAAAACAGAGTTGATAAAATAAAAATGCAGAGATGAGATTCACAGCACACAAAGATACATATACATCCATGTATATACATATACATATACATATATATATATATATAGAGAGAGAGAGAGAGAGAGAGGCTCACTTGTGCACCGACTCCGTAAATTTCTCCTCCTCCAGGAACTGGAGTATGAGAAACACCAATTCCCTGCTGTGCGAGGACATTTTGCCCCAGACCTCAACTCACTTCGAATCTCAAATCAAAAAAAAACCCAAAACACTTCCAAAAAACCAAAATTCCGATTCGAAAACCACCGGATCGAAAGAGAGCGTAGGGAATTTTAGGGTGAGAAAAAAAAAAACTCCAATAGGAAAGGCTAAGGAGGAGAGAGAGAGAGAGAGAGAGAGAGATGGAGTGCGGGAAGACTAGACAAGCTCCAATGATATTGGCAGGGGTCTATCCATCTTTTCTCTACTGGCCAATCAGTGATAAGTTACTGTACCTATTGATACGACCATGTTGACCACCTACGACCAAAAATTTATTTTTAAAAGACTAATAAAAAAAAAACATTTCGTATTTTTTTTAAAAAAAAAATATATCTATTTGCACAAGCATATAAATTTATACACTATAAACATACATTCTATTTAATTATTTATGTATTCATAGATTTATATTCAAATATTTAAGGGGAATGCACCAATAAATCCCAAATTAATAACTTATACACTGTTTAATCCTAAAAGTTTTCTTATAGATTGAAAGGTCCCATTACAATGTTTCAAACATCAGATTAATGTTTCGAACATTAGATTTTGAACATCAGATTAATGTTTCGAACATTAGATTGATGTGCAAATGGGACTAAATGGAGCATAAGAAAACTTTTAAGACTAAATGGTTCAACTTTTCAGAAACTAAGGTAAATTTTCCAATATTTAATTTCTGCTTAAGATTTTTTATTTAAATATTATTTATAATGTGTATTGAGAATTTATATCATGTGTAAATATATATAATTACCCATTTTTTAATGACAATCTTAACAATTTAGTATGTCACAATATCATATGACATTATTTGATGTTTCGGGTTCATGAAAACAATAACACATTAAGGGATTGTGAAAAATTAACAAAACAAAAGCTAGTGTTTTTTATTAACAAAATTTAAAAGTCAAGAAAATTTTAAATTGTTCAAAAAGTCACTAAATTTTTTTTACTCACAAAAAATTTAATTTTTTAACAACTTTCTAGATACTTTGGCTTTTTTAATTTTTAAAAAACCCAAAAAAAAGAGAAGAGAAATCAACCTCAAATCCATTTGAAATTCAGCGATTTTTTAATTTTTAACAAAGAGGTTGTTTGAGGTATCCTAAATAAGTGTATTTTTTATCTTTTTAGACTAAAAATTGAGGAAAAAAATATAGTTATTTGGGTTAATTTTTTTGACTTTTTACAAAAACGTATATTAAAAAATTATATAAATTAGTGTGTAGGAGAAGGTAGGGAAAGTTTATTCACCCAAAACAAAAGGTAGGGAAAGTAGCCGTACGGCCAACCGTCTTGAGCAATGGCATTTTACATAAGAAATGGTTGTCTCATTTGCGGGCATTGCATTGGACTGTGATGTTCAGCCCGTGAGGACCCACCACGGGTCCCTTTTTGCTAATCAAAATAGTTCAATGTGTAGAACTCGTCGAGTATTATATATCTGTAAAAAATCACATTGATCGGATATCGATAGCTATTTGATCGGAGTAGTTTTTTTTTAATTGTTAACTATAACACTATTCATTTTTTTATACAAAACTGATTTGATCATATAATTAGCAATATCCGATCAACATGATTTTTTACAAACATATAGTACTCGACGAATTCTACACATTGCACGGTTCATATTATCAAAACGGGACCTGTGATAGCCCCCCCACCGGCCGAACAACAGCATGCTTTTCGTGCAATATGGCTGTACAATTTTTTCAAAAAAATTAGCTTCACCTGTGGACGTCAAACTGAGTTTTATTATTTTTTGTGTAAAATTAATTTTTTTAATTATTTTTTTTGGTAAATAGTGATAAATTTTTAATTTTTTTTGTAACTTTTTAACTTTTTTGATTATTTTGAATATGTCAAACCAGGCCAAAAAGACCCGCAAAAATGTAGAGATAATAATTTGACAATTTATAATAATAATTTTTTTTACTTTTTCAGTAAAAGTTATATGTCTTAAACAAAGCTTAAGTAAATCATCACTTACCTTCTAATTATTTAAGGAAGATGAATTTATGTCTTCTCCATATAATTCGAGATATGTGATATGGGCCACTTCATAAAATGTGATCTATGAAAATACTATTTTAATGTAGTATTTCTCATTACATATAATTTTTTTTAATATATATAACGACTTATTTGAGAAGTAAATTAAAAGTTAAATTTTAAATTTTTTTAAATCTTTTTAAAAAATATATAAAAAATAAAAAATGATATAACTTAAAATAATTAAAAGTAAAAAAAAAAGGGTTATGTCTGGAAAAGCTCCCCAAATACATTGCCACCCTTATTTTGAGTGTGTCGTTTGTTTAGAATTTTCAAAAATTAATTCTACATCTACTTTTGAAAACTTTTTCCAAGATAAAAAAATTTGGACTAATCGGTCATCTTCCTAGATGTTCGACTAGTTGACCGGAACAGTATTTTTTTTTTTTTATAATTGATACCTGTTATTTTCTATATTTTAAATAAAAAAAATTATGAGTTTTGAATAGAATTTTGAATTTTGTGTTTAGTTATGAATTATAAATTTTTATATTAAATATTATATGTCACATTAAAAATTTTCCACCTAATACAAAATTCATTCACTAAATAAATTTTTTATACTTAAATTATAATTTTAAAACTTACAAATTTAAAATATAATTTTATTTTCAAATTATATTTTGAAAATTTTAATAAAAAAAAAGGCGAACATCATTGGTAACTAGGCGGTAGTGGTGTTGGGTGTTGCGGATTCCAAAACACAAATTCAAATGCAGTTGAATATCCGGGTCGGGTCATGCTCCGGAGCTCTAATTAAAGCTGCAAAAGGACAGCTCTAATGAGCTGTCAACCAATAAAAAAAAAAAAAAAAAAACAGTGAAGTAAAAGACAAAAAAAAGGGAAGAAAAAGACAAATTAATGCTCTATTAGAGCTCTTCTTTTAGAGGTCTAAATCATTTTTGTATCCGGGTCCGGTGGTGACGTCGTCCAGTCAGTTGTGTATTCAATTATCGAATACGGTATTATTTTTTGAAAAATGATTTGGACCTCTAAAAAAATACCTCTAATGCACCTCTAATTTGTCTTTTTTTCCTCTTATTTTTGTCTTTTACTTCACTATTTTTTTTTTTTTTTAATTCCCAAACAGCTCATTAGAGTTGTACGGAACGACCTCTAATTAGAGGTCTGTAGCAAGATTGTTATTTTTTAATAAATGTCGGCACTAACTCTTCGGACTAGTTTATCGCAATATTTTGCTTTTTTTTCTTTTGCCTTGTTTTTTTGTCCCGATACGAAATTGTTTATCCCTTGGTCGTTAGAAATAAAAAGTTACGTCATCCAACACGTGATCAGCCTTTTTAAAGCATAGACGAAAACAAATACAAGTGACTTAACTCAAAGGTTGGTGACATTACGGTTAAAGTTTGGGGTATAAATTCCAAGGTTATAAGTTTAATTCCCTCATGAATTTCAAGTTAGGTAGGAAGATTGCTCTCGCGTTGTCTTGGACTTATGGGAGAGTAGGGAAGAATTCTCTCTTAGACTTCAAGTTGGATAGGGAGGATTTTCCTATAACAAAAAATCAGTACTTGGTGTGGGTTCAATGCTTCCCGTTGCCTTGGACCTACGGGAGGGTAGGGAGGAATTTTCTCTTGGACCCCAAGTTGGGTAGCGTGTTCAATACTCCCCCGCTGCCTTGGACCTACAGGAGGGTAGGGAGGAATTCTCTCTTAGACCTCAAGTTGGGTAGTGAGGATTTTCCTATAACAAAAAATCAGCACTTGGTGTGGGTTCAATACTCCCCGCTACCTTGGACCTACGGGAGGGTAGGGAGGATTTTCCTGTAACAAAAAAAATTCAATGCTCCCCCGCTGCCTTGGACCTATGGGAGGGTAGGGAGGATTTTCCTGTAACAAAAAAAAAATACAAGTGACTTAGCCTCCATTTGGGAAGTGGGTTGGTTTTTTGACTTTTTTGGATTATTTTAGCCTAGGCTAAAAAACTTGGTTTGGAAAGGACTTTTTGACTTTCTGACTTTTTTGACTTTTTTTGTGAGAGAAGAATGTAATAATTATGGATTGGATGTGATGTTTTATTTGTTGTAACTAAAATAACTTATTTTGTTTTTTGTGACTAAAATAACCACAAACCAACTTGCCAAACAGACCTTTAAATAGTTTGTTGGGCACCAAAAAAACAAATAATAATAATTTTTTATCAAAATTTTTTATTTTTTCACTATTAAAAATATAAAAATAATATATTATTATATTAAAATTTATAATTTTTATTATTTATATTAAATAAATAACTTAAAACGATATCAAAAATTTTATATAATATTTCATATGTGAGTGTGGTGTATAACTTTTAAGATTTCTAATATTTTTAAAACAAATAATAGAGGAATCTGTTGTGCTATAAAGGTACACTGGCTTTAGGTGTTTCAAATCATAATTTACACACTTTTGAAAATGCGGTCAAAAGCAAAAAAATTAAACTAATTGATCGTTCCACTGGACGTTTTACCGGACGTCCCCATCGGTTGACCAAAACAGTGCAATTTTTTTTATTTTTTTTTTATTTTCGCAATTGACATATGTTAGTTTTTATAAATTTGAAAAAAATATTTTTCAAATTTTTGAAATTTTTCTATGTACTTTAATAGAATTTTGAGTTGTATGTTTAGTTATGAATTGTAAGTTTTTTTATCAAATGTCATATGTCACGTCAAAAAATTTCCATTCAATTCAAAACTCTTTCACCAAATAAATTTTTCACACACAAATCATAATTCTAAAAGTTACAAACTCAAAATACAACTTATACTCTCAAATCACATTTAAAAAACTCTACCCAACGTGATCTAGATTTTTACCAAGACTGTGTTTTGATCTCCATTTATTTGGCCTTTTTCTTCAAGATTTTTATTGTGCTTTGATCTCCATTTATTTTGTCTTTTTCTTCAAGATTTTTATTTAAATTTACAATCCATTTTAACAAAATTGACTTATCCGCAGTCCGCTTTAACAAAATTGACTTATCCGCAGTCCAATTGGTGTAATCTAGGATTGTGGATCCACTACTTTAATTTTATAATTTTCTATGTATATATTATATATAAAAATTTATATTGATTCGATAATTATAAACACATTATCTCTTCAAGTGTTTCTTTAAAAATTACAATAATGATACATTCTACTAATTTGGGAGTATTAATGGACCACTAATGAGGTGGAAATTCAAAAAAAAAAAAAAATTAATGCCAAAATATCACATCAGTCAGTGGGACCCACTCTCTAAAGCTCCTTTAGTGCTCCCAATTTAGAGCTCCCAAACATTTTTCTAAAAATCAATGATGAACATGACATCACCCATTTTTGTAAACACAAAATGTGACAAAATTATATACTTACAATTATTTTATTACTTAAATTTTTTTATGAATGATGTGGACATAAAGATCCATAAAAGGGAGAATTACATACTAGTAGAAATAGAAAAATTAATTACAAAACAATAAAAAATAAAAGTTATAATTATAATTATTAAAATTTATAACGTTTATCACCCTTTTGTAATTATATATATATATATATATATTTTCACTAATATATAATTGTCCCTTCATAAAATAATGGATTTGAATCTTAAGCCGGCCTCATTTGGGAAGGCACTAAATAAACTATTCATTGGCTTATTTGAATCACATCACATTTCTATCTTTCTGCATATCTTTTTTGTAATAAGCAAAAAAATCCATTTATAAGTCATAGTCAAAACAACCAATGGTTCACAAGCCCATTTGTACAAATTTAGTCCTACAAGGACTATAGACAGAGCAATGCTAGATATTTATATTTTTAAACTTGCAAATTCATCCACAATAATGTGTCACTCTTAGCACATTATTGTGGCAAGGGAGTTAAGCCTTATATTTTTGGATGTATAACAAATAAAAAATTAACACACAAAATATCACATCATTATAGGTATTATTGTGAAAATTTTTTGAGGATGTCAAACATTTTCTCTATATTCAAGCCCATTCATAAAGATGAGTTGTGAAGTACTAGAGGCAAACTCATTCATTGCAAAGACTTTAGGTTGGAAAATATATTTCACCTTTTAAAATTGAAAAACTTTTTATGTCAAAATAATTTTATTTTTTATTAATCACAAAAAATATTTGTTGTTGATTTTTATTTTTTTTATTGTACCCACTACAAAAAAAAAAAATATTTCACCTAAATAAACAGAGAGTAAGTAAAACTTAAAAAACTGAAACATGAGTCATTTTATAATAGGATAAATCTCACATGTAAATCAAGATAGTTTGTAAAATTTATTAGTGTTATGGGTGTTGATTTTTTATCTCACAACCAAACAGGGAACTTAGTTGGAAAGCACATGGCAGAATAGATTAACCTAGCACCTGTGTACAAGAAGATAAGAAATACCGCGGTGGCTCGTCCACCCGAGGGCACTCCGATGATCAAGTCAGTTAACTTGTCTCTCAAAGATATCAACTCAAATCAAGGGCTCACAAAATAAATCATATACCTTAGATGCATGAGGGTGCCTTACTTTTATAATGATCAATGTCCAACTTCCCCTAGAAATCTTACTTCATAGGATTTTATCCTTTACAAGGATAACATATATCACAACTCACACTATTCAGATTAAAATGAACATCCTCAACAGTCCCATCTCTATCCAAATAGGTAGCTTGATGTTATCTAGGACTATAGTCCTCTATCCAAACATCTTAGACTTCGGTTTTGTAGCATCACATCTCGGCACCATGGTCCGCCCACATGGCACCTCCACTAACAACCTCGGCCATATGGACTACCCAAAAAATATGTCCCTACAACTACCCTTAGATTCTGTTACCTTGGCAACCAGAGGTAATGGAACCTACATCGTTTCATTTTCCAACATGCTAGAGATACTCTTCTGATTGAGATCATGACTCACCGGCGTATCGAAACAAAGACTCAAACGTTCACTTGTCAAGAACCAAGAATCAAGAACCATCATATTCTATTTCATCCAGGTTCAACATCTTGACAGAGATCGCACTAGTAGCAGAGATCACGACTCACAAGTTCAAGAACATCAAAATCCTAGTATCAACTCATCAAAAACCAAGAACAAACAAGTTCTGTCCCATCCAAATTCAACATCTCAATCGAGATCAACATCTCAACCAAGATCATCATCTCAACCAAGATTAATATCTTGATCGAGATCATCATGTCGACCGAGATCAACATCTCAACCGAGATCGCCATCTTAACCGAGATCATCATCTTAACTGTGGGTGTTGATTTTTGACCTCACAACCAAACAGGGAACTTAGCTAAAGAGCACGTGGCAGAATAGATTAAGCCAGCACCTGTGCACAAGAAGACAAGAAATATCACGGTTGTCACGACCCGAACCCCTGGTGAAATGACCAACCAGTAATCTGAGATTACCCAAAACCTTCTTGTACAAACTAAAATAATCAGGGCTAGCGGAAGCTTAATACATTAAAATATACAACAAGTAGTCCAATGAGTAGTGAATCTACATGAAATAACACATGCATATAACGTTAATTTACCCACTCTGTATTACATACACAACATCTTGTACAATAACATTCACATACGTATATACATATATCAGAAAGTCATTATAATGATCAAAAACTTGACAACGGTCTTTTAGACCTAGCCTCAACTTGAAGGCACCGAAACAAAACCCCATAGGCTTTAAACAGTAGCTCAGCTAAAGAATTCCTTCTGGGCTAGCTCTTTATGATGCTGACTTATACATATATATACACACAGTGAGCTAAAACCCAGTGAATAACATTAAAGTAAAAGAGTTAGTGAATGAATCCCAAACATATCAAATTCGTAAAACAAAGCATAACAAAATCATTTCATATCTGAACATAATAATGGTATATCCAACAGAACAATACATATCGTCTTCCGACTAGAGTAATCAGTTATGGATACCAATTAAACACATAACTTGATTAAGTGGCTAACGAGATCTCGTAATCACATATATGTCATGGACCCGCATTGCCATGACCCGAATCCGCTTCGATGGATTAGAGTCATAACCAACCAGTAATCATGAGATTACCTATGGCCTCAGTCAAAAATCAAATCATATTTAATAATAAAGGCCAAATTGCGGAAGCAGAACTTGCAAATATTGTCTAATGAGTTATGCATACATGGCTTAACCAAAAACTTTTCTCATATTTGTAATAACTCACACTATACAAACATCCATAGTATGTATTACATAAGTCCAGGATTATTCAAAAGTCAGTAATAAAAAAAACCAAGGTTATACACAAAGTTGGTAACATATGACCACAAAAGAAACAAAAAGGAAATCAAAAGCCTCTTGCGTAAGGCGACCTTGGTTGACTCATCAAAACTCAGTTTCTCAGAGGTCACTGGGGCTGGGCATCCCGCTACTCACCTATATACATATAAATAAAGAGTGAGCTAACGCCCAGTGAATAATACCAGAGTAAAGGGGTTCATGAATGAGATTCATTAAATCAAAATTCACAAACTATACTTGTTCATTGAAATCAAAGCAAAACAACCTCGGGTCCAACATATCTACAAAACGACATCGGGTCCAATTTATATATACAAAATGACCTTTGGCCCATTATATGCAAAACGACCTTGGGTCCAATTCATATACACATATACAAACGACCTTCAGTCTATCATATGCAAAACGACCTTCAGTCCAATTAATATATACAAAACGACCTTAGGTCCATCATATGCAAAATGACCTTGGGTTCAATTCATATTCGCATTTATATACACTTTCAGATCATGATTAGGATCATATCCTCATTCGTATTCAAAATGACCTTAGGTCCAATCAATTTCTCATTTAACGCCCCAACCCTACACACGTCATTGATATTGTTTGCTTTAGACCACGCCCGCACGGATTTGTTCTTCCCAGTGGGTCACCCCTCCCAGAACTACTCCAGCCTAAGCACGCTTAACTAGGGAGTTCTACTAGGGATCTCACCACCCGGGAAAAGGCCTCGATACTATGTAAGGGTTTAGGTTTATACTTTTATAGCCCAGAAACTCCCCCACCATTCCCAATGTAGGACACCGGGGCCTTACAAAAATAACTTTTGGTCCATTTAACAGTCATATAAAATGGCCTTAGGCCCAATCCGTATCTTTGTCGTTATACCAAACGGCCTTGGGCCTATTTCATACTCATACATCAATCATTTCACATGTTTCACTACAAATCAAACGGATGGAATACTCATTCATAGTACCAATTCAGAAACTTACCACATAGGTAATATTCAGAAAATAATACATACACAAAATATCTTTACTAAGATATTGCTCACAGTATTCCGGTGCTTGATTCGTCATTGCACTTGACCCTATATAATTCATAACACATTGGGTCATAATATAATTCAATTCATTTTTTAGTTTACTTAACTTTCTTAGGCTTCTTTCATGCCCTTTAATTCATTTAGGATGCTCAATGTGTGCCTAAGAATACTCAGAATGGAAGAGAACGAAAATTGGAACATAAAACAACTTTTCAAAAGTTTCTGAATTGAGCGTAGCTTTGATCGCTTGAGCGGTCTGTAAAACTCTGTAAAAGTACTAGTTGCATGATTTTAAAGCTCGAGCGAGCCTTCTGTCGCTCGAGCGATAAGCCATGCAACACAAGGTGCGCTCGAGCGCAAAGTCTGCCGCTCGAGCCACCGTGCAATTCTCTATAAAACTTCTGGGAGCTTGATTTTTACGCTCAAGCGGACATGTCAAATTATAGAATTTCCAAAATTGTGTTTTAAGCTCAAAACATGTTTCCAAAGGTCCAAAGCTTACAAGTTGGGTACAAAAACATGGAAAAACATTGTATAACATGAAAACATAGGTAATTTGAAACCAATTGTCCAAAATCATAGTCCATTCCCAAATCATTTCAAATTCTTCTTGTCAATTTCAAAACTCATGCAATCAAGCTTCATAACTTCATGAATCATGCATGCATGTGAAATATAGACTCTAATTCCATTTCAAATGGTACAAATGATACTCAAAATCATGAAGCTCAACAAAATTATGCATGTATGTGGCACTCAATTCTTCATATTAAGCTTGTATCCTACACCAATTCATTAATTCTTCTTGAATACACATGATTATGGACTTAAGCTCATGAATTAAAGTTCAAATACTCACTTGGAGCCTTCAATCCCTCCAACTCCAGCAAATTCTTGAGCCTAGCTTCCAAAATCTTCAACTTCTAAGTCAATTCTTCAAGAATTTGACCTCTCTCTCTCTAAATCAAGTGTTTCTCTCTATAACTCCCTCTTGACAGATTTTGAGCTTAAAAAAAATAATTTGGCTCCTCAATTAGCATATATATAGGTTTCCTTAATCATTTTGGCTAATCAAAGCTTTGGTCTAATCAAATTAACTTAATTAGATCAAATTAATCTAATTATTTTGATCCGAATCAATTTTTAATTAAATTTCACCATAAGTTCTAAAAATTATGCTAATCACAATGGTACAATCAATTTTGGTTTCTGACGCCTCTACGACCCTCAATTGCAATTTATTATAGCATACAGAACAGATTTTCCTACGGTGGACAGATATGAATTCAAAACCACACATCATCACATAACTAGCATCCAAATTCATATCAAGCACATAATCACAAGTATAATTAACAATTAATAGTATATCACAGAACAGGGTTATCACATTCTTCCCTCTTTTAGGAATTTTGGTCCTCCAAACTTATGTTACCTTCCGTCGGAAACAATTATGGGTAGTGTTGTCACATCTCTTCTTCTTTCTCCCACGTGGCATCCCTTCCATATTGTTCTTTCTATTCCACTTTCACCATTGGAATGGATTTGTTCCTCAGTTGCTTTACTTGTCAGTCAATGATTCGTTCTGGCCATTCCCTGTACTCCATATTTTTGTCAAGTGCTATTCGGTGATAATCAATTACGTGGAACGGATCTTGGAGATAGCCCCTCAATATTGATACATAGAATACGTTGTGCATTTGTTCCATTCCTAGCAGTGAAGCAACTCTATAAACAACTGGACCAAGCCTTTCTAGAATTTAAAATAGTCCAATGTAACGAGGTGATAATTTACCCTTTTTACTGAATCTTAATTGGCCTTTCATTGGATTTACACGAATAAACACATGATCACCGACCTCATACTCAGTAGGCCTTCTTCTAACATCTGCTTAACTCTTTTGTCAGCTCTGTGCTGTCTTAAGTCTTTGTTGAATGACTTTGATTTTATCGGTAGTTGTTTGCATAAGTTCAGGTCCAAGCAAGACCCTATCCCTAATTTCAGTCCAGCATATTGGAGATCTACATTTTCGACCATAAAAAGTTTCATATGGTGCCATTCCAATACTGGAGTGGAAACTGTTGTTATACGCAAATTCAGCTAATGGTAGGTAAGTCTCCCAGCGCCCTTGAAAATCCAAAGCACACATTCTGAGCATATCTTCTAGAGTTTGTATAGTCCGTTCCGATTGTCCATCAGTTTGTGGATGGAATGTTGTACTAAACCTTAGTTCTATTCCCATTGCCGCTTGAAGACTTTTCCAGAATCTAGATACAAATTTCGGATCTCTATTCGACATGATAGACACCAGAACTCCATGCAAACAAACAATTTCATCAACATAAATATTGGCAAATCTATATGCATCATACGTAGTTTTCACAGGTAGAAAATGTGCAGATTTAGTTAGTCTATCAACTATAACCCAAACGGAATCCATACCTTTAAGTGTCCGAGGTGGGCCAACAACAAAGTCCATAGTTATGTGTTCTCACTTCTATTCTGGAATAGGGAGAGATTGAAGTAGACCTGTCGGTTTCTGGTGTTCAGCCTTAACTTGTTGACACTGAAGACATTTAAACACACATTCAGCAATCTCACGTTTCATATTCAACCACCAATACCTCTGTTTTAAGTCCTGATACATCATGTTGTTACCCGGATGTAGAGCAAACATCAATTTATGAGCTTCATCGAGAATTCTCCTCTTTAAATCAAGGATATTTGGAACACACAATCTGCCTTGAAATTTCAACACTTTTTTACAACACTATACCCCGGTTTCAGATTGGCCTCAAATTCATCGATTATCTTCTGGAGGAATTCATCATCTTTTTGTCTCTACTTAATCTCATCAATGATTGCCGGTTGGGCCACAATGGCGGCTATCACCCACTTTGCTCATGTAATACTACTTCAATCTCAGATTTCTCAAAATCTTGTAGGATTTCCTTCTGTTCAGTAAGTAAGCAAGTTAAGTTCCCCGTTGACTTTCTGCTCAAGGCATCAGCAACTGTATTGGCTTTCCCAGGGTGATACTGAATCTGAAGGTCATAATCTTTTATTAGTTCAAGCCATCTTCTCTACCGCATATTCAATTCTTTTTTAGTAAAGAAGTACTTTAAACTTTTGTGATCTGTGTAAACTTTACATTTCGCCTCATACAAATAATGCTGCCAAATTTTCAAAGCAAATACAACTGGGGCCAATTCCAAGTCAAGTGTTGGGTAGTTCTTTTTATGTGGTCTCAATTGTCGGGAGGAATAAGCAATTATCTGTCCTTCCTGCATTAATACACAACCCAGACCTTTATAAGATGCATCACTATAAATCACAAAGTTTTTTGTACTTGTAGGCAATGTTAACACTAGTGCAGCGGTCAGTTTCGTTTTCAGTTCTCAAAAGGCAGATTCTCTTTTATCATTCCATTCAAATGGCTGTCCTTTGCATGTAAGTTGGGTAAGAGGTACAGTTATTTTTGAAAAATCTTTCACAAACCTTCTGCAGTACCTCGACTAAACCCATGAAACTGCGGACTTCCCTTACATTTGTTGGAGTAGGCCAGTTTACAATTGCCTCTATCTTCTATGGGTCTACTGAAATCTCCTCTTTGTTGATGACATGCCCTAAGAAAACAACCCCATCCAACCAAAATTCACATTTCTTTAGTTTAGCAAATAATTTCTTTTCTCTAAGTGTTTGCAGGATAGTTCTCAGATGTTGTTCATGTTCAAGTCTACTCTTTGAATATATCAGAATATCATTAATAAAAACCACAACAAATTCATCAAGATAAGTCTTGAAAATTCGGTTCATAAGGTCTATAAATGTTGTAGGTGCATTAGTCACTCCAAATGGCATAACAAGAAATTCGTAGTGACCATACCTCGTTCTAAATGCGATTTTCTCAACATCTTCTACCTTCACCTTCAACTAGTGGTATCTGGATCTCAAATCGATTTTTGAAAAGACTTGTGAACCCTATAACTAGTCAAATAAATCATCAATTCGAGGCAATGGGCATTTGTTCTTGATTGTTACCTTGTTTAGTTCCCGGTAGTCAATACACAAACGTATGGTTCCCTTTTTCTTCTTTACAAATAACACTGGTGCACCCCATGGCGAAGTACTTGGTCGGATAAACCCTTTGTCAAGTAAGTTTTGCAATTGTTCTTTTAGTTCTTTCATTTCAGCAGTAGACATTCTGTAAGGGGTCTTTGAGATAGGCTAGATGCCCAGGACAACATCAATAGTAAACTATATTTCTCTATCAACCAATCCCCCTGGCAGTTCATCAGGAAATACATCCGAAAATTCTTTTACAATAGGAACACTGTCCATTTCAACATTCACCGATTGTTTAATCAAGATACTACATAAATAACCTTGACACCCTTTCCTAAGCAGTTTACATACTTTCACTGTTGAAATCAAATAACGTGGAGGCACTACCCCATTACCCACAAATTCAAATTCAACATGTCCTAGCGGTCTAAACACAACTCATTTTGTTACACAGTTGATAGTAGCATAGTATTTAGACAACCAATCCATACCCAGAATTACATCAAAGTGTCTAATGTCCAAGGGTAACAAATCCACATATAAGGTAGCACTGTCAACTCATATATCATAAACACGATACACAGATGTACACAATACAGATTTTCCAGAAGGAACAAATACACATAATAAATATGGCAATGACTCTAAGGGTCTAGTCAATCTAGATACAAATATAGTAGACACAAATGAATGCATTGAGCCGGAATCAATTAACACAGAAGCATCTTGATTGCATATAGAGATGGAACATGAGACAACAACTTCAGTATTCCATGTGTCACTTGGGACAAGTGCAAAGACTTTCCCTTGTCTCATTGTATCTCTGGTAGTAGTAGGCCTCGTAGTATTGCCTAGTTTTGGGATGGATCCGGTCGAACTAACAGCTGTAGACACCCCATTTTTGACCGACCTTAAGACTCAAATGTCATCGATTGAGCGCTCGGTGATAGTGCATGTTTGTGCTCGTTTCGAGTTTCCAGAGTTTTCGGCTGAGTGCCTTGCCTCCGGCCCTCTGAACTCTTTGTGTTTTGGCTCGGTTTGTGGACCAAGCCTCGTTGACCTTCCCTAGAGGGAGAGAGAGGTTTGTAGACCAATTTTTTGTGGTCGTAGACCACTTTTCCCTCTTGGAGACCAGTTTTCGATTTTTAGAGCCTTCGGCTGCGCGCCTTGTCTCGGGACCGCTTAACGTTCTCCTCTTGGCTTGGTTTTCGAACCATGTCTTGTTGCCTTTGCCTAGAGGGACACAGAGGTCTCGTAGACCACTTTTCCCTCGTAGACCACTTTTGGTGCCCGTAGGCTAGTTTTTGGGGTTTTCGGCTTCGCGCCTTGACCCGCGGACTTTCGTCTTTCATCCTTTTTGGTTTGTTTTTGGCACAAACCTTGTTTTCCTTGCTTGGAGGGTGGAATAAGGGTGGGAGACCAGTTTCTCTCCCTGAAAACCACTTTTCTTCCCCCCCAGCCAGTTTTTTGGTCGGCCAACTGGTCTTCTTGGTCTTTGGACCATCAAAAGTGGTCGGCCACCATGCCATTAGCTTGCTTTCATTGTGCAGACCACCTCCCCTCACCTTCCGACCACTTTCTTCCCTTGCAGACCACTTGTGGTGGCCGGATGACCAGTGGTAGTAGTTGGCTGACCACTTCAAATGGTCAGCAGCTTTCCTGCACCTTTCTGAAGATCTTTTCTTGCCAACTGTGATAGCTAGTGAGCATAGAAACCATCATCCATACACGTGTATGGAGGGATGGCTTAGAGCCTTAAGCTTGTTCAACAAGCTTGAACTTTGTTTTTCTATAAAAGAGAACCTCCCCCCTCTTGCTTTATGTTTAGAAAAAAGTTGTTTGAGCTATATATATCATTTATCTCTATACTTCTTCATTTCACTTCATATTTGTGCTCAAAAGTGCTTATTCTTCACACTTTTGCACACAAACACATAGTGAAACACCATACTCTTATTGTTGAGGCACTTTGAAGTTGGCTTTGGTGTTCTTGGACTGGTTTTGATCCAAAAAAGCTGCTGGAGTTGTTGATCTAAAGTTGTTCTACAAGGGTGAGCTTCTAACCTCTTAAACCCTTGTTTTTTATCAAGCTTTTGGCCCTATTTTCATGTTGTTTTAGGCTTAACTTTCTACTGTAAAAAGTTCTGATTTTTAGTGCTTAACATATTTGTTTAAGGCTTCTTTGGTGTTGGGGGTGATCTACTCCCTTGCATGCCTTGTTTGGCTTTGTTTTGCACCATCACTTTAGGCCCTTGAGATAACTTTTTCTTGGCCTTTTAACCACTAAAATCCAGTGGATTTTCAGTGGTAAAACTTGTGTTTTAAGGTCTTAAATAGGAGAGGGTCATCCCCTCACCTTGTGTCTTGTATGCTTGCCTTGTATGTCTCATGTTTGAGCATGTTTGTTAAGCTTGTGTTGGCTTATTCTCAGCATATTTTTGGCCTTATTTCAGTATGGCATACCACTATTTTGGCTTGGTTTGGTCATCCCTTACATGCTTTATGCACTTGTAGTGTAATTCTTACAAACTAGCCTTGTATGCCTTATGAAGTAGCATGTTTTGGCTCCATCTCAGCTTATTTTTTATGTTGTTTTAGCATGCCATAACTTTGTTTTGGGTTGGTTTGATAGCCCCTTGCATGCTTCTTGCACTTGTAGTGCATTTCCATTCACTAGCCTAATGTGTATCAAGCTTTAGACCATCATTCTAGCATGTTTTGGCTTAACTCCAAGAAGATTTTGGCCATGTTTTACCATGCTTAAGGTCTGATTTGTGTTGTTTCGGTCATGCATGCATTGTTTTGTATAGCCATGGTTCAATCTAGCTTACTAGCTTTGAGTTTCCAAGCCACTAGCATGCATTGCTTGGACTATTTTCATGATTTGGCTTCATTTCATATGTGATTTCAGTGCATGTAGTGTGGTCATACACCCGCATCTGTCACTCTTTCAATGCATTGGAGAGTTTGTGCTTTATGCTTTAAACATGAGCCATTGTATATGCCTTCATGCCTAAGCTTGCGAGCTACCATTTCAGTGTGTTTTTGGGGTTGTTTTGCCATGATATAACTCTGATTTTTGTTGGCGAAGCCATTTCATGCTTGGATTTGGTAGGTGTAGTGTAATCCTCCCTTTTGGCCTTGCATATTCCATGCCTCATGCCCTTCATGTTAGCTTGTTTTGGCTATACTTCGTGCATGTTTTAGTGTCATTTTGGCATGCTCTAGGACTGTTTTGGGTTGTATTGGCTATATGCTTCATGTATTGTATAGCTATAGTGTAAGTGCCTATGCTAGTTTCAAGCTTTGAACCTCCTAGCATGCTTCATTTGTGACATATACATGATTGGGCATCATTTACCATGACATTTCAGAGCATATAGACTTTCCATGTTCCCACTTCTCTCACCCTTTGAGTGCCTTTAAGGGTTATGCATTGTTGCCTTGTTTGTGGACTAGCTTGTATGCATGCATGTCTAGACCTTTGAGCTCCCATCTCAGCATGTCTTGGTCTTTGTTTTGACCTATTTGAGCTATGTTTGTGGCTGGTTCATCCATTTGTGCCATGCATTGCATGCCTCTTGTGTAGTCTCATTCATTAGCTTTCATGTTTAAGGGCTCTTGCATGCCATACTTGTGTTGTTTGAGTAGTTTGGCACCATTTCATACATGATTTCACTGCATTTAGTGTTGTCACACTTCTATGTTTGTCACTCCATGATCATGTTTGAGAGTTGTGTTGGTATGCTTAATTGATGGGCCCTCACATGAGCATGTGTCCTGGGTAAGTCCATGGAGCATTGTTTTGCATGCCCCTTGTGAGGTAACCTTTACTAGCTTTGATGCCTTAGCCTCTAAGCTTGCCATACATGCATTGTTTGTATGATAGAATTTTGTGCATGCCCTTCTAGCATTGGTTGCATTGCTTTGTTGTTTGCATGCTTATGTTGCATAGCATTGTGTTTGCATGCCATTAGCATTGCTAGGTTGAGCATTGGTTGCATTACATTGTGTTTACATACTTGTTACATTGCCTCATGTTTGCATGCTTGTTTCATTGCATTGTTGTTTGCTTGCATGCATTGCACTGTGTTCGGTATGCTTGTGTTGCATTGTGTTTGGATAGGGTGTTAGTCCAAACACGAGAAACGAGGGATGTTTCATACTTGAAGTGATGAAACGTACCTCAATTCTCGGTCACCGACACTCTTGATCACACATGATAGAGTTTAAGGCTTTATGTGTTACTTGTGCATTCATTTACATTGAATTGTGCAATCTTGACTTCTCGGCCATCGTGCATTGCGATGCTCGGTTGGTGGCTCGAGAGTCGAGAACTACACTCCCTTGAGATCATGAAATGATAGGGAGGGTGGTTGTGTGCACATATCTTGCAAACACATTGCCATGCCCCTTCTTGTTCTCCGCTGTAGCAAACTGGAGAAGTGCAGCAAAAACTAGTCGGCAGACCAGTAAAAGTGACTGGCCGACCACTTTTTCTGGTCTGCAGCAAAGGTAGGTGGTCGGCAGGTGGTTGGCAACACCACCAAGTGGTCGGCAATGCTCCTGGAGGTTCCCATGGTGGAGCAAAAGCTATTTGGAGCTTTCGTGCAAGGTTCTGAGAACAATTGAAAATAGAGGCAAATTGGGGCATCGTGATGGATTTCCGAACAAGGCGACCGAGCATGCATGCGTTTCTCGCTCCGAGGCCCCTTTTATTTGCTTTACTTAGCTTTTTTACTTAGTTAGCTAATGTATTGGTTTTGTACTTAAGTAGTTAATGCGCTTAGCTATTTATTTGTGTTTGTAATAACTAGTTAGTTAGCTTGTTAGTTAATTAGCTTCATTTTGTAATAATTAGTTAACTTGTTAGTTAATCAATTCTGTTTTGTAATAATTAGTTTAATTAGCTTAGATTAGCTAGTTAGCTTATTATTCAAACCCTCCGTCGAGAGGGCACAACTGTTATAATAAGTGTGTCTGTGTGTGATGCATGCCTTCCAACCCCCATTTCTTTCTCCCTTTTACTTATCCGCTTACAATGGTTAGTTTTAGGGCATATTTCAATGAGCATCCTTATGCTAGCATGCGTGCATCCATTCATCTATCTTGCATGGACCGGGCTCTGCGTATCATACAAACTGCATTGTATTTCAATTCCAATTTGAATACATGTTATCAAGTTGCATTCACATGACATCTTAGAATAGCCGAGCCTATCTTAGTTGCATTTTGCATGTGTTGCATTAGGCACTCTTGACATAGCTAGGATCATGCATTGATTACTAACTAGCTTCTTTTTTGGCTCGGAGTACACTGTGAGTGTTTATGCTTTAGCATCCTTGCATGTGTATAAGTGACTATCATGATAGCATGCTTGCCATAAGGCTATTTGCTTAACTGATATAACTGCATGAATGCCTGTGGATGAAGGTCGGATTGCTTGAATTGAAACAATTCATCAAAATGTGAGTTTCAAGCCCACTTGAAGTGGCAAATCATCATGTTTTCTAAGCCCACTTGAAGGTGGAAAAATCCGCGACTTTACCTACTTACGAGTAGCAACTTCAAACCATTTTCAAACAAACAAACATGAGATGTTTTGTTCCAACTTGAGCGATTTCGTCTATACTTGTATGCTGTGCGCATCACATAGTAAGCTAGCTAATAAACCAGAATAAGAACACATGTGTTTTCAAAAACAACATATCATGTTAGTAAATGCCGATCCTTTGATCGGGCGAGCGGGGTGCTCATTGCATGACCTTCCCCTCTCGTACCCAAGTTCCCGAGCCGAGGCAACTTTGGTGATGATGGACACGTGGCCTTAGGCACGAGTCAGGGTTTCCTAAATTTCTCAAAATAAAATATTTAGGTGGCGACTCTAAAATCTGGCAAAGCAGTCCATGTTTGGCGCTTTTGATTAAAATCAAATTTTCAAAACGATTTGCCGAATTTGGACTCTTTGGTGATTTATCCATCTTACATTGCACTTTGTGAGATTAGATTCAGAACCGTGATAGGAGTTCGAACTGTAGTACCTAAGAACAACGATTCACGCCCTCACGCGCGGAGCGGGAGTTCCAGGTGGTCTACAACAACCAATTTCCCACCTTTTTGTTGTTTAGTTTGGGTGCAATCCCTTGCCATATGTCCCATTTCACCACATCTATAACACGCCTCAGAAATACGATAACAAACCCCATGATGTTTCTTACCACATTGAGTACAAGTTAGTGTCGTATATCTGGTGGAGCCTAAAGTGCTGGAGGATCCCGTATTTTGTTTTTTTAATAATCTTTTGTTGAGAAAAAGCCTTGCCTCTTAGCCTTCCAGTCAACTGGTGGTTTACTCTAATTGGCCATGTTAGTTTCTGACATTAAAGCTTGATCTAGCACATCAACAAAGGTGGGTAGTTTCAATAGATTCACCCTTTCCAAAATGTCATTGCGAAAACCACTCTCAAACTTTCTTGCCTTTTTATATTCGTTGTTGACCATGTACGGAACAAATCTATCCAATTCGGTGAACTTGGCCTCATACTCAGCTACAGTCATATTGTCTTACTTCAATCTTTCAAATTTAGGCACCTTCCTTTCGCGAACACATTGTGAAAAATATTTCTCTTAAAAGAGTGCAAGAAACTATGTCCAGTCTAAACCCTTGTTATCATCTTGGGTCCAATTCATATACACATATACAAACGACCTTCGATCCATCATATACAAAACAGCCTTGAGTCCAATTCATATTCGCATTTATGCGCACTTTCAGATCATGATTAGCATCACATCCTCATTCGTATTCAAAATAACCTTAGGTCCAATTATTTTCTCATTCAAAATGACCTTTGGTCCATTAAACAATCACACAAAACGGCCTTAGGCCCAATCCGTATCTCTGTCGTTATACCAAACGGCCTTGGGCCTATTTCATGCTCATGCATCAATCATTTCACATGTTTCACTACAAATCAAGCGGATGGAATACTCATTCATAGTACCAATTTAGAAATTCATAAACTTATCACATAGGTAATATTCAGAAAATAATACATATACAAAATATCTTTACTAAGATATTACTCGCAGTGTTCCAGTGCTTGATTCGTCCTTGTACTTGACGCTACATAATTCATAACACATTGGGTCATAATACAATTCAATCCGTTCTTTTGTTTACTAAACTTTCTTAGGATTCTTTCGTGCCCTTTAATTCATTTAGGATGCTCAATGTGTGCCTAAGAATACGTAGAAATGGAAGAGAATGGAAATTGGAACATAAAACAGCTTTTCAAAAGCTTCTGAAACAGGGCACTCCACTCGAGCTTAGCTTTGATCGCTCGAGCGGTCTGCAAAACTCTATAAAAGTACTAATTACAAGATTTTTATGCTCAAGCGAGCCTTCTGTCGCTCGAGCAATGAGCCATGCAAAACAGGGTGCGCTCGAGCGCAAAGTCTGCCGCACGAGCTACCGTGCAATTCTCTATAAAACTTCTGGGAGATTGATTTTTATGTTTAAGTGACACTTCCTTCGCTTAAGCAGATATGTCGAATTCTGGAATTTCCAAAATTGTGTTTAAAGCTCAAAACACATTTCCAAAGGTCCAAAGCTTGTAAGTTGGGTACAAAAACATGGAAAAACATTGTATAACATGAAAACATAGGTAATTTGAAACCAAATGTCCAAAATCATAGTCCATTCCCAAATCATTTCAAATTCTTCTTGTCAATTTCAAAACTCATGCAATCAAGCTTCATAACTTCATGAATCATGCATGCATGTGAAATATAGACGCTAATTCCATTTCAAATGGTACAAATGATACTCAAAATCATGAAGCTCAACAATATTATGCATGCATGTGTGATTTGGCACTTAATTCTTCATGTTAAGCTTGTATCCTACACCAATTCATCAATTCTTCTTGAATACACATGATTATGGACTTAAGCTCATGAATTAAAGTTCAAATACTCACTTGGAGCCTTCCATCCCTCCAACTCTAGCAAATTCTTGAGCCTAGTTTCCAAAATCTTCAACTTCTAAGTCAATTCTTCAAGAATTTGGCCTCTCTCTCTCTAAATCAAGTGTTCTTTCTCTACAACTCTCTCTTGACAGATTTTGAGCTAAAAAAAAATATGAGTTAGCCCCTCAAGCATATATATAGGCTTTCTTAATCATTTTGGATAATCAAAGCTTAGGCCTAATCAAATTAACTTAATTAGATTAAATTAATGTAATTATTTTGATCCGAATTAATTTTTAATTAAATTTCACCATAGGCTGTAAAAATTATGCTAATCACAATGGTACAATCAATTTTGGTTTCTGACGCCTCTACGGTTCTTAATTACAATTTATTATAGCATACAGAACAGATTTTCCTACGGTGGACAGATATGAATTCAAAACCACACATAATCACATAACTAGCATCCAAATTCATATCAAGCACATAATCACAAGTATAATTAACGATTAATAGTATATCACAGAACGGAGTTATCACACGCATTAACATGCCATCCCCCATGACTTGGGACTTTCTTTGGATGCCATAATAAATTCAAAACTGGATATTCGTTCACTTAAACAAAATAACATTTCAAAAAACATAATTTAACATAGTACATTTCGAACATAATTCATATAAATATATCTTTACAGTAATGTTACTCACAACGCTTGGTAGGATGATCCACCTTAATGGCATAGCCCGTATAAACATAACAAAGCACAACATCTCAAAACACATCAATTCGTTCAGTCGGTCCTTAAACCCATTCGGTTATTCGTTATTAATTCGTTCGGTTATTTCTATTCATTCTTTAATATCTTTTATACTCATGATATACATATGCATATTGGAAGTTGGAAAAATGGGAAGAAAACGAATCGAGGACCACCTTGAAAACTGCACGTGCGAAGGCCCTGGCCGCATGTGCTGAAACACCATCGCATGTGCGCTCCGCACGTGCAATTAAAGCAGAATACTCAGCTTGGTCTATGCAATTAAAGCAGAATACTCAGCTTGGTCTGTCCTGTGTTCCGCACGTCCAGTGCTCCTTGCCATACGTGCAGTTCTAGGCCAAAAACTGTCTGAAAATCTGCTTCAACTTTGAACTCTTTCCTTTGAAAAAACTAACCTCTATTTCATGTATTTCAAACCCCAAACTCTTAAAAATAACTTCAAATCAACACTAGGACTTCATAAACAAAACCCAAGTTCCACTTAAAAGATCAAAGCTTAGACTTTAAGTGCAAAATTATAAAACATGCATCTTTGAGTTCCAATTCTTAACATTAATGGAGTTTTCTCTTTAAATCTCAAGAACCATGCAAGGAGGTAAATATATGTAAAAGAGTCCCATGAAAATATGCATGCATGACAATAATTTGAACTTCATTCCTTCAATTCTTCACTGTTAAGCTTTTTAAATCCCTAATTCTCATGATTTCCTCTTTAATTCAACTCAAATTCTAAAGGATTATGCGTTTAATGTCTCAAATTCAGGAAAGAATGGAAGCATTCCTACCTTAGGTGAGCAAATTGGTGAAGATCAAAGCTTATCTCCCAAGCTCTTCTTCTTCTCCTTTGTTTCTCTCTTTCTCTAGAACTCTCTCTCCACCAAGATATTTTTGTTGAGTCTTAGACTCAACCAAGGTTCATATATATATAAAATATTTAATTAAATCCAATTAATTCATTCTGAATCTAATTTTTACAAAACTTCATATTAGACTCTAAAAATCATGTTGATCACAAATATTTAATTGATTTTGGTTTTTGGCGCCTCTAAGGTCGTCAATTTTCAGTTTAAAGTTGTAATTTCAACAAGTCGTCATACAAACAATAGATTTAAATCCAAATCCTTATAATTCACACCATTAGGCATGCAATCTCACATCAAACACTTAATCAATTAGCACAAAAAAATGCAATTAGATGAATATTTACTCAAATACATGTTTAGGTCGTTACAGCGGTGGCTTGTTTACCCGGAGGCACTCCGACGATCAAGTCAGTCAACTTATCTCTCAAAGATATCAACTCAAATCAAGATCTCACAAAACAAATCACATACCTTAGACCCATGGGGTGCCTTACTTTTATAATGATCTGTGTCCAACTTCCCCTAGAAGTCTTACTTCATGGGATTCTATCCTTTATAAGGATTAACATCTATCACAATTCACACTATTTAAATTAAGATGAACTTTCTCAAGAGTCCCATCGCTATCCGAATAGGTAGCTTGATGTCATCTAGGACTGTAGTCTCTCATTCGAATATCTTGGATTCAGATGTGATTTGACTACACCTTGACCAATCAAAATCAACTACATGGCACCTTGGCTAACCACCTAGGCCACGTGGACAACTCAAAATTATGTCCCACAACTGCCTTTAGGCTCTATTACCTCGGCAACTTGAGGTAATGAAACCTATATCGTCTGATCTTCCAACATGCCAACTAAACAACATCCTAGAGATACTCCTCTAACCAAGATCATGACTCATCGACTTCATGAAACAAGGACTCATATGTCCACTCGTCAAAAACCAAGAATCAAGAATCAAGATGATCTTTCTCGTCCACCTTGCCAAATGTTGGTCATCTATTCTTACTAAGTTCCCATAGACAGCGCCAAATTATGAGTGTTGATTTCTAACCTCACAACCAAACAGGGAACTTAGCTGGAGAGCATCTGCAGAACAGATTGAGCCAACCACCTATCAACAAGAATGTCGGTGTTAATTTACAACCTTACAACCAAACGGGGAACTTAGCTAGAGACCACCGACAGAACAGATTGAGCCAACCACCTACCAACAAGAAAATGAGAATACCGCTGTGGTTCGTCCACCCAAGGGCACTCTGACAATCTAGTCAGTAATCTTATCTTTCAAAGATATCGCACAAGTACTTAATTCACAAGAAAAAAGCATACTTTAGACCTACAAGGGTGCCTTACTTTTATAATAATCAGCGCCCAACTTCCCCTAGAAGTCTTACTTCATGGGACTTTATCCTTTACAAGGATAACATTTATCACAACTCATACTATTCTGATTAAGATGAACTTCCTAAAGAGTCCCATCTCTATCCAAATAAATAACTTGATGTCATCTAGGACTCTAGTCCTCTATCTAAACATCTTAGACTCCGGTTTTGTAGCATCACATCTCGCTACCATGGTCTACTCACGTGGCACCTCGGCTAACAACCTTGGCCACATGGACTACCCAAAAAATATGTCCCCACAAGTGTATATATTATTATTATTTTCTATTATAAAAGGATGTTGATATGGGAATCCCCTTTCACATTTTATAAGTTTAGATGGACATAAGTTTCTATACTTTTCATGCAGGTTAAAGGACTTTGCTCATATTTTTTCCTTTAAAAGCCCACTGGTGTTCTTAGGATGATGACAACAACAACAACAAAAAGAAGAAGAAAGAAAGAAAAAAAGTGTTAAATATTAGTCCGGTTAGATTTCTCTTATGCTTGTATCACAATATGAGAGAATTTGATGGGACCATAGAATCAACCACATATCTTGTCTCAATGATTCGAACCACTTACTTTTTAAGATTTGATGAGTAAAATATTCATACAAAAAATCAAGATGATCAGATATCGGTAGCTATATATTTGAATCAAATTTTTATTACAAAAAATTGATAATTATTCTTAAAATTATATTTATCGTTTATTTTATTAAAACAAATATGATTCAAACATATAACTACCGATGTTCAATCATCTTAATTTTTCGCATGAATATTCTACTTAACAAGTCCAAAAAAGTGAACAGTTCAAATCACTGGAATCGGTTTCAAAATAGACCTATCAAACCCAAATACTTTCTCAAGTTGAAATGACAACTTAAAAAAAGTCATAGTTGAATTGGGGACAAGAGTTATCCCCTTCATTTAATGTTATATTTATTGCAAATTTGATATTTCATTTACTATAGATTACACAAGATATGCATGATATATATACATATATATATATATATATAAAATCTAGCATAAATTATATTAGTAATACTACAAACTCATACTTAATTACTCATAAATTATCCAACATTATCATTTTATGATTCAAATTTATTCTACATATAAACCTTACACTAAATAAATTTAATCTCCACACAACTACCCACTCAAAATTTTCTAGGTAGATATGTTTGGGTCTGTAAGCTTATTCAAATTACACATGTGATTCTTGTAATTTATTGTTTACATGAATTTAATTTTTATAATTTTAATTGTATCAATATTATTTTTAATTTTTTTTTTACATTTGGTCAGTATAGTCCAATTTAGAATATCTCTTTAGTAATTGAACTAAAATTAAGCGTAAAATAGTCTATTAATTTTTATCAAAGTGATTGAGGTGTTACGGCAGCTCCTACTTACATCACAAAATTTCTTTGTTAAACCCATTTTTATTTTTTCAATAATGTTTATTGACTAAGGTGACAAATACTAGAGGTGTAATTTGGCCGGGCTCAACCCGAGTAACCCAAACATAGCATGAATTTTTTTAGGACTTGGACAAAATATTTTCAAATTCGGTACGGGTTTGGGAAAAAATTTAGTAGCCCGAATTACTAGTGACTTTGACACATCTCATAATGGAATTAGTCAATTACCACAACAATTTCAAACCACTCATGTTAATCGAATCATGCATCCGAAAGTTAATCCTACTACTCTTACAAAAAATTGGTATAATAAACCAACTCCACTTGATCTTCAATTTGAAGAAACTAATATTAGCAATCAATTTCTTATTTCTACCAAAAAATTATATGAATAGAATATTGATGGTCTTAGTGAAAATCATATTCCTTAAAAGTTAAATCACATGTCTATGGTCACTAATAGTTATCTTAGTAATTATCCTGACTACACTCAACCTGAAATCATCTCTTTACTTACCATTGGTTTTACTGGTATGCTTAAATCTTGGTGGGACAAATATCTCACTCAGGATATGCAGGAAGATATTCAAAATGCAATCCAAATCGATGAAAATGACTTCCCTATATTTGATGAAGACATAAGAACAAGTAAACCTGATGGCATTAACACTTTAATAGTTACCATAATCAAACATTTTATTGGAACACCTACTAATATTCATTCGCGTATCCATGATCAACTTAGTAAGTTCACTTGCCCTACATTAAGTGATTTTCGTTGGTATAAAGATGTCTTTACTTCTAGAGTTATGCTTAGAGATGATTGTACTAAATCATTTTGGAAAGAAAAATTTATTAATGGATTACCTAGTCTTTTTGCTCATAAAATTAGAGATGTCCTTAGTCAACCTACTGGTATTATTGAATATGATAACCTAACTTATGGTGATATAATTAGTACTATTCAAAAAGAAGGATTAAAAATGTGTATTGATATGAAACTTAGTCAAAAAGTAGCTCAAGATAAACATAAGGCTAAATATGAATTAGGTAACTTCTGTGAACAATATGGTTTACCCCTATAGCCTCATCGCATAAAACACATAAGAGAAATAAAACTTTTCCCAAACCATATAAGAAATATCGTAAAAAGCATTCATCCTCTAAATCACATGATCAATATTATACTAAACGTAACCAAAAATATCACAAGAAAACTAAAAATTTTAAGAAATCAAAATCTACCTAGGATGTTACTTGTTACAACTGTGGTAAAAAGGGTCACTATTCTAACAAATGTAAAGCTAAAGCAAACCTAAAGGACAAACTTAACCAATTACATATTACTAAAGAAAATCAACTTCAAATAGTTGAACTATTCAACTTAACTAATACCCCGAATCAATCTCCTCGTCCATCTAGTACTTCATCAAGTGATCCTAATCCATCTAGTAGTACTTCTGACTATTGTTCTCCCACTGATAATACTGATGATGATTCAATTGAACTAGGATGTAATGATACTTGCTGTAAACAAGTCACTGTACTTAGTAAATCCCAGCACGAAGAAGATTCATTAATTGAATTAATAAGTAAACTAGACAATCTTGACTTAAAAAGAAAATATACTAATAAATTAAAATCCTTACTAATGAACAAAGATAAAAAAAAAACCTCATCAAAATAAACCAATTATCAATTTGACTACCACTTTAGAAAGATTTAAAAAAGCTCACCATAAATAAGTAACCTTACAAGATTTACAAAAAGGAATCAACCAAATTAAATTAACAATTAAAGAATTAAAAACTAAAGACAAATCATCAGAAGAAGAAATTACAATATTAAAAATCAATAGAAGTCTTCATGATTTCCAAAATAATAATGATACTTCCTCTGATGAATCTAGTACTAGTCTCGATCCCAATCAAGTCATCTTTGATAATCGATCAACTAAATCTCATCATAACAGTGATAATCACGATGATAGTAATCGTTTAAATATTATTAATAGAATTAATATTCAAAAATGGCATTCAAAAGTCAAATTAATTATTAATGATTTTGAAATAGAAGTCATAGCCCTAATTGATACCGGTGCTGATTTAAATTGTATCCAAGAAGGTTTAATCCTCACAAAATATTATCAAAAAACTAGTGAACAATTAAGTTCTGCTAACGGAAGTCAAATGTATATTAAATATGAATTACCTAAAATACATATTTGTCAAAATAATGTTTGTTTCAAAACATCATTTGTTTTAGTTCAAAATATGACAGACAAAGTCATTTTAGGAATACCATTTATCTTTTTATTATACCCATTCACTACCACTAATCATGGAATAGCAACACAAGCTTTTGGTCAAACAGTAACCTTTAAATTCTTATCTCCTCCGAAAATCAAAGAATTAAATCAATTAAAAGAATGTTCCACATCCCAATCTATTTACCGATTAACCAAACAACTTAAGTTTCTTAAGGAAGAAGTCAAATATAAAATAGTTGAATCTCAATTAACAAACCCCATTCTTGTTTCTAAAATTGAACAATTCAAAACCCATTTAGAAACCACTATCTGTTCTACTTTACCTAGTACTTTCTAGCATAGGAAAAAACATGTAGTTACACTTCCTTATATTAAAAATTTTGATGAAAAACAAATTCCTACTAAATCTCGTCCAATTCAAATGAATAATGAATTAGTTGAAATGTGTAAAAAAGAAATCAATGAATTACTTAAAAATAATATCATTAGTAAAAGTAAATCACCTTGGTCTTGTCTAGCCTTTTGTGTTAATAAAAATGCTGAACTTGAACGAAGTGTTCCAAGACTAGTCATCAATTATAAACCTTTAAACCAAGTTTTAGAATGGATACGCTATCCAATTCCTAATAAAAAAGATTAATTAACCGTCTTAGTCAAGCCGTCATTTTTAGTAAATTTGATCTTAAAAGTGGATTTGGCAAATACAAATTCACCCTAACGATAGGTATAAAACTGCATTTACTACACCCTTTGGTTATTATGAATGGAATGTCATGCCTTTTGGATTAAAAAATGCACCTAGTGAATTTCAAAACATCATGAATGAAATATTCAATCCCTTTAGTCAATTTTCCATCGTTTACATTGACGACATTCTTATTTTTTCTAAGTCCATAGATGAACATTGGAAACATCTTCACTCCTTCGTCCAGATTATTAAACATAATGGTTTAGTCATATCTGCCCCTAAAATTGAGTTATTTCAAACCAAAATTAGATTTTTAGGTTATGATATATATCAAAGTACTATTCTTCCAATTAGTCGATCTATTGAATTTGCCTCTAAGTTTCCTGATGAAATTTTAGACAAAACTCAGTTGCAACAATTTTTAGGTTCTCTTAATTACATTGTTGAATTTTATCAAGACCTTAGGAAAACTTGTCAATCCTTTGTTGACCAGTTGGAGGATGATCCTCCTCCATGGTTTCCCCGTCATACTGCCATTGTACAACAAGGCAAAAAATATGTCAAAACTTTGCCTTGTCTTGGTATTCTTACTGAAAATTCATTCAAAATTATTCAAACTGATGCCTCTGATGTTGGTTATGGTGGCATTCTCCTTCAGAAAGTCACTCCTAAGCCATTTGAACAAATTGTTCGTTTTTACCCTAGTGTTTGGAACAAGGCACAAAAAAATTATAGTACTATTAAATAAGAAATCTTATCTATTGTATTGTATATTAGTAAATTTTAAGATGATATTTTAAATCAAAAATTTTTATTACGAGTTGATTGTAAAAGTGTTAAATATGTTTTACAAAAAGATGTTCAAAATATTGCTAGTAAACATATTTTTGCCCGTTGGCAATCTATTTTAAGTATTTTCGATTTTGATATTAAATATATTCTTGGTAGTCAAAATTCTATTCCTGATTTCCTTACCCGAGAATTTTTACAAAGAGTATAGTGCTCATGTCTACTCCTTATTGTTCTACTCACAAGTTACAAGTTACCTATTACTGCAACTTAATCCGTTGTTATGATTTTAAAATATCTTTCCTAAAGTCAATAGATCACGACCCTTACCTTCAATTTCAACAAATTCGTAGTCAACGTAGTTTGATTGCCCATTACACTAATCTTTTCAATTTTCATATTGATAAATTAGATCTCCTCAATGGATGCTAATCTCTTTTTGCATTACAGATGTCCAGTCACAAACCTTCTTCAAAACCTCTTGCCATTGCGCCAACCAGTTAATCTATTGTTGCACCCCCAATTGACTAAGTTAACTGCTATCTAATCCTTAGTAATATTCCTAAACCTAGATACACTTCAGCCCTGGCCTCAGATCCTTTTACATGCCAGTCAATTACACCCATGTCATCTAATTATTCAGTCAGATCAACCCCAAGAACTGATTATGTTCTTAAACAATCATCCAACCTATTTTACAAAGAACCAGTCCATAAAAACATTCACAATGTTCTTGAGTTAATCCAGTCCTATTTCCTTCTTGGATGGCATTTCACTCCATCCCATGCAAACAAGTCAATTACATTTTATAAGGATATACTCTTTCACCACTAATCCATAGTGTTAAACCTATTTATGATTGAGTCAATGTTAGCAAAATTATTTATCATTCCCTCTACATACACAACATTGTATCTCTGGATGAATGGGGATCTCCTTCTTACTTCGAGATCTCTCTAACCATAAGATACAATATAGTTATTATGATTACATTGATGCCTGGTTCAAACTCCTCCTCCACTAAAACGAGTCATGCAGTCACTCTTAGTTCTTCTCTTTCTACCATAAATTCAAGTCAGAATTTCCTTCATGGTTTCTAAGATGGTGGTCTCAGCACCGGTGCCATCACAAAAATTATCCCAACTGAACTAATGGAACAAGTCAATTATTTCTCTTCGGTCTACAAATTGAGTCAACACAAAACACATTTCCCCATATTGCTCCATTTCATATCTAAATATAAAGTCCCTAGGATTTTTAAATGGCAATATAGTCTTTTGGATGACATGGTCATTAGACAACATTTTGTTAAATGGTGGGATGCCTTCAAAGTTCCTGCATTATTGCACAAGTCCAGCAAGAATTTCCAGTCAACATTCATGCTCCAACTCCTACAATGGTCAAGTCCTCTCAGCAGAACCCAACTGCTTCAGTTACTCAAGGAAGCCCACTTCCTCTTACCACAGTCAGGCTTGGAAGCCCAACAGCCAGTTCTGGGCCTTCCAAATCCAAGTCATCCAAGTCAAAACCCAAAGCCAAGCCCAAGTCAAAAACAAGCAATGAAGAATTAATTCAAATTGCAAAATTACTATTGGCCCAAGCCAATCAAACCAAGTCACAAGATGAAGATGAAGCTACAGAAGATTCGGCCTCATCCGAAGCATTTACCAGTCATGATCCCTATGGTCCACAATTTCAAGATGCTCAAGACCCATATGCCTGAAACAGTCATGGGATTCCATATATATATATATATATATATTTATATATATCGGCTTCAATCGCTACTCCTACTTTGAGAAAAGCTGTTGATGTATATATTGATTCCCCATCAGTCAATTTTGAAGTCATGCCTCTTCATCAAAAGTAAATGAACAGTGGAAAAAGTCACTATTCACTATTCACTATTCACTCAAAAATAAGTCCAGAATAGTTGAAAGCAAAAGCAACTTTCAGTCAATCACCAAAAGTAACAGACAACATCCATGTGCCTCCATGTGCTACTTGCCAGTCGGATTCTCAGCTCACAAGCCTCACAGTAATTATTTTGAATATAAAAGCATCTCCTGGGTTAAATAGTGAGGGCAGATTGGAAAAACGAGAAACACCTCTCTTACATTCTCCTCTCTCCTCTGCCAAACCCATTTTCATTATATTTTGAAGTTGTATTCAAAGTGATGTATTTTGAAGCTATATTTCCCAGTTTCCAGTAAACAATTGTAAGTTATTTTATTTTATTATTGCTGCTATAAGTTATTTTATTATTGCTATTATCTATATTTTAATTATCTAGTTCCTTTAATTATCCAGCTCTTTCAATTAATTTGCTTTGGTATGCTTTTGTCTGTTGAGCTTCCGCCTTTTTTGGTATCAGAGCCAAGTTAGTTGATAACTGTTTTGTTAGTTCTGTTTCATTTGTCTCATTTCTTTCTCTATAATTTGATTCAAGTCTTCTTTATTCTTCATTATCTTTTGTTTTTCACTTTGTTAGTAGCCGCCCGCCTTTCATCCCACATCTCATGTAAGTCCTCAGAAAAAGGCAATTAATAGATATAGAGGTTCTCGGAGAGGGTATGAGTGAAAGCATAGTATGTAAAAACATGATAACTGAGAATTTTGAAAATTGAATTAATTTTACAGAAGCATCAACATGAGTCGATTATTCAAAAGTAAGACTTCAGTTAGCTCTAGATCTACCATATTAGCTCCTATACCTGACACAGTCATAAATGAAGAAGAACATGAATTCCAAGATGTAAAAATCGATTTAAGTTGGAATATCCCAAAAGTACCAATTAAAGAAATATATCAAACAAGTTTTTTAAAGTCATTCTTTAATATTGATTTACATGTCAAAACTGTTGAGCGAGTTTATGCTTTAGCAAAAACACAAGAAACTTGTCACTTATTGACTAAAGAATCAATCCGAAAACATTTATCTAATGGTCATAATTTTATTCATATTGGTTCAATCCAAGTTGCAGTCAAACCTTTAACTCAACAAGGTCTTAATTCCTTTGTTTTGTTATGTTTACGAGATGCAAGATTTATAAACTACTACGAAAGCCTTATTGGCATGAATGAATCAGGTCTTCATCAAGGACCTATCCATATCAATTGTTTTCCTAATTTTACTTTAAGTCTTCAAGATCCACACATTTTGAAAGCACTAACATTGAACCTCCAAGTTTCTAGGGCATTCACTAGAGTCCTCGATGGCGCTCATTCTATTGCTTTAATATATCGTATTTATTAAATTATTACAAATGTATTAAAACTAATCTTAATGTCCATGCCTTAGTTAAAAACTACTAGAGTCCTCTGTTTTGTTATGTTTACGAGATGCAATATTTATAAACTACTACGAAAGCCTTATTGGCATGAGCGAATCAGGTCTTCATCAAGGACCTGTCCATATCAATTGTTTTACTGATTTTACTTTAAGTCTTCGAGATCCACACATTTTGAAAGCAGTAACATTGAACCTCCAAGTTTCTGGGGCATTCGCTAGAGTCCTCGATGGCGCTCATTCTATTGCTTTAATATATCGTATTTATTAAATTATTACAAATGTATTAAAACTAATCTTAATGTCCATGTCGTAGTTAAAAGTCCAAAGGATAAAACCCTACTTGTTCAAGGTAGCACTAGTCAAACAAACATTGAAGTCCGTAAAACCATTTGTTGGGATGAAATTACTCTTCCTAATAGTTGGGTCACGGTCAATGAAAATTATTCTTAACCACATCAATCTGATCAACATGACATTCAGCACATACAACAACATACAGATGGTACTATTCACATACGGTTTAATAGACTAACTAGTCAATCCTTTCATCATAGTACTTCTAGCATTCCTACTGATACTGAAGATGATGAAAATTTTAGTACCCCATTATTTACAAGAAAAGATCAAAAACTTTTTATTGGTCAACCCCCAGATACTGCTAATAGTAAATTAAAAAGAAGCAATAATTCCTCTACATCTCAAATTAGTAAACTTGTTTATTCAACACACACACATCTTCATGAAGAAGATACCACATCTCAAGATTCACCTACTCAAATAGACTTTGAAGTTATTCCTCCTGTTAATCTACAATTATTAACTCTTAGTAAACATTTTATTCCAGATCTTAATAAACTTCATTCTGAATTTAAATCTAAAGATAATAAATTAAAACAACAGACAAAAGCATACCAAAGCAAATTAATTAAAAAAGCTGGATAATTAAAGGAACTGGATAATTAAAAGATAGATAACAGCAATAATAAAATAACTTACAATAGCAACAATAAAATAAAATAAAATAAATATTATATATATATATATAAATTATTAGCCATTACATGATATTAAAGTAATTTAGATCATTAAATCATATTAAATATATATTATATATACAAATAACATAAAATCTTTCTTTTTTTATTTTCACTCATAAATTGTAAAGATTACTATAGCAGAATCTCTTTTACATTATATAAATTATTTTTTTTTGATGGTATTAATGATTTTTTATATTAAAAAAATATAAATAGAGTCAAATTTTAATAATTTAATAATGTAGCTAAAAAAAAAATTGAAATTTATTTACAATTCAAGCAATTCGGGTTTAACTTGGGGCGGGCTTGGGCAGGCAACCTCAGATTACAATTCGGGCCTGGGCAGACCTCAGCACAACTTGGGCTGGGCTTGAACAATCTCAGGTTACAATAATGGTAAGAATTCATGTTCATCCTAACATTATTGTTTCTTTTTACGCCCAATTCAAAAAAAAAATTATATATATTTTTTTATCACTTTAACTCTTTATAATTTAAAAATAGTCACATCTCTAACTTTCATATTCTTTTTACGCTTTTAATCTTCTAAACCTTAATCCAGATCCACCATCATCTTCAACCACCGCTCTAGCTGCCCCAAACACTCTCCCACAACTAACACCCTTTCAACCCTCTCATTAGCATGGAAAATTACCTTTTTAAGATTTTAATTTTTTTGCATTCGAGCTTTGTCGTTAGTTGAACAAATTCGGTTGCGCATGGTCAAACAAATCAAGTTTATTTGTTCGGACACAACTTAATAGGTCAATTTGAAACAAATTCTATAAGGATCTTATATATTTTTCAAATGGAAGAATGACTGTGTTTGTGTTTGGATGCTAAGAAAATGGAGGAAAGTGAAACACACGTAGACACCCCATTTTTGACTGACCACAAGACTTAGATGTCATCGCTTGTGCACTCGATGATTATGATTTCATTTGTTCACTTTGAGTGCCCGAAGTCCTCGGTGGAACGCCCCTGTCTTTGAGCCTTTAAAGCTTGTCCATTTTGTGCTTTGTTTTGGACCAAAAGCTTGGTGTTTCGAGTCTGGAACTTTTGGTGACCTGTCGGCCACCACCATAGGCTGTTGGCCATGGCTCATGGTTGTCGGCCATTGGTCTGGCCAATCGGCCATTAGTGGTGGCCGGTCGGCTACCAATGGTGGCCGACGACCACTAGTGTCTTTTTCCAGATATTTGTTGACAATTATGCCAGCTATTAGCACATTGAACTGCATCTCCCTACACGTGTGTGGTAGGATGTTTCTAAGCTGAAGGCTTGTTTTTCTATATATAGGGGGGTTCCTCCCCCATTTTTGAGAGTTGGCAATTTTGGAACAAAATTCTCTCTCTCTCTTTCTACATCTCTTTCTCTTTCTAGCAATTTTGTGCATAGTTGCTTGGATACACTCCACTTTTGTCTATCAATCCTTAACAAAAGTTGCTAGTATTTGGGCTGAGGTAGCTTGGGACTTGTTTTGAGCTCTAGGAGGAGGTTTTGGCTTGGATTGTTGGCCAAATTGCGTCTTGGCTTCAAGAGGTATAACACTTGCTTTGTTAGCTTGTTTTAGATACTTACTTTGCCATCTTCTTCTATTGTTTTTGGGCTGTTTTTGGGTTGTTTTGAACTGTAAAAAACTCTATTTTTGTGGCCTAAAAGTGTTGGTTTGAGGCTATTTTCGGTTAAGGGGTGGTTCATCCTTCTTGATTCTTTGTTTGTAAAGCTTTTGTACCTTTGTTCACCACTTTCAAACCAACTTTTTTGAGCCTTTTAACCATTGAATTTCAGAGGTTTTTAAGTAGCAAAAAAATCATTTTGAAGTCCAAATTTGGAGGAGTTAGCCTCCCCTCCTTGTGTCTTGTTTGCATGCCTAGTTAGCCCCATGTATTAGCTTAATGTTTTAGCTTTTTGTGGCTCAAGTTCAGCATGTTTTGACCTCTGTTTTGAGCTATTTTGCCACTGCTTTGGCTGTTTGGTACTTTTGAGTCTTGTATTGCATAGTTGTAATGTAAGTCCTTTCACTAGCTTGGTGTTTTAAGGCTTTAACCACCATTGGTTTGAGTTGATTGCATGTTTTAGTGGTTTTTCTCACCTAATTTCAAAACTTATAATCGCTGCAATCTCCCTTATTTCTTCACTTTTTCATTTGCTTTGAGGGTTGTTTCAACCTTAGGGCTGTTTAAGTTTGAGATTGAAGCTCATGCTTAATGGTTTAACCCTCCTTTGAGGGTTCATTACCAACTGCATGAAGCTTCTCTCATGCCTCAAACTATCCCTTGGTTAACACTTCTTTCATCTTAGAAGGTGCTCACCAGTGGATAAATTGATTAATGAATGAGTTGGTAACTAAAATGTGTAAACAAAATTGACAAGTAAAAGTGACAAGATAAGCATTCCTTTGTGTTGCATTGTATGTGTTCAAATCAGACGTTAATTTGAACACAAGGAAAATGGGACATTTCATACTCAAAAGTGATGAAATGTGCCATTTTCCTAGGTCTCCATTGCCCTTGATCATGCATGATAGGGTGATGGCCATTTTGGTCTCATTTTGCATTTATTAAACTTGCACAATTCATTTCACAAGCCATCATGCAATGAAATTGCTTGATTGATGGTTTATGAACCAAAATTTGTCCCTCCTTTGATTTCTCCATAAAAAGGAGAGGCAAAGTGTGCAAACAACCCTTGAGAAATACACTGTTTTGCTCTATTTGCTCTTTGTTGTAGCAATGGAAGTCTAGGTTATCAATGGCCGACAGCCTCCACCAGTAGCCGACCGGCCCCTTGTCAGCCATCGGTGAAATTTGCACAGTGTGTTAGTAAGGTGAAGTAGAGGTGTTCTGGAAGTGGGCAGAATTGTTGGTGTTTAATGTGAAAACAAAGGCATTCAGCAGCATGGCAGTGGCTTTTCAGGTGCAAACCGAGCATGCATGGGCCTCCATCGCTTCTCGGGATTAGCTAATTAGTTTAATTAGCAATAGATCATATATGTGTTGCAATTAATTAGTTGTAGCTAATTAAGTGTTGTAAATAATTAGTTAGTTTAACTAGTTATTCAATTTCGTTTTGTAATTAGTTAACTAGAATAGTTAATTAATTCGGTTTGTAATAATTAGTTAGTTAGTATAGCTAGTTAATTAATTTGAGTTTTGTAATAATTAGTTAGCTTAATTAGCGTAGCTAGTTGGTTAGCTTTATTCATTCGGACCCTTCTTCGCGAGGACGTGATGTTGTAATAAGTGTGCGTGTGTGTGTGTATGTTTTCTTACCCCACATCTTTCTCCCTTTTATTTAATCGCTTTTGATGGTTAGATTAGGAGCATCATGCTTCAAATTGGCATACCTTATGCTTGCATCCATTCATTTGTATTACATGTACCGAGGCTCGGCACATTATTCAAACTGTATTGTCATTTCAATACTTCTTTGAATACGTGTTTAATCGCATGTTGTTCAAATCGATCCATATGCCATATTAGTGGCCGAGCCTATTAATTGCATATTGCATGTGTTGCATTAGACATCTTGTATTGTTAGGAATCATGCATTATTTTCTAACTCATATCTTCTTAGTTTGGAGTACTAGGTGAGCTTTTATGCTTTAGCATAGTTACATAAATGTAAATGTTGTCATGATTAGCATGCTTGCCATGAGGCTATGTGCTTAAATGCTAAAATGCTTCAATACCTGTGGATGAAGGCTTGTTGTTTGAACTGGAATAATTCAACGAATATGTGTTTTAAGCCCACTTTGTTGAGTGGCAAATCATGTTTTAAGCCTACTATGTTTGGTGGCAAATCCGCAAACTTTAAGCCCACTTAATGTGGCAAATTCAAACCAGTTTCGCAAACAAACAAGAGTTGAATTGTTCCAAATTGAGCAAACTAGTCTATATTTGCTTGTGCGCATCACATAGTAATGCTAGCTTAATAATCGGAACAAGAGCACATAATGTTGATAAAAATCATACCATGATTAGTAGAGGCCGATCTTTGATCGGGCGAACGGAGGTTCTTAATTCATGACCTTCCCCTTTCGTACCTAAGTTCTCGAGCCGAGGCAACTTTGGTGATGACGGACTTATGGCCTTTGGTATGAGTTATGGGTTTCCTAAATTTCTTCAAAATAAAATATTTAGGTGGCGACTCTGTATCTGGCAAAGCAGTCCAATTTTGGCATTTTGATTCAAAATCAGTTTTCCAAAACGATTTGCCAGATTTGGACTCTTTAGTGTTTATCAGTTTCATATTGCACTTGTGAGATTAGATTTAGAACCACGTGAGTCCGAACTGTAGGGCTTTTTTTCGAGCTTCCTAAAAGGCTCGCGAAAAAGGCGAGCCACACACACTATGGGGAGGGAATATGTACGTGGCACTTTACAAGGATGAGATAGAAGAATCTGTAACAAACGTAGGGATGAGTTTCGTCATCCAATAAGATTCTCTCTACTCTACCCTCCGTTTTTGTAGATTTGAGTGGTGTTGTTCGACACTCTATGGGCTAATTATAGATCACTTTATCGATCTAATCTAAGTCATCAATTTTGTGATTTAGATCATTCATCAATATATATAGATTAATTTGATAATAGTAATTATATAATTTTTAGAATAAATTAAGTTGGTAGCTTCTATAGTTTGCTTATTGGGCCAGTTTGGCACAATTTATAAGCATCTTATTTAAACTTTTAGTTTATAACAACTTATAGCTTAAGTTAAGCTATATTCAGCTTATTTCCAAAGCAACTCTGGGGGTGCTTAACAAATGCAACTTATGCGGGCAGCTGGTAAAAGGGGGCTAAAATAACTTAAATGTCCCTCCTGAAATTTGATTATTACCAAATACCTCATATGTAAACCACACTCTCACACTGTTCACTTTGAGAGAGAGAGAGAAAGAGAGAGAGAGAGAGAGAGAGGCGATTTCCGACGAAGGTCTTAAGTTTCTGGCAAACGTCTCTATCTTTCGCTCACTCTCTCTCTTTCTCTCGATCGACCTTCCGTCGTCGCGATCACAATTGAGGGACAAAACCCTAACCGTCGTGATCGATCTAAAACCTTAGAGCCGCCAGTGACGATTTGAAACCCTAGCGCCGTCAGTGATGATCTAAACTAGAGCTAGCATTCTCTCTCTCTCTCTCTTTCTCTCTCAATCTGACAATGGGGGCTACCGGTTAGGGCTTTGCAGGGTAAAACCCTAACCGAGGCAAATCTCTCTCTCTCGCTCTCTCTCTCTTCGCGATCGTCCCCCATCCCCAATCGTGATCGATGCAGAAGTGATCTAGGTTAAGCTCCTTTACCGATGAACCAGAACTCTCTCTCTCTCTCCGACGCCAGAACTAGGTTTTCAGTGTTTTTTTAGTAATAATAATAATAATAAAGAATTTTAATCCATTAATGAAATAAATTTTATATTAATTGATACTAATTAATAATTTTAATATTAATTGATACTAATTAAGCCATTAATTGATAATAAATTAAATTAAAAAATATTAATAAATTGGTATATTTTGTAACAATTTTTAATAAATTAAAAAAATATCAATTAATATTCATGTATTTATAAACCAAAATGAACATAATTTGAAAATTTTAATTGGTATTTCAACATTTGTCAAAATTTTCTCATGATCAATCTAACCATGCATGCACCACTTCTAATTTGAAAAAACTAAACTATAAACTACAGAAAATAAAATAAAATGAAGAAAAAGAAAAAAAAATTAAGAGAAGAAAAGAAAAAAAAAAAAGGAACAAAAAAATTAATTGTTAATATTAATTGATACTAATTAATAATTTTAGTATTAATTGATACTAATTAAGCAATTAATTGATACTAATTAATTTATAATGGAAAAAAATTGTTACAATAATACTTCTATTACATTTTATCAAATGTATCAATTTTTATATTGATTGATACTCATTAATAGTAATTATATTAACTTTTATTAATGAAATAATTTTTTAAATTAAAACTGAAAAAAAAATGACAAAATTATCATTTTTATATCATATAAGGGCAAAAATGACAAGTATACAGTAAAAAGTTATTTTACATCTTATCAACCAAACACTACTCTACTGTTTAAATTCATAATTGCACAGCTGCACCAAACAGGTTAACAGCTTATGTTCACAACTATAAATTATAATCTGTTAGGTTATAATCTATAATCACTTTCCCACAGCTCTACCAAACAGGACCATTATGTCATTTTAATATCTATAATTTTAATTAGTTTGATTTTGATATTTAATTTTAGATTTTGTGTCAATTTGGTTATTAAAATTTTTAAAGAAAAATAGTTACTGAGTTGGTTAAGATTAACTCGTCGCTGAGTTTAAAAGGTTTATAATTTTAACAATAAAAACATAATACATACCGGTCATGTGCGAATTTTTTTATCAAAAAAAAATTAACAATTGCAATAAATTAGATCAAATAGGGACATAATCATAAATTAATTATCAAAATTGAGCTAATTAAAATTACAATGATCTAAATGATACAAAAATCAAAATATATAGACTACTAGTGTAATTTACCCTAATTTTTACAATTTTTATTAATATAAAAATATGACAAATATTATTTTGAAAACAAACTCTTCAATTTTTCAAAATTGAAGAGTAATGCTAAATTTATTATATATTTTGTATCATATTTGCATTAGATATAGATATGATGAGTGGTGTGATCCATTACATTAATGTTGTGTTGATAATTAAGATAGTAAACATAATATGGTGTATGTATAATTTGGAAAGAACTTTTTTAGTCTAATTTTTTTGACTTTTTGACTATTTTAGCTTGATTAAAAAAAAATTATTTTGAATGAACTTTTGATTTTTTTGTAGTTTTGTAAGAGAAAAAGAAAAATAATTATGGTTTAGATGTGACATTTTATCTTATTGACTTTTTAACTTATTTCGTCTTTTAGTGGGCAAATTTAATCTCAACCATCTTGCCAAACAGGAAGAGTATAGCAATACTATAAGATGACCACATTTTCTTATTACAATGAGGCGTTATGTATCACTTTTTTTTCTTTCTTTTTTTATCTATATCCGTATGTCACAAGATGTCATTTGCTCTCATTAATTCATTAATAATTATCTTCAAACAAATTAAATAATCATGAATATCCATGTAAACGATGATACAAAATAATGACAAAAAATCAATGATATATAACATTTTTCTATTACAATTTGCTTGCTAGTCAAACACGATATCAATTTAATTTCTCACACTCATGATTAGAAAATGTGGTTTAGAGGGTCAAACCTTACCAATAGTAAGGATTTATTTATATTATTGGATTTTCTTTAGTTGTTTATATTTTTCATATTATGAGGGTCTTTCTTATTTTATGTAGTTGGTATTAAACTTGCTTATTTGTATTATTGAACGTTTTTAAACAACGGGCAAGAGCCCAACAGCTTCTTAATGGAGACAAAAGGTTAAAAAATCAATAGTGGGCCTAGAAAAAATGGGATAGGAGACAAAACCCAACAAACTAGCCCAACATCTCTTATAGCCGAACCTTTATGATCAAAAGAGATTTACAACCTTTTTAGTGGGAGAATGGCTTCTTTTCAATCCGGGTATAAATTGGAGAGAACAGTTTGAGCAATGGATTTGTGTTATATTGACATTTTTTTTTAATATATTAAAAGTTTAGATTTTGTCTATTGATCGGTCCATTAAATAGTAAGTGGGTTGAGAAAATCTAAACTATTAATTTATAGAAAGTATTGCCTCAACTAGATGTCCAGTTCGAAATTCTAAACTAGAGACATGTTTGGTCATTTTAATAGGAGTTCGATCTTATTCACATAACTGATAAAGTGTATAAACAAAACATTTATTTTGAATAGTCTAAAATTATGAAACCCATAAGTTAAATAAGATCAATACGCTTTTAGGTATGGAACTTAGAGTTTTTGGATCAATCATATGTGAACAAATTCATTTTCTTTTAATAATACCCTAAAACATTTTCTAAAGCAAAAAATTGACAAGATTTTTTTGGTTTTCGTGTTTTTTTGTTTTTAGTGAATATTTTTTAAATTTTAAACATTTTTTTTATATTTTTTTAGATACACCTTACTTAGATGTATCTAAAAAGTAAAAAATTTATGAAAAAATATTTTTAAAAATTAATAAATACATAAAAATATAAAAAATGTACTGAATTTTCGTATTTTTTTTTTTATATTTTTGATATTTTGTGAATTTTTAAAAGGTTTTTTTCAAATTTTTTTTACTTTTTAGGTATATTTATGTTAGATATGTCTAAAAATTAAAAAAATTTCTCAAAATATTAAAAAAACTCAGTAGCAACAAAAAAACACGAAAAATAAGAAAGTAGAATTTTCTGAAAAGTGTTTTTGAAAAATGATAACCAAGCATATTCATTGAATAAATAACATTCATACGATTGAAAAATGATTATCAAATTATAATATTTTTGCATTGTAACATTTTGAAATTTTATTATAACATTGTCATTTTAACATTAACCATAAAAAATTACTTGTGACGCTAGAACATGGCCTGGAGAGTTGCAAACCCAAACAAAAGGGCATGGGATGCTCAGCTCGAGAAAAAAAAAATTAAGTGATTTAGGAGTATTACGTGTCTTTATCCCTATTAAGTTTTTATATTATTTTTCTTAATATCTCAATACAATGTCTTAAATTTTACCTCCTTTATCAATCACAATACTATTGGGACATCGCTTGACTATTTTCAGAATTACTAAAAACTTTTCTAGGTAGAGAGATAAAGACAGATGCCAAACTAATCTAATTATTAATTTTCTTAATTTAGCAAGAAAAATAAAAGGAAATGACTTGAATGTGAATTAGCTTATGTCTAATCAGAGTATAGAAATTTTGTCCACCCCATTGAGTGCCTTCGTTGTTAGAACACATAATTGTCGCCATTAATTCAGAGATGTTAAATTGGAGTTGGGCCTATGTTTCCAAGCACGCCAAGATGACTTGTAAAGTGGTCTCATTTAGAAGATCTGACCCAATAGTCTAATTGGTAGGGTCACTACGAATAATTAATTATTTGATAATCCAATCACGTAACATTATTTATATAGTCTTTTAAATTACCAGCTAGTGATACGTGATTTTTCATCTTAATGTTAGATCACAAGGGGCCCAGAGGACTGCACTATAAATGAGAAATAGAGGATGGGGCTTGTGCAAGTGATATATGAGATACATGCTTGAGTTAATCAAACGGTTTATACAACTTTAACATATTCCAGTTAATATTTTTATGTACATATTCAATCAAAATTTGGCAATATGCCTGAACTTGTGGCAAATTTGATGCCAAAGATTGTAATGCGAAGCTTGGCAGTCCCAAATTGTAGCCTCCAGTTGCAATAATATAACCATGGTAGCCCAAATAATAGTTAAATTAATGCCTACTCAGCCATGTTTGGAGCAGCTTTTGGATAGAACTAGTGTGTTTTTTTATGTATGATGTTGTTACTTTGTGGAAGCAAGTTTGTGTGTTCTATGGAAACAATGCAACAGGCACAAAATAGAAAATTCCCAGTTTTCATTCATGTTTTGTGACATTTTCGTTTTTAATTATCAAATACAAAAACCGAAAAACAAAATTGAAGTTGAAACAAAAGAAAAAAATTGTTAGCATTTCCTCTTTCCATTTAGCAAAAATAGGAAACATGTTTTGGTGTTTTCTTTCCTTTATTACTATTATTATTATGTTTAAAAAAACCAAAACCAAAACCAAAACCAAAACTAAAACAAAAACAAAAACAAAAACAAAAAATATGATTAATACACTAGTTTTCAAAACATATAAAAACAGAAGCACCAGGCATTACAAACAATTTCCAGCAAAAAATTACAAGCAGGAACATCAAGCAAAAAAGTAAGTTATCCATTCCAAGTCTACAGCAACCACCAATCAAAAGAAATCTTCTCAAAAACCATATCAATGCAAAACAAAAACCCGACCCACACTGCGACAAAAAATATTTCCAAGCTGAAGGCATGAACAAGCTACCCAGAAGCAAAAATTACTAAATTGAATTCTCATTTGAAAAACCCGCGAAAGTAGAGCAATGTCATTTATGAAGTGACCAAAATAAATTTAGAAAACAAAAAAAACAAAAAAAAAAAAGAAAGGCTAAATTACTCATGGAGTCAGGAAAATTAAAACAACAAAAAGAGAACCAAAAAAAAAAAAAACTAATCAAATATAAAACATCTGGGTCCCAGAAAGGGCCATTCAACTCAAGTACTCGAGAACAAAATCCAGAGAATTATCTTTTTTTGTAATCTCTCTAGTGAACACAATACTATGACCTCAAGAACAATATATAGTAGCAGCTCAATAAAATTCTCACCTGTTTCTTTAGCAGCTCCACCTTTTATCACACATGTAATAATACAGTTGATTGCCTCGAACGGGTGGGTTGGGGATGTAAATGGAAGCAATTGCAAAGTTAAGCGACAATATGAGCACCAAAACATTCCCTAGACTAGGCTCTCGCATGCCTCAATGTCAGGTGTCTGCGTATCCAATACGCGTTGCCCAGAAGAACTTGAAGTGATGATCCTCATTGCAGCAGCAAATATCGGTTTTCGGAACATATCGTCCTCCACCTTCTTCAGGACAGCCTCCACCACCTTAAAGTCCAATCCAACGGCCAAAACTAGACTCCCAATAACCTCACCAAAATTATTCGGTGCCTTTGGTAAATCGATGCCTATATCGTCCAACATCGAACCATAGAGCACGCATCCGGTCCCAATATCCCTAGCCGTAAGAATCTTCTTGGCAAACAAGTACTCAAGGAGTTTCACAACTGGTTCCACACAGGGTGGGATTTTCTCCAAAGCAAGCGCAATGGCTTCTTTGACAACCTCGGGGTGGTAAGCTGGGGAGTTCAATTCCTCCACACACTGCAATGCCTCGTCCAACATCCGGATACTGAAGTATTCCTCCAGAAGAGAAATTGTTTTTCTCCTAAGTACCATGATATTAGAAGGACCCACTGCTTTCTCAGCAGCCAGAGGCACAGATGCGATTGGTGCAGGTCTGGCGGGGGAAGGGACTTGAGATGCAGGGGGGTCCATACCATACCCAAAGTTAGGAGGGCGAACAGGAGGGGCACCACTGCCTTGCAATAGGGCACTAGTCCTACCACCTATGAGGCCACCAGTACCCTGAGGAAGAAATTTTGAGTTCAATGATGGTGGCTTGCCAATTAATGGTGGTTTAACACGTCCAATGGGCTGAATGGTTGTTGATACATCACCCCTCGACACGGAACGAGCCTTAGGAACCTCCCAATTGTCATTATCAATTCCGGGCATCCCAGGCATCTTCCTCGTCCCTGGCATTCCCGGCATCATTCCCCCAGTGCCAGGACGATTGATGGGGAAACCACTCACAGGGCTGACACTCCCCTGTCCACCAGAAACAACACGGTTATTTCTCATGCTTGCCGTAGCACCAGGACGCAACCCCAGATTCTTTTCAGCCTCCGAATGGATTTCAGTGATGGTTTTGGCTTTAACCTGCAACGAGTTTAATTAGCAAAATGATAAAATTTTATACCAGCACCAAAATCATATCATGGAAATTAATGAGCAGTAGAAAGTTACCTCTTCACGTCTGGGAACCCAATTATTTGCACGCCGATCAAGAACATCACGAATCATGAACCTTAATCGTGGAGCCAGCTGGGGATTTGTTGACAATTCTTTCAATCGGATGAAGTACATATCATTAATTCTCCGTGACTTGGTGCTCTCGTCAAGCTGTTTACCAATAGTGTTGAAGAATTGACATATGGCCTCCACGTTTTCCTCCTCGGGGCAGGTCTTACTATCAGACCCTAAAAGCTCCTGTTTCACATGAAAAGTTATGGTAAAAGAAAATTATTATATTGAGAGTCAGACACTGTTTTGAAAATAAAGATATTTCAAGCCAAAAACGTGAAAGAACCACGAAAGGAAGCTCCATATAAGCTCCTGTCTCACATGACAAATAACGGTAAAACAATTTTTATATTAAGAGAGATCTAAAAATAATCAAGATATTACAAGCTAAAAACATGAAAGAAGAGAGGGAGCTTTAATTAGAACCTGAACAATGTGATGAACAATTTTTTCAGGCACCATCTTCTGCTTCAAAAGCTCCCCAATTAGACGAATGTTTCCGAGTGTGCGAAGTTTGACCATTCTTTCTTTATCTCTACGTTCCGACTCTTGCTCAGGAGCAGTCATCTGCCTTACTTCTTCCCTAAGTTTGTCAGAGCCTTCAAATGCCTCCTGGCAGATGTTCAGGAGGACCCGCTTAAAAGTGATTTCTTTCCCACCAGGCTCATCCGATGGGAATGGAGGGAGCTTTTCATTTAGATCCGAACACAGCTCTGCATACATGGGGCAAAATGTTGGTTCCAGCACTGCCTTGTCAAAAATCAAGGAGATAACATCCTGTGCATTGCAAGCAGAATCTGCATTAGCCTTTAAAAACCAAACTGAAAGTAAAATAATAATTAAGAAAATTCCCCAATCCAGGCAGAAGCATGTCTGGGAGGTTTGGGGGATGGAGGGGTAAAAACAAATTAAAAATTAAAAAAGAAAATAGAAAATAGAAAAAGAAAAAGAAAAAGAAAAAGAAAAAAAGAAAAAAAAAGAATAGAATAGAAAAGAAGAACCTTCAGAATATCAGGTGTTGTGATGCCAGAATCAATTAGCTGTCCCTTGAGAAGGTCAAACTTCTCTGGAGTCAGCTTATTCAGTATCCTAAATAGCAATCGAAGACAGAAGTCAGCATGCATAATTGATATGAAATGACATTCACATGTATGCTAATTTTAAAAACAAGAGAAAAAAAATTCAGCTGCAAACTCCTGTCAACTGACATTCATGCAATCATTAGTTACTAGAGCCAACAATTTTTTCTAGCAATCAGAAACAATATTTAACTAAATTAAATCAAATTAAATTAAATCAGAGATATTTAAATTATAATATCAAATACACACAGTAGAGATTTAAAATATTTCAAAACCTTAATAATTGATATCAAACAAAAATGGTTCATGACTGAGTGAAATTAACTATAAATTGCAGGAATATGATTAGAGTGTCCAACATAGACACTAAATATTCAGAAGGATCCATACAATATAGCAAGTGACAATCACATGATTGCATAGCTGTCAGGAAATCATACAAAGATCTTCAGAAGAAATTACCCTTTCACTGTCTTCAAAACACGATCCTTATCAGAGAGGGTTCCCCTTCGAGCTGACCATGGCACCTCAGCCTTAATTAGAGCAGGAGCGGGTCCTACCTGGTTCATTGACAAAGCATGGCTCGATATTAACTCCAAACGGCAACTATTTACAGACAAACAAAAATTTACATAGTAAACAGACCACATCTTAACAACACACGGCCACACTGATTAAAAAGGCAGTGGCGAATGTCAGCACAGTTTGCATATACAGCTTAGATCATGCAATATGTTTATACTTTCATTTTAAAGGAACTGTGAAAATTCACTAGGCTAGTCTGTAGAACACAACTATCTCTCCGTGTAATAGGTTTATAACAGAGAAGCTCATCCCTTTTCTCATTCCTGGTCATTCTACATATTCTACCCACCTTTCAGAGGTGTCATATACAATGAGGTTGCATTTTCTTCCCAAACAGAAGGATGCCACTTCTCATACTACAGCCCCATAAGAAAACAACACTACAAAGAAGGGGGGAAAAAAACCATGATACAGATGAAGGAAGTGCGCTAGGGTCCCCCTTCTCTCCTTTCATTTTCTTCCCAAATCATGATACATCCTTGTATAAGATAAAGGAACAAAACAGTAAAAGAAAAACTAGAATAAAAACCTCAAGCCATGATTAACCCCGTGAGCATCCCTCAGACCATCTGCACAAAATTGATTGATCAACTGACAAAGGACAACCAGTTCTCAGATGCAAACAATGGGACAACCATACAGCAATCCCAATCAGAACTTAAAAGTTAAACTTCTAGTGCATTTGGATAACATAATTTCCAAAACTTATGGAAAACTCCTAAAGTCGAAAATCTGAGAAAAAAGAGGATGCCACTTATTCCTCCCTAGATTCCAAGGCAGTAGCACTATCTAGGAACAATTATTATCAATAAAGGAAGTTCTTCATCGGATAGTGTTTAACATTAAACTGACTAATAAGCCTCATATAAAGATATAGAAGGATTGTTGATTGAGCCCTTATGGGAAAACACTTGAACAATGATTAGATTTAAAACACAACTTTTTTTTTTGTTGGCAATGAAAAATTTTATTGACAAGCAAAGACAAACTACAAAGAGAGGACAAGGAATCAGCTCCAAAAACCGAAGGCCATTACATCAAAACAAAAACACCGTTTAGATTTCAAAACACATTTAGGTTGAAAATCTAAAGACTAGCAATCCTTAAGTCCGCATGTGTGTAAGGAATCATATGAGTACGCACTTCTATACTAATCGAGCATTATATGGTATGATAGCTCTTCTATTTAATTGAACAAAATGGAAATACTACAAAACAACACATAAAAAGAGTAACACAAAAATAAGTCGAATTTTCATCAATAACTATGCCTCAACAATCATTAAAACCCACTAACCCACAGAGATTAAATTCAATGTCAGATCCATTTTAGAAAGAAAAACATGATTGTTTATAAAGACTAAGACTTCAGTTTTTACTTTTTGTTTTCAGTAAAAGAGGCTAAAAAGCCAAAGTGTTTGCCAACCAAATAAAATAAAATAAATAAACATACAATAAGCTTGGTTTTTATGCTTTTCTACAGCTAAACTCATTTTCCAAACTCCCTGCTTTTTGGGCGCACTGTAGTCTAAAAAACAAGAAAAAATAACGAGAAAACATATGCCAAACAACCCCTCACTATGGATTTCCCTAAATGAGTAATGCAAAAAATCAATTCACTTATGTAACAAAAACAACTTACCCCTTGTGCCCTTGAAAACTGTGAGTTGAGTTGGTCTTGGCGATTATGTTGACCTGCCTCCTGTTGTCTAGAGTCAAACCGGCCACTAAACTCTTTGTTCTCCCAGGATCTCTCCTCTCCAGATGCAGGAAATTGTGCAGATCGACCACGCCAGTCACGATTGTCTGGCTCAGAATAACGATTTTGAGGTTGAATTGGTGGCTATTTGAAATCAAACATGTCACACAAAATGAGCTGGTAAAGTATACCAATAGAAAGAAGGAAATTAAGAAAAATTAGCACAACAGAAACATTCTTGAATAACAAAACTCTTCACCAATTGCAATTAACCATAAGAAAATTTTGATGCAAGCAAAGGTTGAAGATATGATATTAATCTCTGCAAGAAATCAATCATTTTTCTCAATGACAGGGTTTATCAAAGGGTAACAGAAACTTACAGTGCTTTCCACATGACCCCAGTTTTGATCTTCACCAAAAAATTCAGTTTCAACTTCTTGTTTTATTTTCAGTATAGCCTCAGGGATGTTACCAACCTATGAAAAAATACACAGCATAAGCAGTCACCATGAGTGATTTAGCAACACAAATGAAGGATAAAGAATTTGCAACATAAGATCATTGCAAACAGTGTTGGTCATGAAGACAGATCAAACATACATCTATATCTGCCAGAGTAAAGTCATTTCAACATGATTTAGACCATCGTGAAAACAACTAAAAAGTGGGCAATAGACGCGATTATTCGACGTACATAAACAGACATTAACCAGTGGCAGCTCCCATTAATCAAAGGAAGTGATCAATAATATGCTTTTACATGCACCCCCGAAAAGGGAAAAGATGTAGCATGTTTCCATAAGCAAGCCAATAAAACAAATAAACTAATCAAAACATAGAAATGAAACAGGGAGAAATGAAAGGAAGGGAGGTAAGAGATGACAATATAAAAAATTACAACAAAGATTCCACTACATCAGCATTGACTAGGTGTGTATCTCCTACAACTCCCAACGAACAGGATAAGTGCAAAGATAAAGAAGTCCTGGATGCTATGGAAAAATTTACAAGTAAATAAACAAAAGACAACATTCATGAAAGAAAGGAGGAGGTTTGCAAGGAATATGGTAACATGGTAGAGGTATCTTATAAGCAAGAGAACAATGTAAGTTTGTCACCAATGCCCCACAAATTAGACGCAATATCACAAAAATAGTACACACTCATTAAGAGCATAAATTAAAAAATCTTACCTCCCTAAGTTGCAACAACTGGTCCCGGCTGTAACGAACACGCTCATGGCCCTCGAACCGGGAATCTCCAGTCTACAACAACAAAACTACAATGAGTCAAAAACTTAAATCCACTTATTAAACTTTCCATACAAGCAAACAAGTAATAAAATAAATTTTAATTTTCAATCATTAAAACAAATGGGAAAATTGCTCTTAAAGAAAATGGGGACTGTGTTATTTATGAATCAACTAGCAAGGCTGCATTAAAACCAATAGATTATGTACAACTCAAAATCATTACCATCATGCACAAAATATGGCCAACATACAACCATAGTTTTAAATAACGGGATATGTAACTGTGATACGGTCGTATATCAACTGATATTGGAGAGTAACAAACAGTGTCGACCGATATATCAATGAATAACGGTATTGGAAGGCCAAAAATCCGTTATGGAACAGCCGATATGATACATAACCGACAATATTTAAAACCCTTGATACAACATTCAATATGGATGACTAAAGTCAACAAGGAAGCATGATGACTTGGCAAATTAGTGGACAGTTCACCCCAACAGATATGATGACTTACGTTTGCAGAGTTTTGGGCTGAAGTCAACAAAAAAGTCAGAAACTCTATAAACCTAACCAATTCAATAAACATCCTAGTCTGTAACAAGAGACAAATACAATAAGTATGCCAGAATAACATATGTCAGTTCAATAAAACTTCTATAAATCCGACAATAACGAAAGCATACTTGGTGTCGTCTTCCTATCAGACATAAACCAGCTGTCAACGGGATCATGCACCAATCCCATGCTACCAATCATGACAAAACCTAACTCTTATTTCATTAACAGCTTGGTGACACAGCTATTCCCCAACATCGCAATAAGTCAAAAGTAAAAGCAACTCAATTTTCTTACATTCCATCACAAACACGAAATTCCCAAGTTTCATAAAATCCCTTAGAAAAAGCTTAAATGTACATAGGTTCTTTATGGGCAATCTGAAGTGCACGGCATGCCCACCTAAAGCCTATATGTTGTTTTATGTCCATATTTACAGCAGATACACACCTTAAGTGCAATGCTAAGAATGAGGACATTAATTTCTAAAATTCTCCATCCCATAACCTTTTCAAAAGCACGAGTAATCAGAAGGTTAATTTAAAAATTCAAATTACCGTTATTTTAACACCCCGTGCTACCCCTAAAGCAAGAACTAATAAAACTACACAAGAAAAACACATCCTTTATGATTTTCAGAATCGAAAAACACCAAATCACCACTTGAGAAAACACAATAAACTTTGACATATGTGATTTTTTCTTTTTTGCAAGTATGATCCATCATCACCAGAAACTACAACATGTATTATCGATTTACAGCTAATACATAAACAAAATCATGTACCTCAACTTCAAACAAACTATAACAAAATCCAAGTTACAATTGAAACGTAACCGAAACCTAAAACAAAAATCACAGATTAACATCCAAATTGATATCTTTACGTATCAAAAGAACTAATATCAAATTCAGTAGAAAACGAAATCGAAAACGATGCGAAGGCGAAAAAGAATACAACAACTACAGAAGAAGAGAAGGAAGCCCTAGATCCGAGGGAGGAGAGAGAAAGTATCGACCCTGAGATAGAAGGAAGAAGGAGCGCCGCCATGAGGACGAAGGAGAGAAAGATCTGAAGATAGAGAAGAAGATCCAAATCCAGAAGAAGGCTCGAAGCGAGGACCAAGGACTCTGCTGCCTCGATTGCCTCCACCGCCACCAGGTCTCAAGCTCAACACCGTCTGATCAGCCTGCATACCTCAATCGCCGCCGTCCGATCAAAAAACACAACACAAAAAAAATCACCGATTCAAAAAAGCTTCGAATCCAAAAGGACTCTGTATATATAAGATTCAAGGTATATATATACGTATATGTATGTGTTTGTTTATAGAGAGAGAAGATTGGGAGATTAGAGCAGAAGGAGAGGTTTCGGAGTTTCTCTCTCTTCCGCGAAGAGCAAAGAGAAGGAGAGAGAAAGGGTTTGTGAGGGCAAAGGAGAGAGAAAAAGCTCTTTTATTAGGTGGTGTGGTGGTGACTGTGAATTTATATTTTATTTGTGTTTTATCCTTTTCCTTTCTTTTTTCGGTTTTTGTTTTTTTTCCAAACTCAACTTTAAATTACTTCACTGTCCTAAGTTGGTGGGGACATCGATTTTAAATTCTTAGAGCTTGTTTGGACGAATTTAACCTCGCTTTGTTATTACAAGGAAAATATTACTCTCACATAAAATTTATACCCAAAAAAAAAAAATTACAAAAATAATGTGACCATCTATCTATATCTATATATTGTATAAGAAAAAATAACTTTTTTAGCGAGAAACATTTTAGGAATTCTAAATCCTCATTCTAATTTTCTTAATTTTTTTAATTTTAAATAATTACTTTTATTTGATAATTTTACATCGGGAAAAGAAGAAAAAAAATTAGTTTTTTACTCATATATAGAAAATTTGATACTCCCATCCCATTTAGTGATGAGCCTTGTGAGAGTTTTAATACCTCATATTAATTTTCTTTATTTTTTTTAATTTTAAACAATTAAGAAAATTTTTATTGGCTAATTTTTATTTGATAATCTCACATCGGGGAAAAAAGAAAAAATGAATTGTCTAGGTTGGGATAGTTTAGGTCGGAAGTTTTTATCATAGTTTATGTTGATGGTTCACTAAACTGTACAGTGAAAATATGCATCTTTAATAAGAGGCCAATTTATATAATTTAAAGGATTCTTTTAATAATTAATGTAAATATTATTATAATAAAAGGGTTTCGAAATTTAAAAATCGTCACCAATCTCTTCCAATTGGGTCCATCTTGCTTGCATGGTTACAGTTAATTATACTTTTAAAGCAATATTTTGCTCCAAATGCAATGATACAAGTTAATTCCACAATTATAACAACATGAATGACAATGTAATAAGGCACACATATCGGAAAGGAGAACAGATCAGTTGATTGACTTTGATTTATTTTCAGGTTTTATTGGTAACATTCTAAACAAATTAAAGTTCGATTTACATTGAACGAGACTATCATTTATAATCACATAATTTTATTATATTTAATTTTTAAAAATAAATAATACATATAATTTTATAAATAGATCATATATTTTTATTAAAAATAAATACATTGAAATTGTATGAACATGACTTTAGAACGAATTTGATTTTTTTTTTAAATATACATATGAGTTTACAAAATGATCGAGTATGATAAATTCAATAACCTAAAGTATGCCTCTCTAATTCCTGTTGGTTAGCTTTCATTTATCTTTTATTTTATAATCTCACATTGAAAAAAGAAAGAAAAAGTGAATTGTTTCACTTACATAAGGTGAATCTTATGCTCCCATTTATATAAGCAAAATGAGATTTTTAGTAAGAAATCCTATGATCAATATCTCATACTCATTTTTTTATTATTTTCTTAATTTTAAACAAGTAAGAAAATCTCTATTGGCTAACTTCTATTTAACTTTTATTTTATAATCCCATATAAGTTTGATTTAAAAAATAATTTTGTTTGAAACTATCATAATATTTAATTTTAAAATAATTACAATCCCACATCGAGAAAAGAAAGAAAAAGTGAGTTGTTTCACTTATATAATGTTACAATCCCACATCGGGAAAAGAAAGAAAAAGTGAATTGTTTCACTCATATAAAATAATTTTATAAAGGGAGTTTTAAGGGAGAAGCCTTATAGAAGGTTTAAATTCTCATTCTAAAATTATTAAATTTTCTTAATTTTAAACAATTAAGAAAATTTTCATTGGTTAGTTTTCATTTACCTTTTATTTTACAATCCCAAAACAGGGAGAGAGAAGAAAAAAAAAAAGTGAATTGTTTCATTTATATAAAGTTTATGCTCCAATATATATAAATTATTGAAATTTCTTAATTTTAAACAATTAAAAAAATCCCATTAGTTAGCTTCCATTTAACTTTTATTTTATAATCCCACATTGGGAAAAGTATCAAAAAGTAAATTGTTTCACTCATATAAAGTGAATCTTATGCTTCCATTTATATAAACAAAAAAAGATTTTTAGTGAGAAATCTTATAATCAGTACCAATTTTTTTTGTTTGTGTGTTTAAGAAACATGTATAATACTCCTAGCATATCACTCATGCTATGTGAAGGTGCTTTCGTAAAAACAGTTTCAATCTGCAATCCAATGTGCATATCCATTAAATTTTTATTTTACAATCCTATATAGAGAAAAGAAGGAAAAAGTAAATTGTTTCACTTATATATAGTGAATTTTATGCTCCCATTTATATAAGCAAAAGAAGATTTTTAGTGAGAAGTCCTATAATCAATACAATTTGTTTTTTGATTTTCTTAATTTTAAACAATTAAGAAAATTTCTATTGGTTAGCTTCCATTTAACTATTATTGTATAATCCCACATAAACGTTTTGATTTTAAAAATAATTTTGTATGAAATTTTGAAACTCTCATAATATTTAACTTTGAAATAATTACAATCCCACATCGACAAAATAAATAAAAATTGAGTTGTTTCACTTATATAAAGTGGATTTTATATTCTTATTTAATATTATAGTATTGTGCATGTTTTAGTTCAAGATATTTTAAGGTTTTAATTAATTAATTTTGTTATAAATTGGTTGGTCTTTTGACTTAGGTAATTAGGCTGAATCATTTTCGATTTGATTGATTTACTGATTTAACCACGATTTTAACTGTTTTATCAAAATATATTACTTAGATTTGTTTGATTTGAAATAAACTAAGATTAATCTTATTAAAAATTGAACGACTGAGATTGCTTAATTAGAAACGAACTTCCCGTCCAAATAACTATTAACTTTTATTTTACAATCTTACATCAGGAAAAGGAGGAAAAATAAGTTGTTTCATTATATAAACCTATGCTCCCATTTAATATTGTAGTGTTGTGTATCTTTCAATTCAAGACAGTTTAAATTTTAAAATTAAAATAAAATTTAAAAATTTTAACTAATTAATTTTTGTATACGTTGGTTAGTCCTTTAACCTAGCCGATAGGGTAAACCATTTTGGGTTTGACTGATTCATTGGTTTAATTTCGATTTTAGCAATTTTATCAAAATATATTTGTTAAATTTATTTGATTCGAAATAAATTAAAGATTGACTTAATTAAAGATTAAATGGATATGATTGCTTGATTCGAAATAAACTTCATGCTCTAACAATTGTTAACTTTTAAAAAATCAAGAAAATCCTCATTGGTTAGCTTTCGTTTAACTTTTATTTTATAATCTCACATTGAGAAAAAAAGAAAAAAGCGAATTATTTTACTTACATAAAGTGAATCTTATACTTCTATTTATATAAGCAAAATGAGATTTTTAGTGAGAAGCATTATGATCAATATCTTATACTAATTTTTTTGATTTTTTTAATTTTAAACAATTAAAAAAATCCTGATTGACTGGCTTCCATTTAACTTTTATTTTATATAATATAAAAAAATCAAATATAATTATCGTATTTTTATTAAATAATATATTATTTTATCCCGCGCATAACACGGTTGATATGCTAATATCATTATTATAAATAAATGTATCTTTAACATTATTTTATTTTGAAGTGAATAGTCCATAATGAATCATATTATTATATATGAATTTTTTATTTTTATAGCATTACTCAAATAATTTTTCATTTAACACCCCTTGAATTTTTCATGTAATCTCACTTCCCTTCTTTTATTTTAAGGATTATTGTGAAAATGATCTGTTTTAATTGATTTTGTTTATTTTTTTATGAAAAAACGTATAAAAAAACAGGGCTACTTACAAAAAAAAAATCCAAGGTTTCGCACGTTTTTCACTTTAAACCTTACTATTTTAATTTCAACAAATTAAACCCTGGAGTTTCATCCGCGTTTCAATTTACACTATCCGTCCATTTCCGTTTGGTAAGGTAGCAGAGAGGGTTTAAAGTGAAAAACATGTTAAAAAAATTATTAATTACACAAAAAATCATAATATTTCACGCATTTTTCACTTTTAAACCCCTCCATTACCTTACATAGACGAAGATGGACGAATGAGGCAAATTGAAACACAGATGAAATTCTAGAGTTTAATTTATCGAAATTAAAACACTAGAGTTTAAAGTAAAAAATATGCATAACCTTGGAATTTTTTTGTAATTAAGCCAAAAAAATAATTTTTTTATAATGATTGTTCTACTATTTTAGTAGATTGCCAAAACAGCCCTAAATTATGGCAATCAACATATTATATTTCAAGTTAAGCATTAATATTATCCTTCCGTCCATCTATTAGTTTATGAAAATTAAATGTAATTTGACCTTTAATTTAAATAGGGAAATTTGGCCATAAATCTCTCGGGAGGTACTTATCTTGTCAAAAGGACAAAAATTATATGAGTACTGTAAAAAACCCTTAGTATTTTAAAACATCCTTCTTATTATTATTATTATTATTATTATTATTATCATAATCACTGTTTATCTCCACTATTTCATATGAGATTGATGATATCAGATCTGAGATTTGTTACCTTAGATTTGAAAATCGATAGTTCGTTCTCTCTCTTCTTGACTTTGTTTCTCTCTCTCTTTCGAACCTTCTCTTTATTTGTTTCTCTCTCATTCGATCTCTCTCTCTCTCTCTCTCTCTCTCCTTTACTCCTTTACTGGTGAACCCCTGTTTTTTGTTGTTCCCTTTTTTTTTTTATTTGTTCACAGACGAAATCGCAAAATTTACTCTGATTCAGAGTAAAATTTTATTATGAATCAAAGTAAAATTTTGTCCTTTAACAAAAAACGAGAGTTGTGAGGGAGTTTTGCAAGTATTGAATTTTTTTTTGTCCTTTTGACAAAATAAAAGGTCTGAGGGACTTGTGACCAAATCTCTCATTTAAATATTCCAATCATATTAATGGTTGAATATTGTACTGAAATTTGTCGTCAAAACTCTAGCATTATGAAGAAAAATACTTTTTTCTCCTTTTTTTTTTATTTTTTTTATTTAGGAAGGTTGAGATATATTGATATAGAACAAACATTACAAACCCAAAGAAACGCAGCTCAACCTAATGCCAAGGCTACTTCGGCTATTGAATGTGCAATTTTTACTACTTGCCTGAGGACCTTAGATACACAAACGTAGTCTAGCATTGTACCAAAAAGACATATGCCTCCCTGCCCATGGTATGAGGATCCTCTAGAGTGGGATTCCTAAAGTCATCTCCTAAAGTGAAAGATCCAACGGCTCAAAATAAAACTAACCAAAACAACGTCGTTTTGGTTAGTAATTTCAAAAAAAAAAAAAGAAGAAGAAGAAGAAGAAGAAGAAAAGAGAGATCACTCATTCTCTCTCTCTCTCTCTCTACGGTTCACTTGCATCACCTCTCATCGCCGCAAATTCGCCAAGCTCCTCCACCACCACAAGCTCGACCTCACTCCGATCGTCTCCAAGGAAATCCAGGAGATCGTCCACGACGCCGCACCAGATCATTGTCCAATCACCGTGCCAGAGATCCAGATCGATATCGTCAAGGCCGAGTACAGGGTCGTCTTCTCCGATCGACCGTTAAGCGGTGAGAGTCGAGCGACGAGCAACAATGACACGGCGTCATTTGGAGGCAGCGGTTCGATGTCGGAGGTGTCGTATTTAGGGTGGGCTGTGGTACACGTTGAGGAAGCTTGAGGCGGCTACGAATGGCTTGTCTGATGAGAATGTGTTTGGTGAAGGTGGTTATGGTATCGTCTCTAGTGTTGTATTGGCTGATAGTACTCGTGTTGTTGTGAAGAATCTTTTGAATAACATGTATCTATTTGCTTAATTCAACTTCAATTTTGTAATTGGGGGTCTTTGAATGTCAATTTGAATGTTCAATGCTTATATAATATTAGAAAATAACATGAAAACGATAAATGATCAACGAATTCTATGTGGGTTTGTGACTGTGTAGCTTTGATTCTTTTCTTTTGATGGTTGTGTTTGTTCTTTTCATGCAAAACTTGTTGTAAAAATGACTCAATTCTGAAGAAGATAGCTTTCTTTTTCTTTTCAAATTGTTCCTGTTTGGAATCAAATCACTGAATTGGCTGTTTTAGGGTTAGAATTTCTGAAAAAAGAGCGGTCTTTTAAGAGAGAGAAAGGAGATCAGGTTGAGAGAAATGGCATTGTTGTAGCCGGAAATGAGGTTTTTCGGCGAGAAGTGGTTATTTCTGACAACAGGAGTTGGAGAGCAAGTGAACTGTAAAGAGAGAGAGAAAGAGAGAGAGAGAGAGAGAGTGTGTGTGTGTGATCTCTCTTCTTTCTTTCTTTCTTTCTTCTTCTTTTTTGGTTTGAAATTACTAACCAAAATGACGTCATTTTGGTTAGTTTTATCACTACAACAAAAAAGGTCTATGGTGACGAAAATGCATGACGAAAAAATATTTCATCTCCAAATATACATGTTTTAGTAATGAAAATAAGATTTCGTCTCCAATCGTACTATTTTTAGAGACGAAAACAAAATTTCGTCACCAAATGCTTAAAATAAATAAAATAATAGGTGACGAAATTTTTTTTCATCTCTAAATTTTATTTTTCGTCACAAAATAAATTCCCGCCTTCGGAAATTTTGGTGGAAAATTTGGGCGCCATATTAGAGACAAAAAATTCTGTCACTATTGTAAAAATTTTCAGAGACAAATATAATTTCATCACCTATAATTTAAGAGGACAAAACGACGCTATTTTGTCTCCCAAATCACTCTTCCCAAATTACTCTTCTCTTTCGCACTCTTTCTCTCACTCTCTCACCTAGTCTCGTCTCTCTCTCTCTGGTCTGAGCTCGTGAAACCCTCTCACCGATCCCTTCCTTGCCCTCTCACATGCACACGAGCACTGTCGGAAACCCTCTCTCTCCATTCGAATCGTACTATCGAAAGCCCTTTCTCTCCGTTCGAATCGCACCACCGGAAGCCCTCTTCTCTGTTCGTTTTGCTTCACTGATGCGGCACCACTGACACCCTTTGGCCTTTTCTCCCCTACCCCCACCAGCTTCGGCTGACTCAACACCACAACTCTCTTTTTTCAATCCAACCAAAATCTCTCTGATCTCTCCATCGATATGTTTCAGGTAATTCAATCTTCTTCTTCACCCCTTAATTTCTCAATTTCTTCATTTTCTTTTTTCTTTTCCCTTGAATCAGATCAATCTCTCTCTAGAAGATAGGCTATTTGAATGTCTGCCTATGTATTTTGATTGTTTGGTTCAATTCCATAGAAGAAAAATGTAGGTAACCTGATATATATATATATATATATATGTATGTATGTATTTATGTATTGTGGGGAATATGTATGTATATATTTCTGTATATGCGAGTAATCATTTGTGGAGCTACATAACCCCAGTCAAAATTGGGATTTTTTTTCTTTAGATATGTATGTTTATGCAAAAGTTTAGGAGTTTTAGAAATTTAAGGCAGTGGAATAATTAGAAAATTAAAATTGGTTTTTTTGTGTGTGTGTGTGTGTGATTGAATCTTGTATTTGGAGAGTGATTTGTGGAGGGAAAAGGAAAGTGAGTGGAAAAATGAATGAAAGATAAACAAAATGAGTCGATTGTATGAACAGTGTCTAAAATTAAAAATTCAAACTAGGAGCTTTGTTGAGTTGTTGTTGGCGGTGCTTTTTTTTTCCTTCCTTAATTATTACATAAACTATAATAATAGTTTGATTTTTAAATTTGACTTTGATAAAAGGAAAACCCCAATTGTAGTCGTCTGGTTATGTGATGTATATGAGGCAACTAACAGATTTAATTATTGTTCTTTTTTTTTTTGTCCTGTCTTGTTGTTGTTATTGTTTATGTATATGTCTTTTGTGTTAATTTTGTGTAATTGGTTATGAAATTAGTTTATATGCTTTTCGTGATACACATTAAAGTTAGGCTTACCAGCTTTTTTATCTTGACATTTTTATCATTGTTTAGATTTCAGATTGGAATTGATGTCGGTACTACTTTCGTTCTTTCTTTTGCCATTCAAGGTGAATCGCAATCCTTCATTTCCATATATGCAGATATGTCTTGTTTATTTTCTCTTTTCCATTTTGTATAAGAATTTCAAGTGGGCCTTACAATGTTGGGTGGTTACTCCAACGTTATGTACCATGTGTATGTGGTGTATTTGTTATGACAAAGATGAGTGTGACTTTCAAGGGCCATCTGGATTGTATTTCAGGATTAACCGTTGGAGGTATGGATTTGACTTGGTGCTTTTAGACTTTATTTATGGTGCCATGAAACCATCTTAATTAAATCCCTTTTCATTTCTCTTGTAGGCGGTTTTCTTTTTAGTTCCTCTTTTGATAAAACAATCCATGTATGGTCTCTGCAGGTATATACCTTACAGTGAACATTTGTTGAAATTTGTTTGTTAATCCAACTAGCATCAAATTATTGCTTAATGGTTTTATATTCTTTGTGGCACACCCTTTTGTAAATAATGTAGAACCATTTCAAGCTTGTCAAAAAGTACCTTTTCAGCACTCCTCTTGTTAACAAAATCTATGCTAAAAACATGAGTGTAGCACCCAGAAAATATTCTTGCAAACTTCTGTTACAAAATATTTTGACAAAGTATTAAAAAAATCTAACTAAAATAAAATCATACTAAAAAAGCAAACCCAATTTACTTCCCATTTAATGGGGCTCTAGGAGGGGTAGATTGGGTGCAGGTTCAACCCACAACCTCAAGGTTAGTAGACCAAGTTTTAACCATTGAAACTAATATATTGGAAGTAAGAAAGTTCAATTATAAATTTGAAAAACCTTTTAAGTTTCAAATTTTGGTTACTTGTAGCATGGGTCAAGTTTTGCAAATCACTATTAATTAAATCATAAATATGATAGAATGAATGACTTATTTTCATTTTGCAGTCTTGTAGTTTCCTATTTAAATATCCTTTTATACTGAGATTCATTAGTGGATCTACCCGTTGTAGGATTTTACTCACTTGCATACATTTATGGGTCATGAGCATAAAATTACGGCTATAGTTTTCACAGATGAAGAACAACCATTGTGCATAAGTGGTGATGGTGGAGTTGGCATTTACATCTGGGGTATTACTGATCCATTTGGTCAAGAACCAATAAAGAAGCTGTTTGAGCATAAAGATTGGCGCTATACTGGTATTCATGCCCTTGCCATTTCTGGAACTGGATACCTATATACTGGTAGTGGAGATAAGTCAATAAGGGCATGGTCCTTGCAGGTGATGGGCTTACACTCATTTTGTGACCACTTTGGTTACACAGTAATTTTATTGCTTTGGAATCTGAAATTTGAGGTTTTGTTTAATTTTTATTTAGGATTACTCTTTGTCCTGTACTATGAATGGGCATAAGTCAGTTGACTCTACTCTAGCAGTTTGTAATGGGGTTCTTTATAGTGGAAGTTAGGATGGAACTGTCTGGTTATGGTGTCTTAGTGATCACAGTCCTTTGACAGTATTGGGGGAGGATGCACCTGGAAATGTGACCTTTGTTTTGTCTCTTGCTACTTATGGGGATGCTCTTGTTGTGGCTCATGAGAATGGGTGTATGAAGGTTATGTATTTTTTAAACCCTACTTAACTTGGTTATAGTTGGTCATATTTCTATAGGCACTAGTTGGAAGTTGGAACTGCTAGGGGAATATAATAACACAACATAAGTCACATCACTTAATTTTCCTCAACTCAAGTTATTCATGTTGCATAGTCACCAAAAGTTACCAATAAAGTAGATATGATACCATGCAAGAACTATAAGTCTCAAAATGTGTGAATTGGCTTGTAAAATAACTTGGAATTTTTTATTCTTATGTTTGGAGTATTTGGACTAAAACTCTGACAAATTTTTTTAATGAAGGCCATAACTGGATTGGCATCATATCAGTGCACTACAAAATGATAAAGAGTTCCTAATTAAATATAGTACCACGCAATCATTTTCTTTCCTCTTTGTTCTTTCAGATTTAGAGAAATGCTATGCTTCTGAAATCCAAACAAGTTCACAATGGTGCCATTTTTTCTGTTGGAATGGAAGGGAAGTAGCTTTTTACAAGGGGTTGGGACAAGGTTGTTAATGTGCAGGTAAATTTTGTAGTATATTGCATAGATTCTATGTCAATCACCCTTCTAAGTCCTGAGCTTTTTTTTTTTTGGAATTGATTGCGTTATTGATGCTAACCTAGATAAGAATTTATGCTATGAACCATTGGAACTTCCAAGAAGTTTTTTTTATTGAATTTGATACTTTTCTCTCTTTTTTGGATGAATAAATGTGATGCTCTTCTTAAAGTAATATTTATATATATTTTTTTCAATGTTTTCTCTAATTTATATAATTTGGAATTTGGATCATCTGCATTTTGTTGAAGGCTCGTGAGGTTGTCTACTGAATTTTAGGAACTATTAGGGGATGAGTTTGGAATAGATGCCACGAGCCTTTGATCTATTGCCTTGGATCTATTGACGGTTGAGTGAACTTACCTGTAAGTTCTCTAGAGTGTTTTCCTTTTATCTTGTTGTGAGTTGATGGGTTTTACCTTACGTATTGCTTTGGTTTTTGTTGAGGGTTGAGTGACAATAGACGTGGCTCCCCATTGGAACAAGCACGTGACAACTAGTTTGAAAACTACTTTGAATTATGAATTATGAATTTTTTCAACACTTAAGCTTGAAAATAAGCCATTGCTAAACAAAATAGTAAAATATGAACAAGAAGGCCCAGAAAACATTATGAACACCTCGAGAGGAACCAATGTAAATTGTGAAAACTTATAGAACAAGCACATGACTCCCAATTTAAAAACTACTTTGAAATTTAAAAATTTTCAACATTTAAACATGAAAATAAGCCATCGAAGGGCAAAATCATTAAATTGGCACAAAAAGGTCTAGAAATTATCATGAACACCTTGGGAGGGATCAACATAAGTTGTGAAAACTTACAGAACAATCATAGGACTCTCGGTTGGAAAACATTTAGGCTTGAAAATAGGCCGTTAGGGAGTAAAATCCTGAAATAGTCGTTAAACACCTCGGGAGGGACCGATGTGAGTTGTGAAAACTTACGGAACAAGAACGGGACTCCCGGTTTGAAAACTAAGTCCAAAAATGTACTTTGTCACACTTAAGCTTGAAAATAGGCCATCGAAGGCCAAAATTGTGCAACAGTGTAAACACCCCATTTTTGACTGTCCTCAAGACTTGGACGTCACCGCTTGAACACTCGGTGATCATCCATGTTCATGTTCGTCTGGAGTTCTCGGAGGTTTCGGTCGCGTGCCTTACCTCAAGACCTCTCGACTTGTTTGTTTTGTGCTTGGTTGTGCACCAAACACTTATGTTTTTGCTTCTGAGGGCAAGGAATGGCTTGTTGGCCATCCCCACACCTCACCGGCCGTGGCTTGAGGCCACCGGCCTTGTTTTCTTACTACCAGCCAAAGTTTTTGGTCGGTCGGCAATGTTTTTGGTTGGTCGGCCATTTTTGTTGGTCAATCGGCCATATTTTTTAGCCGACCCCTTTCCATCTGCTTTTGACAGATATTTTATGGCATCCACATTACACCCCCTCCATACACGTGTATGAAGGGATTTGCCTCTTGCTTAGCTTGCTTAGGAAGCTTGGCATTTGAACCTCTATAAAGAGGGAGCTCCTCCTCTCTCCTCCAAGGTTCAGACTAATTAGGTTAGAAAGTTTAGATATAGTTTTGTATCTATACTCCCTTGTTTGATTATATTTTGTGCCCTAAAGTGAGTTTTGTCTTACTTTTGCACTAGAGCACCTAGTATTACACCATCCTTGGGTTGTTGAGGCCTTAGAAGGTTGTTGTTAGGGTTCTTGGACTGATTTTGACCAAAGAAAGGTGCTGGAGCTTTGTTCCTAAAGAAGGTCTACAAGGGTGAGCATCCTTACTTTAGTTACCCCTTTCTTGCTTAGGCTTTTAGCCATTCTTGCTTATTGTTTTAAGCTTCGACTATAACTGATAAAAGTTTTCATTTTGTGTGCTTTAGAACTTTGTTTAAGGTCACATTGAGGTTTGGGGTTGTCTCCCCCCTCCAAGGCCTTGTTAGGCCTTGTTTTAGGCCATACCTTTTGGCCATTGTTTTGGTCTTTGCATGACCTCTCTACCACTGAAATCTAGAGAATTTTCAGTGGTGGAGAGGTGGTTTTGAGGTCCTAAAAAGGAGAGGGTCCCCTCTCCTTGTTGTCTTTAATGCTTGCATAAGTGGCTTATGTGGTAGCATGTGTGTTTAGTTTGTTTTAACTCCATTTCAGCATGTATTAGGCTTTGTTTTGCCATGATACACCTCTATTTTGAGTTGGTTTAGACATGCCATGTATGTTTCATACACTTGTCTTGTAATCCCATGATTTGGCCTTAACATGCATCATGTTGTAACATGTGTTTTTAGCATGATTTTGGCTCAACTCCATGAAGCTTTTAGCCTTGTTGTAGCATGCTTAAGCTCTGTTTTTCATTGTTTTGGTTATGCTTGCATTGTTTTGTATAGCCACCATGCAATTTAGCTTGTTAGCTTTGAGTGTCCAAGTTGCTAGCATGCTCTATGTGGATCATTTCAGTGGTTCGGCATCGCTTAGAATGTTATTTTAGTCCATATGTCATGCTTATAAACTTACACTTATCACTCCTTTAATGTTTTAAAGAGTTTGTGTTTTATGCCTCATGAATGTGTCATTGTGTATGCCAACATGTTTGGGTATTCGGGATGACATCTAAGCGGGTTTTTGGGCTCATTTTGACATGTCATACCTCTGATTTTGGTTGCTTAAATCATGCCATGTTTGGTTGTATTAGGTGTAGTGTAACACCTCTTTGATGGCCTTACATGCCTCATGATTTTGCCCCTTTGTTTTAGCTTGTTTTGGCTTTGGTCATTGCATGTTTTAGGCTCACTTTAGCATGATTTAGGACTGTTTTGGGTCATACTTGCCATATGCTCTTTGTTTTGTGTAGTTTTGGTTCAAGTCCCTCAACTAGTCTTAGGCTTCAGTCTTGAGCATGCCATGCTTGACTTGTTTATGTGATTTGGCATCACTCCTAGCTTCATTTCAGAGCATGTAATGTTGTCACATTTGCATGCTTTTCGTTCCTTTTAAGTGTGCTTAAAAGTTGCCCTTTTATGCTTAAGTATTGGACCATTTAGCATGCATGTTTGTATGTGCATTTGCCCTCGTGCCCTTAGCATTTTGGCTACTGATTTGGGCTTATTTGAGAGCTGCCTATTTTGGTTTAAGACCATCCCCGCATGTTGTTGCGTGCTTGCCTTGCATGTTGTTGCATACTTGGCCTATTAATATGTTGTTGCATGCTTAAGTGGTAGTGCATTTGGCATGCATTCTTTTGGTTTTACGTTGCTTAACATGTTGTTATATGTTTGCCTCACATGTTGTTACATGATTGAATGAAGTCACATGCTTGTTTGCATGCTTGTCTTTGCATATTGTTATATGTTAAGTGCCTTGTGCAACATTGTTTGTTTGCATGTTCATGTTGCATTAGCTTGCTTGCATGTCTAGGTTGCATAGCTTTAAGCATGCATTCCTTGCCCCATGATAAACCATGATAGAGGTTGGGGGTCCCTCATTTGTTTTGTGTGCATTTCATTTGACATTAAAATGCACACTTGGCACCTTTGGCCATCATGTATTGAAATGCGTGATTGATGGCCCGAGGGTCGAGAACCATACTCCTTTGAGTCTTAAACATGATAAGGAGGGTGGTGGCGCAAACATTGCTTTGAAAATGCATTGCCATGTTCTGTCTGTCCTTTGCTGCAGCAAAACAGGATTCTGCAGGAAGAGATGGTCGGTCGACCATCTTCAATGCCGGCTGGCCATTAATTGTTAGCCGAGATTACCACAAATGGTCAATGACCAGTTCCCCATGGCCGGTGGCCTCACCTCTTGGTCGGTGACATCCCACAGTGCTCAGGGAGTGATTCTGAAGCTTCCTTGGGACTTGTGAAGTTTTCAGAAGTACAGAGCAGTGTAAAGAGAGGCAGCATGAGTATGGCGATGGATTTCAGATCGGAGCCGAGCGTACATGTGTTCATCCCTCTTCCCGAGGCCTCTTTACTGCTTTCTTAGCTTAATTAATTCATTTAATTAATTAAGTATTATGTAACATTTAATTAGCTTGTTAGTTAATTAATTTGTATTATTCTTTCGGTCCTTCCCTCGAGAGGGCGCAATCGTGTAATAAGCGTGCATGTGTGTGATGCATGTCTTCCAACCTCTACTTCTTTCTCCCTTTTACTTAACCACTTACGATGGTTAGTTCTAGGGCATGTTTCAATTAGCATCCTTATGCTATGCATGTTTGCATCATTCATCTGTATTGCATGCACCAGGCTCGGCGCATCATGATAACTGCATAGTATTTCAATTCCAACTAGAATGCGTGTATCGAGGTGTTGCATTTCACATGCCATCTTTAGATTAGCCGAGCCTATTCTACTTATATTTTGTATGCGATACATTAGCCATTTTAACATGGACTTGGATCATACATTGATTACTAACATGTTCTGTGTTTTGGCTCGGAGTACACTGTGAGTGTTTACGATTTAGCATCTTGCATGTGTGTAAGTGTTAACATGACAGCATGCTTGCCATGAGACTAACTGCTTAGTTGATATAAACTGCCTGAATGCCTGTGGGTGAAGGTTGGATTACTTGAATTGGGACAATTCATTGAAATCCTCATTTTAGCCTACTTGCGAGTAGCAAACTTCAAACCATTTTCTAAACAAAACGGATATGCGATACTTTGTTCCAAATTAGGCGATCTAGTCTATATTTATGTGTTGTGCGCATCACATAGTAAATTCTAGCTAATTAACCGGAATAAGAACACATATGTTTTCAAAACTCGATATCATGCTTAGTACAGGCCGATCTTCGGATCGGGCGAGTGGGGGTGCTCATAGCTGACCTTCCCCAATCGTACCCAAGTTCCCGAGTCGAGGCAACTTTGGTGATGACGGACACGTGGCCTTAGGCATGAGTCAGGGTTTTCTAAATTCCCCCAAAATAAAATATTTAGGTGGCGACTCTGTATCTGGCAAAGCAGTCCATGCTTGACACTTCTTTCTTAAAAATCAGTTTTCCAAAACGATTTGCCGGATTTGGACTCTTTGGTGATCTATCAATCTCACCTCGCATATTGTGAGATTAGATTCAGAACCGTGACATATTGAGTCCGAACTGTGGAAAAGCATAAGCCCACGGGACGCGTCCACAAACAGCCATGAGACGGCCCGGGGAACACCTCAAACACCTCGGGAGGGACCAATGTGAGTTGTGAAAACTTACGGAACTAGCATGGAACTCCCGGTTTGAAAACTAAGTCGAAAAATGTACTTTTTCACACTTAAACTTGAAAATAGGCCACCGAAGGCCAAAATCGTGCAACAGCCACGAGACAGCCTAGGGGAACACGTCAAACACCTCGGGAGGGACCAATGTGAGTTGTGGAAACTTACGGAACTAGCATGGGACTCCCGGTTTTAAAACTAAGTCGAAAAATGCACTTTTTCACACTTAAGCTTTAAAATAGGCCACTGAAGGCCAAAATCGTGCAACAGCCACGAGACGGCCTGGGGAACACATCAAACACGTCGGGAGGGACCAATGTAAGTTGTGGAAACTTACGGAACTAGCACGGGAGTCCCGGTTTGAAAACTAAGTCGAAAAATGAACTTTTTCACACTTAAGCTTCAAACTAGGCCATCGGGGGCCAAAATCGTGCAACAGCCACGAGACGGCCCAGGGAACACCTCAAACACCTCGGGAGGGACCAATGTGAGTTGTGGAAACTTACGGAACTAGCACGGGACTCCCGGTTTGAAAACTAAGTCGAAAAATGCACTTTTTCACACTTAAGATTCAAACTAGGCCATCGGCGGCTAAAATCGTGCAACAGCCACGAGATAGCTCGGGGAACACGTCAAACACCTCGGGAGGGACCAATGTGAGTTGTGAAAACTTACGAAATTAGCACAGGACTCCCGGTTTGAAAACTAAGTCGAAAAATGCACTTTTTCACACTTAAGCTTGAAAATAGGCCACTGGAGGCCAAAATCGTGCAACAGCCATGAGACGGCCCGGGGAACACATCAAACAACTCGAGAGGGACCACTGTGAGTTGTGGAAACTTACGGAACTAGCACGGGACTCCCGGTTTGAAAACTAAGTCAAAAAATAAACTTTTTCACACTTAAGCTTCAAACTAGGCCATGGGGGGCCAAAATCATGCAACAGCCACGAGACGGCCTAAGGAACACCTCAAACACCTTGGGAGGGACCAATGTGAGTTTTGGAAACTTACGGAACTAGCACGGGACTCCCAGTTTGAAAACTAAGTCGAAAAATACACTTTTTCACATTTTAGCTTCAAACTAGGCCATCGGGGGCCAAAATTGTGCAACAGCCACGAGACGGCCCAGAGAACAAATCAAATACCTTGGGAAGGACCAATGTAAGTTTTGAAAACTTACGGAATTAGCACGGGACTCCCGATTTGAAAACTAAGTCGAAAAATGCACATTTTCACACTTAAGCTTGAAAATAGGCCATCGGAGGCCAAAATCGTGCAACAGGCACGAGATGGCCCGTGGAACACGTCAAACACCTCGTGAGGGACCAATCTGAGTTGTGGAAACTTACGGAACTAGCACGGGACTCCCGATTTGAAAACTAAGTCCAAAAATGTACTTTTTTACACTTAGGCTTGAAAATAGGCCATCATAGGCCAAAATCGTGCAACAGCCATGAGACGGCTCGGGGAACACCTCAAACACCTCAGGAGGGACCAATGTGAGTTGTGGAAACTTACAGAACTAGCACGGGACTCCTGGTTTGAAAACTAAGTCAAAAAATACACTTTTTCATACTTGCGCTTGAAAATAGGGCACCGGAGGCCAAAATCGTGCAACAGCCATGAGATGGCCCGGGAACACCTCAACCACCTCAAGAGGGACCAATGTGAGTTGTGGAGACTTACTGAACTAGCACGAGACTCCTGATTTGAAAACTAAGTTGAAAAATGAACTTTTTCACACTTAAGCTTCAAACTAGGCCATCGGGGGCCAAAATCGTGCAACAACTATGAGACGGCCCGAGGAACACCTCAAACACCTCGGGAGGGACCAATGTGAGTTGTGGAAACTTACGGAACTAGCACGGGACTCTCGGTTTGAAAACTAAGTCCAAAAATATACTTTTTCACACTAAAGCTTGAAAATAGGCCACCGGAGGCCAAAATTGTGCAACAGCCACGAAAGGGCCGGGGAACACCTCAAACATCTTGGAAGGGACCAATGTGAGTTGTGGAAACTTACGAAACTAGCACGGGAATCCCGGTTTGAAAACTAAGTCCAAAAATACACTTTTTCACACTTAAGCTTGAAAATAGGCCATCGAAGGCCAAAATCATGCAACAGCCACGAGACGGATCGGAGAACATCTCAAACAGCTCGTGAGGGACCAATGTGAGTTGTGGAAACTTACGAAACTTGTACGGAACTCCCGGTTTGAAAACTAAGTCGAAAAATGAACTTTTTCACACTTAAGCTTCAAACTAGGCCATCAGGGGCCAAAATCGTGCAACAACCACGAGACGGCCCGGGGAACACGTCAAACACCTCGGGAGGGACTAACGTGAGATGTGAAAATTTACGGAACTAGCACGGGACTCCCGGTTTGAAAACTAAGTCTAAAAACGCACTTTTTCACACTTAAGCTTGAAAATAGGCCATCGGAGGCCAAAATCGTGCAATAGGCACGAGACGGCCCGGGGAACACCTCAAACACCTCGGGAGGGACCGATGTGAGTTATGAAAACTTACAGAACTAGCACCGGACTTTCGGTTTGAAAACTAATTCGAAAAATGCATGTTAAATTGTATATTTTATGGATAAGGTAATAACTGTCTAACTTGCATTTTTTTTTTTTTATGTGTTTCTTTTTTTTTTTTGTAGATTCGAGATTTGATATGGACATGCATGGTAATTTGGAGGGCAAATGGTAGCTCATTTTGTGTTTTTGTTCATATTATCTTATATGTATTTTGGTTGCGTTGTAAATTTTATATTTTTGTTGGTATTACAAGGCATGTTTTGTAATCCGCCCTTGATATTTTATTTTTGTTGATATTAGTAGACTTGTTTTTTGTTGGATATTAGGAGATGTGTTTGGTAATCCGCATGCGGTTGATATTATGCTTTTGTGGATATTAGTAGACGTTTTTTTGTGGATATTAAGAGACATGTTTATAATCCGCATGCAGTTCATATTGTATTTTTGTGGATAGTGCTAAAATTCGATTGTGATATTTATGAAAATGAACAGATTTTTGTATTGATTTGTAATAGATATTTTATTGAACAGGTTATTGAAATGTGCAGGGAATTGTTCCTGAAAAGAAAAAAATTTGGAAGAAAATAGTATCTCCATTTTCAAAATTTTTAATTTTTATTAGTGACGAAATAAAAAAATGTCGCTATTAGTTTTCAAAAAACATGACGAATAATTTTGTCACATTTGCTGAATATTTCGTTGCTAAATTGAAATATTTGGTGACAAAATGTTTTTTGTCATTGAAGAATTTTCTTTTCTGCTCATTTTAGTGACGAATTTTTTTGTCACCTTAATTTATATCATTGGTGGGGAAAACTTTCGTCACTAAAATCTATTTGGTGACGAAATATTTTGTCGCCAAAAAAAATTAAAATAAAATATTATTTAGTTTTGGTGACGAAATTGATGTTATAGATGACGAAAAATTCAACATTCGGAGATGCCAAAAATCAAAAATAGGCGACAAAACTGTTTTTCGTCACTAAGTACTTTCAGCGACGACGTATAAGCTACGAACGTGGTGACAAATTTTTTTATTCGCAGATCACTTTAGTGACGAAAATTTGATGTTTGGAGACAAAATCAGTCTGCCACCAAAGACTTTTTTTGTTGTAGTATATTTTGAACCATCAGATCTTTCACTTTAGGAGATGACTTTAGCAATCCCACTCTAGAGGATCCTGATACCCTCCGCATGTCCCATTCTACATTGCTCCCATTCTTGAGCTGCTAAATTAACAAAAGACAGTTTGTAATTAGAACTTTTTTCACATTGTTCTTCACGTAGCACTGAATTACTTCTAGACATGCTCTAGCTTCAGCTACCAATGCGGACGAGGAGATGAAGAAAACTTTCATCCCCACAATTTAATTCCCTTTGTCATCAAAATACTAATAATTGTGTTTGGTGTCAGTTTTTTTGATTTAGTTTTTTTAAAATTGAATTTTTTTGTTTTCGTGTTTTTTTTTGTTTTTAGTAAATATTTTTAAAATTTTAAGTATTTTTTTTCACTTTTTTTAGATGCACATTACTTATTACTTAGATGTATTTAAAAAGTAAAATATTTGTGAAAAAATATTTCAAAAAATTAATAAATATACAAAAATATGAAAAATATATTGAATTTTTGTATTTTTGATATTTAGTGAATTTTTTAAAGATTTTGTTTTTTGCAAAAATTATACTTTTTAAGTGTATTTATATTAGATATGTCTAAAGATTAAAAAAAATGCTAAAAATATTAAAAAATTTAGTAAAAAAAAAATACAAAAAATAAGAAAGTAAAATTTTCTAAAAAATATTTTTAGAAAATCTAAATCCAGCAAAGTGAATACTACACGTGCACAATAAGTTTTTTAACAATCAAAAAGTAAAGGGAAACAATATTGAATTTTGTCATCAAAACTCCATAACATTGGGAAGAAAAAGAAACCGTATTAACATAAAAGTGAATCCAATTTATTTTCACTTTTGTCAAAATATTTATGAAAATAAATTCGAATTGTTAAGATTGTTTGTACATATGTAATAATTTCAATTTATTTTAAAAGTGTTTTTGACTAAATGTAAAATTTACAATAAAGGTAGAGTCACCAAATAGTAATAGTACACGTGCACGATAAGTCATTTAGCCAATCAAAACTTTGAGGGCAATTATATTGACTTTTGTCATCAAAACTCCATAACATTGGCAAAAAAATATTCCATATTTAAGAAAAAGTGAATCTAATTTATTTTGACATTAGTCAAATATTTATAAAAATAAACTCAAATTCTTAAGATTGTTTATGCATATACAATAATTTAATTTTTTTTTTGAGGAAATCATAAGGCAAATATATAAAAAGAAAACAAATAAATACATCAAGTTCAAAACACCACAACAAAGAAACTAATAGTAATCAGGAAGACAAACAAAATACAAGAATCATCACCCATATGCTCGGCAGCTTCAGCATCAACACCCTGCAAAAAAGAGCAAAATAAACACATATTCCAAATGATGGAAAAAGATAAGCACAAGATTGGAGCGACTGAGTCAAAGGGCTCTACGTCAAGGTGGCCGGAAAAGACTAGGGTTACTAATACTATCTTCAATTCGAGGCTCTCTTTTATGTTTGCCTTGATCCTGGTGATGGGGTTGAAGGAGTTCCACAATAGTTGTCATACCATCCGATCCCACATAGCAATTTCTTGGGGCTTGGATTCGCTTAGATCTCCCCACACGACACTTCATTACTCGCTCAAAAACCTATTCTAGCGGTACCTCCTCATGAACATCCATAACCTATTCAGAAATAGGAATATCCTCTACATGCTGTGATAATGATTCATTGACACTGGGGTAGAGTGCATTAGGTTGTACCTTTGGGTTATGAACGTCGGGCATGTCAACTTATTCCTCTATTGGGGGAATCTCTTGTGTTTGAACCTTGACCACCGACAAACTTTGCCAATGTAAGAACTGAAAAGACCTAGTACCTGTAAGGTTTTAACGCAAATTCTGATCAATGAGAAGAACATTCCTGCCCAAAAACACTTTCTTCTTCTGCTTGAGAGGCTTTGTGCAAGGAGCTACATTTGTGGTGCCCCTTTCTGATCGACTAACATTGCCTTCCTGTAGATTCTTGCTTTCAATAGGAACCTCCTTTCCAAAATCAACTCCTTTGACACAATTAAGCGAAGAAACTGGTTAGGAACTAGAAGATGGATCAAGAGTAACCATACTATTCAAATCACTATTTTGCACCCATGGCCTTGCCTGATAGTACTGTAGTAAGGCAATATGAGGGACTAGATCTTCATCCATAACATCTAAATTCTTGTTCATAAGAGTTTGCGCAATAGTTTCCCAATCCAAAAGGAAATCATCACAAAAGGTATCTTTAATTACATCAATTTCAAGAGGGTCCAAACCAGAAAACATGTTGTGAGGAGATAAACATTTCAAATTGTCTCTCTTCAAGTCCTTGTCCAGAGCAATACCTTTACCTTTTTCTTCCCTTGAGAATCGCCTAATAACCGATTTAGAGTTGAGAAGAAACCCTTTTTTCATGATAATAACACTCCAAAAACACCAAGGAATAAAAAGGAAAAGAGTAAAAGCACAAGAAACCTTTTTTTGTGTCCTAAACAGCAACGACTAGACCATAATCAAACGAGATTAAAAAAAAAAAAAAAACATAGGAAAACAAGACCCCTAGCGACTAAAAAAAAGAAGCAAAATGTACGGGAAAGAAATAAACCTTCTCGTATAATCTTGTTGATCAAGTTTGCGCTCCTCCGTACGTCGTTGCTTTACTCCCTGAAAACACAAACGTGAGCTAACCGGCAGGTGTGCGCGGGATACCTCTCTGATGCCTAAGTCAGCAAAATAGACAAATAGACAAAAGCTCTGTGTATTCGAGAATCAAAGTTGTGTTACCTCTCCATAGGTGATGTTATGAGCTTTTATAGGTTTTGCATGGCACAATCCTAGTAGGACTTTTACGCATCCATGTAGAGTCCTCCTAGGAGTCATACTCCAGAAAGACAATGCTTATCCTTCAACACCCCCCTCACTGCTTAAACTAAGTGAGATGGTTTTACCATGGTCGGATTCCAATATGACCGAGGTAAGCATGGCTATGCTAAGCCGCAGATTAGACCGAACTATAGCTAGTTTGGTTCTTCCTTTCACTGCTCTTACCTCGGTTTCTTATGTACAAACCATGATGTGATCAGACCGAGCTAACAAACAACAAGGTTCTGACCGAGATAACCACGATAAGCCATAACCGGCTAACTTTGAGTACGGTGACTGGGCTATATGCAAAGCTTCTTTAGACCGGACTAACTTCACGGTTCTTTCGGACCGGGATAACAATAAGGTTTGCCAGGATCGGGCTAACTACAAACCCCCTTTCATCCAGTCCTTTCTTACTGTGGCCCAAAGAATGGCTCATTTACCCAGCTCGGCCCATTTACCCATCTCGGCCCAATTTAGGTATAAATTACCCTCTCACAAAACAAGCAGGATCACAAAAAAACATAATAAAAGGAACCCTAGAATCCTGAACACCCAATCCTCCCTAAGATCGCAAATCCACAAAGGATATAAGAAAAGGGTGTTGTTGGGATATAGATCAGGAAAGGATTGGATAAATAAGTCAAATATAAGGGAGGGGGAGATTGAATCACCACCGAACAAAACCACCAGAGGCAGCTCAAAGCACAATCCGTTAAAACAATCTTACCTCAAGAACACCCTCTCCCCTTAAGAGAGACATGAATTGATGAAAGTGAGTTCAACAAAGTTTGATGTGTCTCGGAAAGATAGCTGGAAATCACCCTTCTGGGTAGCCGTAAATCACCCTTATAAGCTTCAATATTTTTCTCTTTCACTTATTGAATGTTTAGGGTTTAGGGTTTTCAATTTAAATTTTTTTGACTAAACATTAAAGTGACAACAAATGTAAAGTCATCAAAATAACAATATTACACGTTTGCAACAAGTTTTTTAGTTGATCAAAAATTAAAGGACATTATTAATTCACCACATGTGTTTGCATGAATGGATAAATGTCAACATGAAGAATGATGTGTAATTAAATTTGTAAAATTGTTCAATTAATAATAAACTTGTTTAGTGACACATACGTTCAATGTCTAATTAGTTTTGTTTAAATATATGTGTCCTACATAGTTGATCATTAACAAAAACATGGAATTAATGCGTTGAATTGCTAAGACTGATCGTGCATAATTTAAATTTACTTATTTTTAATATTTTTTACTAAATATAAAAGTGGCAATAATAGTAAAGTCATCAAAATACTAATATTGCACGTGTACATTAAGTTTTTAACCAATCAAAATGTAAAGAGGACACTTGTATTGAATTTTGTCATCAAACTTTCATATGATCAGAAAAGAAAAAACTCCATATTAAACAAAAAAGTGAATCCAATTTTTTTTGACATTAGTCAAAATATTTATAAAAATAAATTGTTTGTGCATATATCATAATTTAAATTTATTTAGATTTTTTTTTTACTTAAATTTAAAAGTGACAACAAAGGTAAAGTCATCAAAATACTAATATTACACGTGCACAATAAGTGCATGTTTGGCATCCCCTAAAAAAGTCAAAAAATTAAAAAATTACTGAAAAAGCAAAAACAGCTAACACTATTCATATGTTTGGGCGGGGAAAAAAAGTTTGAATAGACAGAGGGTAAAAGACAGAAATGCCCTTTTTTTGTTTCCTTCCAACAGTGCACTTTTTGGTGAAAAAAAAAAAACAGTGCAGCACAGTGCATTGCACGGAACCTGCACTCACATTCACTGATAGTGCAGCACAGTGGTCAGAAGGGTAGCAAGGTCATTTTGCTTGTTGATACAGTATTTTAATACACATTTTTTCGTAAAAAGTCAAAAAGTTATCCCAAGCATACATATTTTTTTTCTTTATTTTATTAGTAAAAAAGTCAAAAAATGCACTTATATAGTTCATCAGAAACAATCCCAAAGTTTTTTAACCGATCAAAAAGTAATGGGCAATTTTATTGAATTTTGTCATCAAAACCACAACATCTTTTTTTTTTTTTTTTGGGGGGGGGGGGGGTTCTATGCTAAAGGAAAGTGAATCCAAAATGTTTTGACATTAGTCAAAATATTTATAAAAATAAATTTGAATGGTTAAGACTGTTTGTGAATATATAATTATTTATTTATTTTTTAACTAAATGTTAAAGTGACAACAAATGTAAAGTCATCAAAATAATAATATTACACATGCTATGCGTTTTAGGTGATCAAAAATTAGAAGACATTATTAATTCCCTACATGTGTTTACATCTAGGGATAAATGTCAACATGAAAAATGATATATAATTAAATTTGTAAAATAGTTCAATTAATCATAAACTTGTTTAGTGACACATACATTTAATGTCTAATTAGTTTTGTTTAAACATATGTCTAACATAGTTAATCATTAACAAAAACATGGAATTAACATGTTGAATTGTTAAGATTGTTTATGCATACATAATAATTTAAATTCATTTTTTAACTATTTTTTACTAAATGTAAAAGTGGCAACAATGTTAACGTCATCAAAATACTAATATTACATGTCCATAATAAGTATTTTAACCAATCTAAAGGTAAAGAACAATTGTATTGAATTTTGTCATCAAAATTCCATAAGATCGGAAAAGAAAAGACTCCACATTAAAGAAAAAGTGAATCCAATTTATTTTGACATTAGTCAAAAAATTTATGAAAATAAATTTGAATTGTTAAGGTTGTTTGTACATATATAATAATTTAAATTTGTTTTAAAAATATTTGTGTCTAAATGTAAAAGTTACAACAAAGATAAAGAAAGTTATCCAAATGCTAACATTACACGTGCAGAATAAGTTTTTTAACCGATTGAAAATGGACAATTGTATTGAATTTTGTCATCAAAACTCGAAAACATTGGGGAAAAAAGACTCCATATTAAAGGAAAACTTAATCCAATTTATTTTGACATTTGTCAAAATATTTTAAAAAATAAATTCAAATGGTTAAGACTCTTTGTGAATATATAATTATTTTTATTTTTTTTCAACTTAATGTTAAATGACAACAAATGTAAAGTCATCAAAATAATAATATTAGAAGTGCGCAATAAGTTTTTAACTGATCAAAAATTAAAGGACATTATTAATTCACCACACGTGTTTGCATGTATGGATAAATGTAAACATGAAAAATGATATGTAATTAAATTTGTAAAATTGTTCAATTAATCATAAACTTGTTGAGTGACACATACATTCAATGTCTAATTAGTTTTGTTGAAACATATGTCCAACATAGTTGATCGTTAACAAAAACATAAACATGGAATTAGCGTGTTGAATTGTTAAGATTGTTTGTGCATATATAATAATTTAATTTCAATTTTTTAAATATTTTTTACTAAATGTAAAAGTGGCTACAAAGATAGAGTCATTAAAACACTAATATTAAACGTGCACATTAAGCTTTTTAACCAATCAAAAGGTAAAGAACAATTGTATATAATTTTGTCATTAAAATTCTATAAGATTGGGAAAGAAAAGGCTACATATTAAAGAAAAAATGAATCCAGTTGTTTTTGGCATTAGTCAAAAAAATTGTAAAAATAAATTTGAATTGTTAAAATTATTTGTGCATGTACAATAATTTAAATTTATTGTAAAAATATTTTTATCTAAATGTAAAAGTGACAACAAAGGTAAAGTCATCAAAATAATAATATTACACATGCACAATAAGTTTTTTAAATGTAAAGGGTAATTGTATTGAATTTTTGTCGTCAGGACTCCATAACATTGGGGGAAAAAAGACTCCATATTAAAGGAAAAGTGATTTATTTTGACATTAGTCAAAATATTCATAAAAATAAATTCCAATGGTTAAGATTGTTTGTGAATATATAATTATTAAAAATTTTTAAATTTTTTTTTACTAAATGTTAAAGTGACAACAAAGGTAAAATTATCGAAATAATAATAATACACGTGCGCAACAAGCTTTTTAGTTGATCAAAATTTAAATGTCATAATTCACTACACGTGTTTACATGTATGGAAAAATGTCAATATGAATACTGATATGTAATTAAATTTGTAAAATTATTGAATTAACCGTAAAATTAGTTTTGTTTAAATTTATGTCCAACATAGTTGATTATTAAAAAAAACATAGAATTAGCTCGTTAACTACTTGCATATAACTATAATTTCAGGGTAATTGTAACACTAATGTAAACCAAATTGATCAATAATTATTTTTTATTTTTGTCTTTTATTGCATTACTCAATCAATATTTTACCTTAATAATTATTTTTGTTTCTATTATGTTTTTCAATTTTGTTAATGGGAAGCATATAACTTCCCCAATCCTCCACTTCATATTTTATATTTTGATTAATGTAGTCTTTATTTAATATCTATCTCTCTATTTATTGTTTTAAATATGATTAGTCTTAAAATAAAATTTCTAAAAGTAACCAATTTAAAAGCAAGAAATTATTTTTTGAATTCGCATACACTAAATCAGCATATGACCTGTGTTATGAATAAATAAATAAAAATTTGAAAATATAGAATATATAAAGTGTGTATCTTTTCCATACCCTACTTAATTAGGAGGTATCTAAACGAAAGTGCTAAATTGAGAGAAACATGATAAACCTAAGATGGATTAGCTAGTAAGAGAAGAGGCATAGGGGAAGTGTTTAGAGGACTTTATTTTCTTTTTATTCTTAATTAGTAAAACAATTATTTATAAATATTATGAGAATTATATTAAATTATACAATTAACTATATAAGAAAAATAATAATACAGTACCACCAGTCCATCAATGACAAGCCCAACATCAATACAATAAAGAATTTCATAATTGGAAAAAAAAAAGAAGAAAAAAACCCTAAGAAAAGGCCTTAATAAGAAAGAAATAATAATAAATTATTTTCAAAATAAAGATTGACTAGCTACCAAAAATAAGGAAAATTTTACAATACACACCACACATCATATGCACTTTTATTTTAAAATGTTTGGTTATACCTCATTTAGTGTTTGGTTATGATTTTCTTTTTAGTTATGATTCAAAAAGTATGAAATTATGTACACCCTTCAAAAGGTGTGCACTATATATATACCTTATAACTAAAAAGAAAAATGACATAACTTTAATTTTTTGAGTCATAATTAAAAAAAATCCATAACTAAATACAACATGAGATATAACTAAAATAGTATCATAATAAGAAAATTAGTTATAACTAAAGAAAAAATGACATAATTAAAGGTGTATATAATATAGGGAAATTTTTTTTAAGGTCCCTAATAATAGTAATTTAGAAGATAAAGGACACTAGAAAAATGGGTGATGCATCAGGTCCCTCAACTATATCGCGCGCATTTTTAATTATTTCATGGACCAAAATACCCTTCACAAATCAACACAGAAACTGAACTGGATTCTGACGACTGAGTTCCATTCCAAATATCCAACCATCTTCACGAGCAAGAGAACAACAGAATTAGGGTTTCAATATCATCTTCACTATCGACATTAGAGTTTTATTATCTTCTACAAAAATCTTTCCCATTCATTCTTCACAAATTTCTCTGATCCCGTTTTCACTATTCATCGTCATCTCAGTTCATCTTCGTCATATTGCATCTTCATCTCAGGGCATATCAGTTTGTAATTAGCGTTTCATCCTAACTCTGGTAAGTTTTTCTACAATCCAACGAGTATTTCTCTCGAAATAAAGTTAATTGCATTTTATATTAACCTTCCATTAATTAGGGTTTCAATTTCGTCATAAAAAGCTACATGAATTTGAAAAAAGTTGTTTCTCTTTGTTTTGAACTAATTCTTGAACATGTTTGAGTGATTTTATCTGTAAATTTCTTTGGCATTTGAATTTCTTTGGTATTTGCTTGATGTATGTTTCTTTTTTAAATTTTCTCTAGCATGTTTATTTTGAAAAAATTATTTATGTGATTTGATCTTATTCTTGAACATGTTTGTGTCATTTTGTCTGTAAATTTCTCTACTCTGCAAATTTCTCTGGAATGTTTATTTTTCGCTGGAATGTGTAATTTTCTCAGGCATTTTCATTTTCTGTGCCTGCTAAATTTATGTTTCTTTTTTGAATTTTCTTTGGCTGTATTTTACATCTATATGTATTATTATTACTCTTTTGTCTGTGTCTAAATTTCTCTGGCATTTATAATTTTTTCTGGCCATATCACTTTTCTTCCTTGTGTGTCTCTATCATGTTTAATTTTTTCTAATTGTGTATGTAAATTTCTCTGGCATTTTAATATTATGGACTGGAAATTTTCTCTGGAATGAAAATTTTCTCTAGAATGTGTAATTTTCTCTGGCATTTTCATTTTTTGTACATGCTAGGTTTATGTTTCTTTCTTGAATTTTCTCTGGCTATATCTTACATCTATATGTAATTTGTAGTAATTTTTGAAAATTTTTCTGTCATGTTTATGTCGCTTTGTTTATTTTCTCTGGGAATGAAAATTAGCTGTGGCCACATGTATTCCACACGAAAACACCTAGTATTCTCTTGTCAGTGTCTAAGTTTCTTTTGAATTTACAATTTTCTCTAGCCACATTAGTTTTCTCCCTTGTGTTTGTCTGTCATGTTCAATTTTCTTTGGTATGTTTATTTTGTTCAATTCTTGGTTTCAATGTTGTGTAATTTTCTGTGGCATGTTTACGTTGCTTTGTTTATTTTATCTTGCTAATTGTGGAATGGAAATTTTCTCTGGCTTGTCATGTTTTCTTTTCTCTGTCATATTCATTTTTTGTGCTTTCTAGATATATGTTTCTTTTTTGAATTTTCTCTAGCTATATTTTACTTGTATATGTAATTTTAACAATTATTGAAAATTTCTCTGGCATGTTTATGTTGCTTTGTTGATTTTCTTTGAGAATGGAAATTTTCTGTGGCTAGATGTATTCCACAGGAAAACAATTAGTACTCTAACATTTAATTTTCAATGTCTAATTTTCTTTAACATTTATAATTTTCCTTAGCCACCTTAGTTTTCTCCCTTATGTGTAATTTTCTTTGACATATCTAATTTTCTCTAGCATATTCAATTTTCTCTGGGATTTAATGTTGACATCTTTATGTTTTCATCATTGTCTAGAAATGACAAAACGTAAAAGCAGCAAAACACCAGAAACACCAAAGCAAGAAACAAAAACTTTCTCAGTCTTCTTATGATCTAAGATTAAAAAGCAGAAAAACACCATAAACTCCTTGCCAAAACACAAAAGTCCAAGGTGATGAAGCAACTAGCATGAAGATGAATACCCCAACTTCAAAGGACTCAAGCTCAAGAGGGAAAAACCTGTTAAACTCCAAAGAAAGAGAGCTCATTACAGCATTCATATCGATCCAACCTCTCATTTGTTGTTTCCTTTTTTCAAACACTTAAATTCCATTCAAACCAACATGAAGAGCTTTAAAAGACCCCATTCTGGTATTTGATCCAACCTCTAACCACTAGAAGGATGGATCCAAGGAAATCTGATGATGATGTAGTTGCAATAATCCAACGTTACAATGAAAAAACAAAAGCATTCACAGTTGGTAAAAAGAACTTGACATTTACAACCAATGACATGACCTTGATTTTTTGTTTGCAAGGAGGTAAAGGAGCCACGTCATTAAGATACTCTAAAAAGCCAAAATTTGCATTCTTAAGGAGAAGATTCTCAAAGGACACAAGGCTCACTGGTCTTGTTTTTAAAAATGCCTTGGTCAAAGTAATGAAAGGAAAGCAACCAACTGACTTCAAAGATGTAGCAATCATTGTTACCTTATACTTGTGTCTCACCCTATTTTTTATAACAAGTTGGAATTCAATCGGGTAGGTTTTTATAAAGTACGTGAAACCTCTTGAATCAATGAAGTAGGATGATTGGCCAGAAGCAATCACATCAATATTCATCGATTCTATCACAACATTGCACAAAACTCCAGAAAAAGTTACGGGGTGTGTCATTCCATTGCTGGTAAGTATAATTTCCATTCAAATTTACAGTTATGATACTTACAAATTTGTGTGTTTAGCAAAATTTAATTACTTTAATTTCCATCACAGTATTGGCTATGTGAACATGCGAATATCATTGACTCGGAAGACAGTAACACAACTGACTTCTCAAGATGTGCCAAGTGGAACCTGCATAACTTGACCAAACAGCTGCAGAAGACACCAGTCCACTCTCTTGCATCTCGATAGGTTAGATTTCTATCACAAATGAAATCTCAGTGAAATTTCAAAATTTCTCTGACCACTAGTTTGTTTCCCTCCTTGTGCCTTGATTGATTGAGATCAATTTTCTCTAAACTTTCAATTTATGTTTCTTCTTTGATTATCACTGGTTTATTTCTGCCATTGTAATGAATTTTCTCTACAATCCAAATTTCTCTGACCACAATTATAACACATTAACTTATATGCCCTGATTAATTTTCTCCGATATCTGAATTATGTTGGTTGTTTCATAATTTTCTCTAGCCCATAAAATTATTTCTCATTGTGTGTAATTTTCTCTGGCCCATAACTTATGTGCATTGACTGATTGAGATCAATTACCTCTGAAATTTCAATTTATGTTGCTTCATTGATTAACACTGTTTATTTCTACCATTGTAATGAATTTTCTTTAGAATCCAAATTTCTCTGACCACAATTATAGTGACATTATTTTATCTGCCTTGATTAATTTTCTCTGATATCTAAATTATGTTGCTTGTTTCATAATTTTCTCTAGCCCATAAAATTAATTGTCCTTGTTGTAGACGCGCCTGTGGGCCTCACTACAGTTCGGACTCGATTTGTGTCACGGTTCTCAATCTGAACCAAAGAGTTCAAATCCGGCAAATCGTTTTGAGAAACAGATTTTTGAAAAGAAGTGCCAAACATGGACTGCTTTGCCAGATACAGAGTCGCCACCTAAATATTTTATTTTGGGGAATTTAGGAAACCCTGACTCGGTGCCAAAGGCCACGTGTCCGTCATCACCAAAGTTGCCTCGGCTCGGGAACTTGGGTACGATTGGGGAAGGTCAGCTATGAGCACCCCCTCTCGCCCGATCTGAAGATCGGCCTCTACTAACCATGATATCCGTTTTTGAAAACGTTATGTGTTCTTATTCCGATTATTAGCCTAGAATTACTATGTTATGCGCACAACAAACAAGTATAGACTAGATTGCCTAATTTGGAAATAAGCATTGCATATCCGATTCGTTTTGGAAAAAAATGTTTTGGAATTTGCTACTCGCAAGTAGGCTAAAACACGGATTTCAATGAGCTATTCCAACTCAGACAATCCAACCTTCACCCACAGGCATTCAAGCAGTTATATCACATAAGCATCTAGCCTCATGGTAATTATGCTATCATGGCAACACTCACACGCATGCGGTATGCTAAAGCATAAAAGCTCACCTAGTACTCCGAGCTAAAACAGAAACTAGTTAGTAATCATGTGCATGATCCTAGTTCATGTTTTTGAAATGGCTAATGCGACACATGCAAGGATGCAATCCAAACAGGCTCAGCTATCCTAAACATGGCATGTGAAATGCTGCAAATAACATGTACTCAATTTGGGATTGAAAATACGATGCAGTTAGCATGATGCGCCGAGCCCGGTGCATGCAAGACAAATGTATGAATGCACGCATGCATAGCATAAGGTATGCTAATTTAAACATGCCCTAATCTACCTTCATGAGCAGGTAAATAAAAGGGAAAAAAGAAGTGGGGTTGGAAGACATGCACACACGCACCCACACTTATTACAAATTTGCCCTCGCTCGGAGGAACCAAAAGAATAATACAATCTGAATAATGAATTACCTATCCTAGCTAATTAATTATTACAGACCCTCTAATTTAACAAATTAAATGCAGAAAAGAGATGACCGCAGCCCAGCCTCGGGATGCGCGAATGATGCATGCTCGATCCGTTTTGCCCGGAAACCTATAGCCATAGCACTACTGCCTCTTGCTTCTCTGAAAACTGACAAAGTCCCAGGGTATCTTCAATGAGCACTGAATAACACCACCGGCTAAGTGAAATGACCACCGGCCATGGTAAAATGCTGTCGGCTTTTGATGAAATTATCGGCCATTCGCTAATGGCCGGTCGGCACTAAATGTTGCCGGTCGGCAAAAACTTCCTACAGAAAACAGTTTTGACAGCAGCAGAGGACAGGTAGTGCATGGCATAGAATTTCAAGCACGTGTAAGCATGGTCATGTTCCTTATCATGTATTGAACTCAGGGGAGCATGGCCCTTGATCCTTGGGCCATCAATTGCGCATGATAGCCTAAGGGACCAAACTTGCCATTCAATGTAAAATGCATGCAACACAAAAATGAGGACCAAGACCCTATCATGTCAAAGTCAAGGGCCTCGGTGACCGAGGGTTAAGATGTGTTTCATCACTTGTAGTATGAACACCTCTCATCCTCACACTAGGTTTGACACCCCAAACCAAGCAATGCAACGCATGTTGTGCACACATGGCTCAAAAATGCAACAAGAAGCTAAGATGCAAAACATGTCAAATGTTATGCGATGCAAAATATCATGCAAACAACATGGTAATGCCACTAGCATGCAACACTACAAGCAATACTACAATGCACACTAGATAGGCAAGTATGTAAAGAGGTGGGCGTGCAACAATTCACAAACCATAAGGATACCACAACATGCAATGTCATGAGCATGTTACAAGATGCAAATATATGATCCATGGACTTACACTAAGATGGAGGACCCTCAGCCACACCCCAAAACAGTGGCCAAAAGTGATGGAATGATGGGCAAATACTCATGCAAACTTGCATACCGAAGAGCATACGGCTAAGGCATAAAAGAAGCCTTCTACCGCAACTATCATAACCACACATGGTATGAATAAAATAACCAAAAAAATAGAGTTTTAATGCATTAAAACACGCCCCAAAACCCTCATGAATGGCAACCCAAGTGACTTAAACATACAAGCATGCACAGTGCCCATTTCAAGGCACAAAACTACAACACCTCATGGCATAAAAGGATGATAAATGCTGTCATACAAGCATGATATAGGGACTGAAGTAGCACGAGAAGTGACTCCAAATCATTTAAACAACCTCACCAAAGCATGCTAATAACTCATTTGCTCAAGGCCAAAATTCTAGAATGCAAAGGAGCTATGTAAAACATGACAAACATGACAAAAACAGTGGCCAACAGACCTAAAGCATGACAAATCATGACCAAAAGCTTCAATAAGCTAAGCCAAATCATGAAGATATACTAGGCTAAACACATGGCACATTTCTAGGCAAGATAAAGAATTACAAAGCAAGTACAAGATGCATGCTAAGGGCTACAAATCCGACCAAAGATAGAGATATAACATGACTAATAGGCACCCAAAAACCTCTGAGATGGGACCAAAAACAACCAAGCATGCATGTTGCCCTTTTAAGCCAAAACAAAGGTGAAAGAAGGACAAAGGGGAGAGGGGTGTCCCCCCCTACACAAGACTTCAAAAGCACTTCATCACCACTAAAAATCCACTGGATTTCAGTGGTGAGAAGACCAACACAACAAAGTAAACAAAGCTTAAAGAAAAGGGCACCAAAATAGGCCAAAATAGGCCAAAAGAGGCCTAAGGGGAGGAGTTCGACCCCCAATGCCAAAACGCCCTTAATGAAAGATGTTAAGCACAAAAATAAAAGACTTTTTCATGTTATACACAAAGCCTAAATCAGCATGCAAGACAGGTAGAAAACTAGTGCAAGATTGGGAAAACTAAAGCAAATGTCTCACCCTTGAAGAAACCTTGAAGAACAGATGATCCAGCCACTCTCTACTGATCAAAATCAGTCCAAAACCTCAACAAACAACCCTCAATGCCTCTCAATCTCGGAGCAAGGTGTAATGGTGTGTGTGTTAGTGCAAAAGTAAGGTCAAAATGCACTTTTAGGCTTCCAAACACACCCTAAGGATGAGAGAGAGGGAGATATAGAGAGAGAGGATGATATATCAGATATATAGATATAGAAGCTCTGGTTTTTTGATTCAAAAGCTCCAACCCCCAACAAAAGGAGAGGATGAGTGCTTATATAGGTAAAGGCCAAGGTTCTAGGCTTCTCTAAGAAGCTAGATGAAAGGGGCAAAGGGTGCAAAGGGTTCTTGGCTTCTTGGAGAAGCTAAAACAGCTGGCCAAGCTTCCCCAAGAATCTTGGCCAAAGGGTTCAAGCTTCTAGAAGGAAAGGGGGTTCAAAGGTTCACACCAGCCAAAAACTGCATGGGGAGGAGTGATGGTGCATTCTAGCTGGCACAGCTGGCATGCACCATGCCTCAAGGGTGCAAAGGAGTCACACCGGCCAGCAAAAGAGGTCACCGGCAAAATAAAGTGCCGGCCGGCCAAATATAGTGCCGATCAGCCATTGATTTTAAGAAACCATGGCCGGTGGCACCCATAAACAGCCGGTGATGCTAGGGGAAGGCCGGTGGAATGTGGGGATGGCCAACAAGCCATTCCCCGCCCTTCAAGGCAAAAACACAAGTGTTTGGTGCCAAAACCAAACACTAAACAGTCGAGTTCGGAGATCTTGAGGCAAGGCGCGTAGCCGAGACCTCCGGGAACTACAAACGAACACAAACATGGATGATCATCGGGTGTTCAAACGGTGACGTCCAAGTCTTGAGGACGGTCAAAAATGGGGTGTCTACACTTGTGTGTAATTTTCTCTAGCTCATAAAATTTTCTCTAAAATTTGTATCCCATTAGTATGATTTAGATGAATTTTATCTAGCCCATAACTTATGTGCCTTGACTAATTGAGATCAATTTTCTTTGAAATTTCAATTTATGTTGCTTTTTGATTACCGTTGTTTATTTCTTCCATTGTAATGAATTTTCTCTAGAACCCAAATTTCTCTGACACAATTATAGTAACTGTTACGCCCCAAAATAACCCAACACAAATTTGGTACATCAATCGACATCCACTAAGGAATAATAGCAAAGCACCAACCTTTACATCATTAATCAATAGTTTGTACAAAAGTCCCACATGTAAGTTATACATTCAATGATGTGGAATACATGAATCTATAGTATGTAAAATATCAAATCCCAAAAACAAATTAAATGCCCTCGAGGGCTTACATCTTCCAAAACTTAAGCCTGGTTACACAAAAATGGTCTCTCAGACCCATACATGAATAGCTCCCGGCTAGCAAATTAAATCACAACAAAAATAGAGTCATTTACTCTTCAAAAAAATATGTTCACGCCCTCAACTCAGCGGACCACCACATATTTTCCTGCACCAAAATCCCATTGGGGTGAACATAAAGCCCAGTAGAGAATTCTTAACGAAGTATATACAGTTATGCAAGATTTCCAATATTAAATGCAAATGCCATGCAATGCCAATTAAAAGAGGATTTTATTTACATGCCTTTTAAAAAAAATCACCATGTTCAACAACAGTTTGAAATCTCAACAATTCTGAAATTTACAATTTTATTCAATGGGAGCGATAAATACGACTTAGGTAATCCTTAAGTTGGTGTCTGCAAGTAGGCTTAACTAGCACTACCAAAACCCCACTTTACCGGTTACTAACCGAAAGGGAAGTGGTACTTCCTCCTCGCGTGTTTTCGGTCTTTCATCTCAAACACTCAGGCCAACTTATCAATTTCATCTACACCTCCTATCCGGACTTACCAACGTATTTACCCCAAAAACATTTCCATAGTTTCATTTCATAACATTTCTTTCTCAACGAAAATATTTTCAAATCTCAATTCATAACTTGCATGATAACAATGCCAATACAATAGATGCTAAAAATCAATAATAATGTTGAAATAATCAATTAAATGAATATGCCATGCAATAGTTATCATCACTACATAACGTTTCTCCATCGTCAACTCTCTCAACGATAATTCATCATAATTAAACTTTCCATTTCCCCTTTCAACATTATTAAACATGATACTCATACTTTTATCTAATTTCATCACAATTAAATACTTCCACATTTCGTACTTAATCAACAAATGCCATCCCATAACTTTATCTACAATTTTAACTATAATTTCCATACCCATGTTTCACACATTCCATGCAATTGCATTATTTCTTTGAGGCATAACAACAAATTGGTTAATTTCATTGAACCCCAACCCATTTCAAGAACAAAATCCACAAATTTGGGTCCTTGACTAAGATAAGGTATCTCCTCACCTTTTAGAGGAACACACACACATCAAACATCATATCTCACACAAAAAGAGTGGAACCCTCAAGAATTTAACTAAAAAGATTTGAAGTATTGAAACCCTCTTTTAAAAATCTCTACACTCTTGAGCCAAAAATCAAAACCAACATAATAACTTCAAGAAACCCTTAAATCAACGCCAACCTTGCAAAACATGTATATATAACTCAAAAAAGTCCTTACCTTAAGCTTGATGAAGAGATTTGTTGAAACCCTAAAATCAAAAGTGTAGAACTTCAATCTCCCCCGCACAAAGTGGATTTCTAGCTTAGCTTTCCAATATTTGTGAAGAATGTTGGGTCAAGATCCTAATTGCAAGAGATCAAATGTTTTAGGAGCTTTGGTGTAGGAAAAGTAGAAAGAATGGAGAGGAAATGATTTTTAGAGAGAGAGAAATGAGCTAAAAGTGATACACATACAACCCTAAAGAGAAAAAAAACAGGGATTTCAGACTGCCCAGAGGCCCGCACATATGACGCCCACTCCCGCACGTGCGGAGCGTTTTCCTACACGCACGCCTTCCTCCCCGCACGTACGGTGGCCCCTCCCTGCACTTCACTCCGCACCTACCTTTTATACAGTGTGCAAGCTTAAAAAGACCCACTTTCCTGCACATGCGGCCCTAGTCCTTCAGCCCAGAATTTTTCTTGTTCGACTCCAGACACTTCGGACTCGATCGTGCACCCTCTGCAACAAGTGACACTCAACCCAGAATAAACAAAGACCGAAATTTGAGAAAAAGCTTTCGGACACAACAAACTCAAAGAGGACAATAAGTGAAGCGACGTACAATGAAACCGGTCATCACAACCTCTCTACCATAGGAAATTTCGTCCCCAAAATTTAAACAAACAAACCAACGAAAAAAATAAAAAAAAGGGTTCTAGCAATCATGACTACACTATCAAAATTTCAAATCGCAAAATCGATTTTCAACCAACATTTACCATCATCATCATCATCATCATCATCATTATCTCAAAACGACAATTGCTTATAATAGGCATCCGAAATGAAGCATTTCTAACAAAATATCATTCCACCACAACCCCATGCTTAGATTAACAATACATATAACAACATGTGATTAACAATTTTAACACTTTTCCTTTTGACACTAGGGAATATTACAATTTAAAACAACTAAGCATCCCCAAACAAATGCGGATACTTGGAGCGGACGTCCGCTTCCCGTTCCCAAGTTGCCTTCTCAACCCTATGGTGCCTCTACAACACCATTACTAACGGTGTAGTTTTACCCCTCAATATTTGCTCTTGGGTATCTAATATTTGAACTGGTTGCTCTTCGTAAGAGGCATCCTCATCCACCTCCAAATTAACCCAATCTAGCACATAAGAAGGGTCGGGTTCATACTTCCTAAGCATGGACACATGAAAAAGATTGTGAACCCCCGAAAGTTATGGTGGTAAGGCCAACTGATACGCCACTTCCCTAATTCTCTTCAATATCTCGAAAGGCCCAATAAACCTCGGAGACAGCTTACCGTTCTTACCAAATCTCATCAAACCCCACCTAGGTGAGATCTTGAGGAAAACATGGTCACCCACTTCGAAAGACAAAGGTCGTCCCCTCTTATCGGCATAACTTTTCTGTCAGCTTTGGGCCATAGCTAACCTCTTCCGAATAAGAACAACTTTCTCGGTTGTCTCCCTAACAATTTTCGGACCCAATAATGGTGCATCCCCCACCTTGGCCCAACAAACCGGTGATCTACAAGGTTGGACATACAAGGCCTCAAACGGTGCCATCTCAATTCTAGCTTGGTAACTATTGTTATAGGCAAATTCAATCAACGACAAATGTCTCTCCTAAGACCCCTTGAAATCAAGGACACAAGCTCTAAGCATGTCCTCTAAAATTTGAATGGTACGCTCCGACTGCCCATCAGTTTGAAGGTGGTAAGCGGTGCTAAAGGTTAACTTAGTTCCCAATGCCTCTTGAAGGCTTTGCTACAACCGGGCAGTAAAACGAGGATCTCTATCTGATACGATGGTTACAGGAACTCCGTGAAGTCAAACTACTCTTTAATATACAACTCTGCCAAGTGCTCAACTGAGTCACCGGTATGCATCGGAATCAAATGCGTAGACTTAGTCAACCTATCAACAATCACCCAAATGGCATCATTGCCCCGCTGTGTTCTAAGAAGCCTAACTACCAAATCCATGGTGACGTGCTCCCATTTCCATTCGACTATCGGTAAAGGTTGTAACAAATCCGCTAGTCTTTGGTGTTCGGCCTTCACTTGTTGACAAGTAAGGCACTTCGACATAAAGGATGCGACATCCCGCTTCATACCCTTCCACCAAAACTAACGGCTAAGATCACGATATATTTTGGTGCCTCCCAGATGTACCACAAGGCGTGAGTGATGGAACTCCCGAAGCACTTCCTCTCTACAAGATTCTGGTACAAACAAGCGGTCTAAGAAATGCACACTCAGGTCCGAGTGGACGTTCGAACCTTTCTCTTCCTTCCCGTTGGAGATTCTATCATGAATTGACTCTACTTCACGGTCTCCTTGTTGTGCCTTTATAACTTTACTAATCAAGGTAGGTTGAGCACCCAAAGTAAATAAAGTTGCACCTTCCTCGGACTTACCCAAGTGCAATTCAAACTTGCCGATGTCACCCAACATAACCCATTCCCGAATGGCCACACTCGCCAAACTACTCACGGATTTCCAACTTAAGGCGTTGGCCATTACATTGGCCTTTCCCGGATGATGGTGTAACTTGAAGTCATAATCCTCCAACAATTCCATCCACCTCCGTTGGCATAAATTCAAATCTTTTTGGGAAAACAAATACTTTAGAATCTTATGATCGGAGAAAACCTCAAACTTCTCACCATATAAATAATGCCTCCAAATTTTCAAGGCAAACACTCATGCTGCTAACTCCAAGTCGTGGGTAGGATAATTCTTCTCATGAGTTTTCAATTGCCGTGAACTATAAGCTACAACCTTTCCCTCTTGCATCAAGACACAACCAAGCCCATCCCGAGATGCATCACAATAAGCGGTGTAACCCAAACCTTTTTTCAAAATTAGCAACATCGGTGCGGTAGTCAGTCTAGTCTTAAGCTCTTGACAAGACTTTTTACAAGCCTTACTCCATACAAATTTGACCCCATTTCTAGTCAATCTAGTCAAAGGCGTGGCTAGTCTAGAAAAGTCCCTTACAAAACGCCGATAGTACCCCGCCAATCCCAAGAAACTCCGGATCTCAAAGACATTTTTGGATTGTCCCCAATCCTGTACGGCGTTTATCTTTGAAGAATCTACAGTGACCCCCTCTCTTGACACTACATGACCTAAAAACTTCACCTCAGTGAGCCAAAACTCGCATTTCTCAAATTTGGCATACAACTAATACTCCCTAAGTAAGTCAAGCACTACTTTCAAGTGAGTCTCGTGTTCTTCCTCGGAAGTCAAATAAATTAGAATGTCGTCCACAAAGACGACCACAAAATGATCCAAGTATTCTCTAAAAATTCAGCTCATCAAATCCATAAAGGAAGCCGGTGTATTAGTCAACCCATATGGCATTACAAGGAACTCATAGTGGCCATAACGCATACAAAAGGCCGTTTTCTGGATGTCCTCCTCCCAGACTCTCAACAGATGGTACCCCGACCTCAAATCTATCTTCGAAAAGCAACAAGACCCTCTAAGTTAGTCAAACAAGTTATCTATTCTAGGTAAAGGATACTTGTTCTTAATGGTAACACGATTCAACTTATGGTAATCAATACACAACCGCAACGACCCATCCTTCTTCTTCGCAAAGAGAGCCGGCGCTCCCCAAGGTGATGTACTAGGATGAATGAAACCCTTATCTAAAAGCTCTTGGAGTTGAATCTTCAACTCATGCAACTCCGCGGGTGCAAATCTATACGGCGCCATGGAAATTGGTGCCGTTCCAGGCACTAAGTCAATGGTGAACTCGATCTTGCGGTGAGGTGGCAAACTAGTAAGATCATCAGGAAATACGTCCAGGTATTCACAAACTACCCTTGGCAACTCAACACGAGTCTCGTCACTCTCACCATCCAAGAGAGTATCAAGAAGGCCGCTAAGCTCGTTTCTACTACGAGGGTCAAAAACTGGCGACAAGACCTTATCAACCCTGTCTCCCAGAAAGTAAAAACAATTACCACTTGAGGTGCACACTGTGACCCTCTGATGAAAACAATCAATCACTGTTCGGTACGAAGATAACCAATCCATGCCTAGAATAACATCAAAACTCAACATGTCTAGCAACACAAAAGCAAACAGGAGTCGACGCCCAGCGACCTTTATCTCACAACCACGACACCCCCGATCTAAGTTAATTGTACCCTTAACTGGTGACTCTACTCTGAGCGGAGACGCTAACCGTGCCACCTCTAATCCCAATGTAGATGCAAATGCAGGAGATATGAATGAATGAGACGCACCCGTATTTATCGACACATTAGCCAAAGAATTACATACAACGAAAATACCTCTTACAATTGAGGATCCCGACAACTGCTCTGGCACGGTAACGGTATACATGTGCCCTTGTGGCCTCTGATCAACCTGCTTATCTCTCGGAGCATAGGCCTACTGCACTAACTGAGCCAAAGCAGCTCCCTGATTAGCTCATGAAGTTTGGACTGAATGAGCCTGCAAGTGGCTCTGAGTCTGCCTCGACCCTGATGCGCTAGATGCGCCTCCGAACTACGGGCAAGCTCTCTTCATATGTCCTGATTGACTATATTGATAACAAGTAGGCCCATGCCCCCTATTCTAAGGCTGACTCTGAGATTGGTTTGGTGGTAGTGGTGGCAACATCTGCTGTCCTCCTCCCTTCTATGGACATGCAAAGGCATTGTGACCCGGTTGGCCACATTTAAAGCAAGAGAAGCCATTCGGTGCATTCTTCTCCAGGCTCGCACTAGGCAAGGGAAAGGTGGATCTAGACTGCTGCAGTTGGGACTGGGATGTAAATGTGTTCCTACTCTTCTTATTGGGCCTAGAGTCCCGTTGTGACCCTTGACCCCTCAACCTTGAGCTTCGGATTCTCTCCTCCTCAGCCTTCATGGTAATCTTAACGTGTGTCGCCGCTTCCACAATTTGGTCATAATTCTGGATCATGTTCTAAGCAACCTTGAACAAGATTTTGGTCCTAAGCTTCTTTTCAAACTCAATGCAACGACGCTCTTCCATTGCGACCAACTCTGGTGCAAACCAGGACAAACTAGAGAAGGCTGCTTTAAACTCGACACGGACATATTGAGTTGCTTAAGGTCTTGAAATTCCTGCCTCAACCTCTCCCTAACGGTGGAAGGTAGGTACTTGTCTTGGAAGGCTATTACAAATGCTTTCCATGTCGGTTCTATTCAGCCCTTGGCGTATATCCACCGTTGGCCCGCATCCCCTTTGAGATAGTAACTTGCAAGAGTCACTCTATCTCACTGTCTTCGATATGAAGCATCTCAAATGTCGTCACTGTCTGCTCGAGCCATTCATCCGCTTTCTTAGGCTCAAGGTCACCATAGAACTCGTCCGGTTTGGCTTGCAAAAACTCCCCAGTGAGAAAGCTTGCCCTCGTCTCTACGGCGTTCTCTCTAGCTTGGTTCTCCGCCCTTAGTATGTTCATTGACTCCCTCAAGGCCCCCGCCATTTCTCGGGCTAGGGCCCCCGTTGCGGCTTGACCCGCTTGCCCTTGAATTTTTGCTTGCCCTACTTGCTCGACCATATTAGCTTGGCCCAATCCCTCCTCATGCATCGGGACCTCATGGACCCGTACCTCGTGCACACCCCGGCAAGCCCTGCCACGCCTTCCACTTCTACCACCTCTATCGCATGGGTTTGAACCCTTTCTAACATCCTAATTAAGGAATAAGACAAACAATTTAGCATATAATCTCAAATGTGCTCGCGAATCTTCTCACTCTTTTGTGATGAGATTCATCCCACGAAAAACCAAGAATTCTTAGTGGAATGAGTATTTATCAAGTACCCTTCTAATAAGACCTCAAGGAATTTAATAGGTGCAAATAACATCCCAAAAGTCCAATCCCATAACCATATAGTCACATAAGCATGTTATCACATAATCACGAAAAAGAACAAGACATTTCCTAATCATGCGAAATGAACCCACTGTGGCAAAACAACCACTTCCTGCGAGCCCTAAGTATTCAAACCCTGTAGCTTTGATACTAAGTTGTAACACCCCAAAATTACCCAACACAAATTTGTTACATCAATCGACATCCACTAAGGAATAATAGCAAAGCACCAACGTCCACATTATTAATCAATAGTTTGTACAAAAGTCCCACATGCGAGTTATACATTCAATGATATAGAAAACATGAATCTATAGCATATAGAACATTAAATCCCAAAAATAAATAAAATACCCTTGAGGGCTTACATCTTTCAAAACTTAAGTCTGGTTACACAAAAATGGTCTATTGGACCCATACATGAATAGCTCTTGGCTAGCAAATTAAATCACAACAAAAATAGAATCATTTACTCTTCACAAAATATGTTCACGCCTTCAACTTGGCGGACCACCACATCTTTTCCTGCACCAAAATCCCATAGGGGTGAGCATAAAGCCCAGTAGAGAATCCTTAACAAAGTATATACAGTTATGCAAGATTTCCAATATTAAATGCAAATGCCATGCAATGCCAATTAAAAGAGGATTTCATTTACATGCCTTTTAAAAAAATCACCATGTTCAACAACAGTTTGAAATCTCAACAATTCTGAAATTTATAATTTTATTCAATGGGGGCAGTACATACGACTCAAGTAATCCTTAGGTTGGTGTCTGCAAGTAGGCTTAACTAGCATTACCAAAAACCCTACTTTACTGGTTGCTAACCGGAAGGGAAGTGGTACCTCCTCTGCGTGTGTTTTCGGTCTTTCACCCCGGACACTCAGACCAACTTATCAATTTCATCTACACCTTCTATCCAGACTTACCAACGTATTTACCTCAAAAACATTTCCATAGTTTCATTTCATAACATTTCTTTCTCAACGAAAATATTTTCAAATCTCAATTCACAACTTGCATCAATGTAATGATAGCAATGTCAATACAATATATGCTAAAACTCAATAATAATGTTGAAATAATCAATTAAATGAATATGCCATGCAATAGTTATCATCACTACATAACGTTTCTCCATCGCCAACTCTCTCAATGATAATTCATCATAATTAAGAGGGTAATTTGTGAACAAATTGGGTTGAGCTAGGATGAGTCTTCTTTGGAAGTTGGGTCATGCAATAGGCCAAAGAGATATTTTGTATTTCAGCTTTGGGCCGAGGTAGGTACCAGGACGGTTGGATGTGTTGCTGGAATTGGGACCTATCTACCTTCTGACCGAGATGATAATAGGGCAATGGGCCGAGCTGGGTGTAGCTCGGTAGGATGCCAACCTGTAGCATGGTCATCACGGGTCACCAATGTTGAGCACGGAGGCGAAGTAACTTGGTTGACCGTAATGTCAGCCAAGGTAAAGGGTTCAACCATCTCACTGGGCTTGCAGTGATGAGACTCCTAGGAGGACTCTGCTAAGGAGAGTACAGTCCTACTAGGATTGTGTAAACCATCTCACTTGGTTGGTAGTGAGTAGGGTGTGTGATTCCTAGGAGGACTCTTATAAGGAGAGTTGAAATCCTACTAGGATTGTGCCAGATAGAATCTATAAAAGCTCATAGTAGGACCTATGGACAGGTATCCCAATTCTTACTTTGGAATTCAGGTGGCAAAGCAACGACGTTTAGAGGAGTGCAAACTTGATCAATAGGATTATATGAGAAGATTATTTCTGTGATCGTACAATTGGCGCCGTCTGTGGGAATCGAACTTATGAAGAACGAACCTCTTGATTAAGTTCTCTTTCAACTGATTTCAATGGCGCACAATGAAGACTTACCACACTCTGCCATTGATGGGCAAACCCTGGAGGGGGGGCGGAAGGTGCGGAGGCTTACCTTTTATCCCACCTATGGCACAGTTAGATCCCCAGTAACGGAACCTGCGGATGGATAGCCGTGAAAGACGAGGCTCCAGTCCTCGTCACTCCCAAAGCCCTAAAACGCAGAGGCGAAGGTTGGATCCTCAAGTTCTAGAAGATCGGGTAAGGGAGCAAGACGAATTGATACGGAGGATGGCAGTAGACATGGAGACAATGAAGCGCCAGATAAAGGGCAAAGGGGTGGCAGAAGAAAAGGTGGGTAAGAGCAGGGCGCACCTTCGCCACTCAAAAGATCGTGATAGACAAGTCACACCATCATAAGTTGAAAGTAGAAGCCTCAGGTCAGGCGATACACAATCAAGGACTTCCAGGACTCGTTACTCTAGGTCTGAGAGAAAGAGGACTAAAAGGTTTTACACAGAAGGAAGCAGCTATCGTCCCACATTTTCACACCAAATGACATCTAGGCACACGGAGTTGCCTAGGTCGGCGGACCTGTGGATAGTTCTTGAAGAAAGGGCTCGAATGAGAGAAGACACTCAGGCTCGTGACCCCCGCAGAGTCTCCACATTACAACGGTTGGCCCCTAGAACACATGGGAGTGTCGAGGTTGGAATGCTAGAGCCGCGTCTTGCCTATGAATCGGCAGATAAAGCATTAGCAAGGTTGCAGAGCTCGCCGTTCATTCTGGTGATAGAGAACTTACCATTACCCTTCGGCTTCCACCACCCTAAATTCACTATTTATGAGGGAAAGTCAGACCCCTTTATGCACTTGAGCCACTTCCGCCAGGTTATGGGGGTGTATCGGCAAAACGAGGCTCTAATGTGTATCATATTTCCTTCCAGCCTTGGTGACTTGGGTCTAACATGGTTTGAAAGGTTGCCAAAAGGTAGCATAGTTTCATGGGCGCAACTAGCAGAGGCATTTGTGACTAGATTCAGAACAAACACCAAGACACCTGTAGAGATTGACTAGTTTCTCTTCACAGATATGGGCGAGAAGGAAACATTGAGGTCTTACAATAACCGGTATTGGGAGACTTTTAATCAGATTGGAGATTGCCCCACAAATCTAGCTATCGCACAGTACAAACGAGGTTTGCCGGCTGGCAATAAGTTGAGGGATTCAATGACAATGACGCCACCCCTTACTATGGAAGCCCTGATGGAGAGAGTGCACCAACACATCCGGGTAGAGGAAGATGGGGCGCGCACCAAGGAAGAGTCTAGCATAACAGCGATACTAGACAAAAAGCCTTTGGCGAAAGTTAACGCGGTTGACAAGTAGGACCGACCGTGCAAAAGTCTTTGCCCAACTGGGGGCAAAGTGAATTGACAGGTTTGACTAACTCTTTCTAACAAATCTTTGCCCGACTGGGGGGCAATCAAGAAGGTTTGTAGGTTTGACTAACACATTTTTTCATTCTTCAGCCGAGATAAGGATCTAGGCTCAAGAAGGTTGGTGGGTTTGACTAACACTTTTTGCTTCCTCAAGCCAAGATAAGGATCTAGGCTCAGGGACGTTGGCAGGTTTGACCAACACTTTCTTTCTTCCGCTAGCCGAGATAAGGATTTAGGCTTAGGAAGATTGGTAGGTTTGACCAACACTTTTTTCTTCCTCTAGCCGAGATAAGGATCTAGGCTCAGGAAGGTTGGCAGGTTTGACCAACAGTTTTCATTATTCCTCTAGCCAAGATAAGAATCTACGCTCAAGAAGGTTGGCAGGTTTGACCAACACTTTTCATTCTTCAGCCATGATGAGGATCTAGGCTCAAGAAGGTTGACAGGATTGATCAACACTTTTTCATTCTTCAGCCGAGATGAGGATCTAGGCTCAAGAAGGTTGACAGTATTGACCAACACTTTGCAATTTGTAGCCGGGATAAGTATCTCGGCCAAACAAGAAAATGCGAGCAGGAAATGGTACACTATAATAAAGGAAAAGCGCTGTGACCGAGCAAGAAGTACAAAAAAAAAAAAAATTATTGATTAAAAGATGATTACAAAAGGTGGGACATATAGCCCGGTTAAACAGAAAGAACAACTCGCCGTACGATTGCGAACTCGAAGGATATAAATGTTGAAGGCAAAAAGGCGGGGCTGTTCAAATTTTTGGAGGTACGTAACAGTTGTAACAGGAGAACGAGAATAATAAGGGCACGCCACGTATCCTGGGAATGACGTCATGCCAGATTAGTGGAAGGACATGTTGAGCAACTGACAAGACTTATTGGGGCTGAACGAGCTATGAAACCGAACAACTTTTCTAGCTCGGTAGAGTAGGGCGTTCTTAGCTCAGCTGGAGGAAAATAATCCCAATCATGCTCCGCAGATGGAATTAAAGGGCAATTGAGAGGGTAATTTGTGAACAAATTGGGTCGAGCTAGGACGAGCCTTCTTTGGAAGTTAGGCCGTTGTAGACCGCCCGAACTCTTTTCGCGCGCCCCCATTTCGGAGAGGGCGCGAATCGGGTTCTAGCTACTATAGTTCGGACTCCTGTCACAGTTTTGAATCTAATCTCACAAAGTGCAATGTAAGATTGATAAATCACCAAAGAGTCCAAATCCAGCAAATAGTTTTGGAAAATCGATTTTAATCAAAAAAAAGCGCCAAACATGGACTGCTTTGCCAGATTTCAGAGTCGCCACCTAAATATTTTGTTTTGGGAAATTTAGGAAACTCTGACTCGTGCCTAAGGCCATGTGTCTGTCATCACCAAAGTTGCCTCGGCTCGAGAACTTGGGTACGAGAGGGGAAGGTCCTGAAATGAGCACCCCCGCTCGCCCGATTAAAGATCGGCCTCTACTAAACATGATATGTTGTTTGATAGACACATGTGTTCTTATTCCGATTATTAGCTAACTTACTATGTGATGCGCTCAGCATACAAGTATAGACTTAATCACGCGGATTGGAACAAAACAACTCATGTTTGTTTTTGAAAATGGTTTGAAAGTGCTACTCGCAAATGGGCTAAAGCGCGGATTTGCCACCCTCAAGTGGGCTTAGAAAAACATGATTTGCCACTCCTCAAAGTGGGCTTAAAACTCACAATCATCGAGTTGTTCCAATTCAGGCAATCAAGCCTTCACCCACAGGCATTCATGCAGTTAAACACTTAAGCAAATAGCCTCATGGTAAGCATGCTATCGGGGCAACACTTACACTCATGCAAGGATGCTAAAGCATAAACACTTACAGTGTACTCCAAGCCAAAACAGAAAACTAATTAGAAATCATGCATGATCCTAGTTATGTTAGATGCCTAATGCAACGCATGCAAAATGAAATTAAATAAGCTCGGCTATCTAAGATGGCATGTGAATGCAACACTTGATAACATGCTTTGAAACACGTATTCAAGTAAGTATTGAAATACGATGCAGTTTGTATTATGCGCCGAGCCCGGTGCAAGCAAAACAAATGAATGATGCAAACATGCGAAGTATAAGGTATGCTAAACAAAACGTGCACTAAACTAACCATCAAAAGCTGATAAATAAAAAGAAGAAAGAAGTGGGGGTTGGAAGACATGTACACATGCATGCACCCTTATTACAACAATATGCCCTCGCGACGGAGGGTCCGAATAAGCTAAGCTAATCTAAGCTAAGCTAACTAGCTAACTAATCTAATTAAACTAATTAGACTAATTATTACAAATTAAACGAATAACTAGCAAACTAATTACTAATTATTACAACATCTTAATTAATTAACAAATTAATTAATTTACAAATTCAAGCTAACTAACAAATAAAGCTTTAAACTATGTTGCTCCAGCAAGTTGAAGAAGTTTGAACATGCATACCTCAGTTTCTGCCTCGAAAAGCTCTTCGGTTTGTTCTCTTGAGGGTCTATCTACAGGGTGTCTTCGAGAACTTGCTATTGGATCTCACCAAAACAGAGCTGGGGAGTGCACCAGTGGCCTGCCGGCCATGAGAAGCTTCTGTCGGCCACCTGCCGGCCAAGGATGCAAGGGTGCCGACCATCAATGTGGCACTGCCGGCCACTGGTGTGCTGTGACACCAAACTGCAACAGAGCACAAAATAGAGGAAAGGGAGGGTCACCCAAGGGTATGTGTGTACCATGCCACTCCATATCACCTCAAAACGTCAAGGGAGAGACACCATTGGATCCAAGACCATCAATCAAGCATTACAACGCATGATGGCCAAAAATCCAATCTTGTACACATTTAATAAATGCACAACAAACAAGACTCTAAGACCAAGGCCTTATCATGAGTGATCAAAGGCAATGGAGACAAAGAATGATTGGCTCACTTTCATCACTTTGAGTATGAAGTGAACCAATCCACCTTGTGCTCAACATAATGTCCGGCTGAACACTATGCAATGCAAACAACATGCTATGCAAACAATATGCTAATCTTGGTATGAAACACAAGACTCTAATATGCAAACAACACATGCATAACATGTTAAGAGACTTAAGCATTAAAACTGATGAAGGACACAACACTAGGACCATGCAATACAATGCTCAATGGACTAAGCCAGCCCTAAACAGACCTCATGCATGCCAAAACAGTAGCCAAAATGAGCTGAAATGATAGCATGAAAGCAAGAAAAAGCATGCTCAAATGATGGCTCGCAAGTAAGGCCCAAAGCTCAACTCTTAAACACATTGAAAGAATCAAAAATGTGAAAGTGTGACTAAGCTATATGCTCTGAAATCATATGTGAAATGATGTTAAGGCATGCAAACAACTCAAGCTTAGCATGCAAGAGGCCCTAAAACTCAAAGTTAGTCAAGGCATTCACACAAGAGGCATGCAACACATAGCCTAAATGACTAAACCAGCTCTGGACAGAGCTCAAACATGCCAAGTTAAAGGCCAAAAAAATGCTGAAATGGTAGCCCAAGAGCTAAGACAAGTATGCATGCAAATTGGCTCATGATCAAGGCATAAGGCATTACTCTCTAAAGCACCAAAAGAGTGGAATATGTGAAAGTGTGACTACACTATATACACTGAAGTCATGTGAGAAATGAGGTTAAGGCATACAAACACCTCAAATAAAGCACACAAGAGACTTTGAAACTCAAAGCTAGCCAAGGGCCTTTACACTACAACCATATAAAATAAGCCTCACATGGCCAAGACCACTTAAAACAGAGTTTAAGCATGGCAAACCATGAGCAAAAACATGCTGGAGTATAGCCAAAACATGCTAGAATTATAGGCTAAAACATCAAGTATGTTAAGCTAGTAAGCAAGATTTACACTACAAGTGTAAGAAGCATGCAAGCAGTGGCCAAGCCAGCCACAAACAGAGTTCGAGCAGGTCTAAAAAGTCACAAAAATGTGCTTGAACAAAGCCACAAAGAAGTAGAAACACATGTTCATTTGGTAAGCCAATAAGACATGCAAACAAGACAAAAGGAGAGGGACCACCCTCTCCTATTTTGGACCTCAAAACCACCTTTCCACCACTGAAATTCCTCTGAGTTTCAGTGGTAGAAAGGCCAAGCAAAGATGGTTTGAAATGCTTTAAAAACAACAAAGGAGGGTGGACTACCCCTAACTTCAAAGAGGCCTCAAACCATCATTTTAAACACTTAAAAATAGAGGTTTTTGTAGTTGACAACTAGGCCAAAATCAGCATGCAAATGTGGCCAAGATTGTGAACAAAAATAAGCTTAAAAGAGAGAGATGCTCACCCTTGAAGCACAGCACAAGAACAACCACTTTTCTTGAGCCAAAACCACCTTTTGGAGCTCGAACAAAGTCCCAAGCTACCTCAGCCCAAAGACGGTCCACTCTTGTTAATGGTTTGATAGGTTGAAGATGGTTGTATGCAAGTTTCTAGCACAAAAGCTTTAGAGAGAGAGGAATCTAGAGAGAGGTTTGTAGAGAGAGTGGCTCCCAAAGCTCTTTCCAAAATGTTTTGAACCTTGAATCCATGGAGAAGCCTCTTTATATATAGCAAAATACAAGCTTTAGGTCGAAAATATCTCAAGAGAGACACCTGTACCAGCTGGACAACAAATATCTACCAAAAACTATTTTCTGCCATCAATGGTTGGCACTTGATCACTGTTGGCTGGCACTTTATCATTGTTGGCCGGCATGGGGGCACTTCTAGATGGCAAGGGGCCGGCACATGACCAAAAAATCCCATTCATGGTCATAAACTTCCACCTCTGGTTGGACAGAAAAATTTACTTTTTGGGCCCAACTTCAAATGGGAATATCTCCTTCTTATGGACTCCTTTGTAGGTCATTCTTGAGCCTAAGTTAAAACCCTAGAAGTCTTGTTTCCAATGGTGGCAGCCTCACATCAAAATTCCAATTTTACAAAAAGTTATGCTCATTTGAGTGAAGACTGCTCAGTTTCGATCCTATTGGGATTCATGTCGAACTTCTTCTCCAACTTGTTTTCTTCTCTGCTCTCTCATTTTTCTCAACTCCAAACCCCTAAACAAGGTGTTTTGAAAGATTTTCCAAAGAGTTCATCTCTCTTCCATTCATTTCCACTTTGTCCTTTGCTCGGTTTATCGAAAAGCACAACATTTAACAAAATACGAGCGTCAGAACATCGTAGGAACTTTTCTCAAAAATATTTTGAAAGAGAGGGTTTTAAGGTCTCAAAATCTTTTGATCAAGATCATTTTGGTCCAAAAAGGGGTATGAAGTTGGGATTTGACTCTCTCTTTGCCGAAGAAATCGAACCCTTGCACTGCACAACTTTCATTACCAAGTAAACCATCAGTGGCGCCTAAGTCTTAAGGGCGGTCAAAAATGAGGTGTCTACAGTTGCCCTCTTTGACAGAACCCGAAGTCATGAAATGACGTGACTGAATGTCAAAGCTCAGTGACGACCCATTTTTGACAAGGCTGAAGACTTGGACAAACAAACAAAATACAGATAAACAAATGGTTGCACCCGTAGGCTGCTTACATATCCCTTTGCAAGGAATCAAACCAACGTAGTTTAGGGGCAGGATGCAAAATGATACACAATGCAACGAAACAATGTAATGATATACAAAGTGACAAAATAATCAAACCACAAGCAATGCAAAATCACACAAATCTCATAAGGAGATGGAGATGCAAAATCAAACTATGTTTAACATAGAAAAGGTGCCGGAACCCTTAAACCACAATTCTCTTAGTGGGATAGGTGTATGCACATGCGGAACTATGTGTTTCGTAGAAAGAATACAAGTAATTGGGTGGCATGATATAAGCAAGGAATGATCTACTGAGGAAAGATCGTGATCCTACATGTTGAATGCAACACAACAAAACAAAATATAATGCAATGAATGAGATGGATACGGTGAATAAGGTGTAAACTGAACCACATATCTACCTAGAAAAGGCATGGACACAAACTAGACCACGTCTAACACAGAAAAGGTGCCGACACCCTCAGACCACAATTCTCTTAGTGGAATAGGTGCGTACACATTATCATAGAACCATGCTTCAACGATGGAAAGTATGGGCGCATGCCAAACCAGGCTTAACATGGAAATGATGCAATACAGTAGATGTAATAGATGCATGTGATAGATACTATATGCAATGCGTTAGATATTATGCAGCACTTATGATAGATACGATGATGTAGCTAGGAAACGATGCTCTCGAAAGTACCTTACAGGGGCAATCGGCGATGACTCACCTTATGCTGCTGGGGATCTTCCTCTTCTGCATCTTTCATTTCCGAACCACAGGTATTACTTTTCTCCCTGACTATGGTCGCAGTTTTCCCTATTCTCCAACAAGGTGACAAACTAGGTTGGTTCAGTATCCAGAATTGAGGCGCATACCCGCTACCTTAACCTATGGGGTTGCCATACAGATTTCAAGCCGAGGATACACCCCTAGGTATTTAAACCAGACTTTAGTCTCGGAAATCCTGAACCTTTGCGTTATCGGCATCAGACATTCGAACTCTAGATTCCACCGTCTCAGTTGATCTCCTAGGAACTCATCGCAAACACAGGTAGGTGGCTATACCAGACCACCGGAAGTCGTTTGGGCACGACAAACACCAAAGGAATTGCACCTTTAAAGGATTTAAGGTCTCCTAGACCAGGAAGTGCACAAGACAGTGCGAATGAGAGTGAATGCACAAAACAGTGCTAAGAAGGTGCACAAGACAGTGCAAGTAAGATGTACAAAACAGTGCGAGATGGGGTGCACAAGACAGTGCGAGTAATTGCAATGCACAAGACAGTGCGAGTGAGGGTGAATGCACAAAACAGTGCTATGCGGGGTGAATGTACAAAACAGTGCAAAACAAGTTAAATGCACAAAACAGTGCGATGCAAGTGTGTGCACAACGTAGTGCTAAGACAAAGGGTGCGCAAGACAGCGCAAGCAATGCATTAACAAGTGCAGGTAAGGGTGCACAAAACAACGCGATGCAGGGTGTACATGACAGTGCGATGCAGGTGCACAAAACAGTGCAATGTGGATTAAATGCACAAAACAGTGCGATGCAAGAGTGAATGCACAAAACAGTACTATATAGGTGCACAAGACAGTGTGATACAATGCACTAACAAGTATAGGTAAGGTGCGCAAGATAGCGCGATGCAATGCACTAACAAGTGCTACAAGCATTTTCTATGCAAGATGAGAGCATGCAATGAAATGCACAAGATAGTGTGATGTGCGAGAAAGTGCAAGTGTAAACTGCACAAAAGAGTGTGATGCGCAAGAAAGTGCGAGTATAAACTGCACAAAATAGTGCGATGTGCAAAAAAGCGCGAGTGTAAACTGCACAAAACAGTGCGATGCGCTACACAGCGCGAGTGGTTTTGAAAAGCACTAAACAGTGCGATGCGCCAAACAACGTGAGTGTAATGCAATGCACAAGATAGTGCGAGTGAAACACAACCACAAGGTGCACAAGACAGTGCGAGTGATATGAAATTGTGAAATAGATGCACTGAGTAAGATTATTGCGTGATAGATACACGATGTTAATTGAAAGCATGGTCGATGCATGAAACAAGCATATTCTGTGCAAGAGACAAAAGCATATTCTATGCAAGAGATAGGCATATTCTATGCAACATTGAAAGCATATTTTATGCAAGAGACAGGCATATTCTATGCAACATTGATAGCATATTCTATGCAAGAGACAGGCATATTCCATGCAACATTGAAAGCATATTCTATGCAAGAGACAAGCATATTCTATGCAACATTGAAAGCATATTCTATGCAAGAGACAGGCATATTTGTAGACACCCCATTTTTGACCGACCTTAAGACTCAGACGTCATTGATTGAGCGCTCGGTGATAGTGCATGTTGTGCTCGTTTCGAGTTTCCGGAGTTTTCGGCTGAGTGCCTTGCCTCCGGGCCTCTGAACTCTTTGTGTTTTTGGCTCGGTCTGTGAACCAAGCCTTATTTTCCTTGCCTCGAGGGAAGGGAGTGGTCTGTTGACCACCCTTTCGTGTTCGTAGATCACTTTTCCTGCTTGGAGACTAGTTTCCAGTTTTCGGAGCCTTCGGCCGCGCGCCTTGTCTCGGGATCGCTTAACGTTCTCTGTTTGGCATAGTTTTTGAACCACACCTTGTTGCCTCTACCTAGAGGGATAATGTGGTATGGGAGACCACTTTTTGTGGTCATAGACCACTTTTGGTGCTTGTAGACTAGTTTTTGAGGCTTCCGGCTGTGCGCCTTGCCTCCCGAACTCTCGTCTTGCATCCTTTTTGGTTTGTTTTTGGTACAAACCTTGTTTTCCCTATTTGGAGGGTGATATAAGGATGGGAGACCAGTTCTTCCTCTTGGAGACCACTTTCCTTCATGCCAGCCAGTTTTCTGGTCGGCTAACTAGTTTTCTTGGTCTTTGGGCCACCTTTTCTGGTCGGCCACCACACCACTACCTTGCTTTCATGCTGCAGACCACCTCTCCTCTGTGGTCGACCACTTTCTTCCCTGGCCGACCACTTCCACTGGTCGGCCAACTAGTGTAAGTGGTCGGCAGCTTTCCAGCTCATTCCTGGAGATATTTTCTTTCCAGCTATAATAGCTAGAGGGCTCAAAAACCATCCTCCATACGTGTATGGAGGGATGGCTTTAGACCTTAAGCTTGTTCAACAAGCTTACACTTTGGTTTTCTATATAAGAGAACCTCCCCTATTCTTCTCCAGGTTCAGAATTTTGTGCTTGAGAGATATAGATACACATTTGTCTCTATCTTGCTTTTTGCTTCACATTTGTGCTTCAAAAGTGCCTTTCTATAACACTTTAACACACAAACACATAGTGAAACACCATATTCTTGGAGCTGAGGTCCCTTGAAGTTGATTTTGAAGTTTTTGGACTGGTTTTGGCCAGAAAAAGCTACTGGAGTTGTTGCTCTAGAGTTGTTCTACAAGTGTGAGAAACTAACCTCTTAAACTCTTATTTTTGCCTAAGCTTTTGGAACTACTTGCATGTTATTTTAGACCTAACTTTCTACTGCAAAAAGTTCTGATTGTGCATGCTTAACATGTTTGTTTAAGGTCTCTTTTGTGTTGGGGGTGGTCTACCCCGTCTTAGGCCTTGTTTGGCTTTGTTTTGTATCATCCTTTTAAGCTATTGGGACCACCTTGTTTTGGCCTTCTCACCACTGAAACTCAGAGGAATTTCAGTGCTGGAAATGGTGTTTTGAGGTCCCAAATAGGAGAGGGTCATCCCCTCTCCTTGTGTCTTATATGCTTGCCTTGTATGCCTCATGTTTGACCATGTTTGTTAAGTTTGTGTTGGCCACATCTCAGGCCATTTTTGGCCTTATTTCAGCATGGCATACCACTATTTTGCTTTGGTTTTGTTACCTCATACATGCTTTATACACTTGTAGTGTAAATTTTGCAAACTCGCTTTGTATGCCTCATGAAGTAGCATGTCTTTCTAGCATGTTTTGAGTCCATTTCAGTAGATTTTTGGTGTTATTTTAACATGCCTTAGATCTATTTTGGGTTGGTTTGTTAGCCTCATGCATGCTCCATGCACTTGTAGTGCAATCCCATGAACTAGCCTAATGTGTATCATGCTTTAGACCATCATTCTAGCATGATTTTGGCTTAACTCTTGTTCATGTTTTACCATGCTTAAGCTCTGATTTGGGTTGTCTTGGTCATGCATGCCATGCTTTGTATAGCTATAGTGCATTCTAGCTTGGTAGCTTTGTGTATTGAGTCCATTAGCATGCATTGCTTGGCCTATTTGAATGATTTGGCATCATTTGAAATGTGATTTCAGTGCATGTTTCATGGTCATACACTTGCATTTCTCACTCTTTCAATGCTTTGAAGGGTTGGTCCTTTATGCCTTAACATGAGTCATTGTGTATGCCTTCATGCCTAAGCTTGTGAGCTATCATTTCAGTATGTTTTTGGGGCTATTTTGCCATGATGTAACTCTGATTTTTGTTGGCGAAGCCATCTCATGCTTGGTCTTAATAGGCGTAGTGTAATCCTCTTTTTTGGCCTTGCATATTTCATGCTTCATGCTCACCATGCTAGCTTATTTTGGCTTCCTTCCATATATGTTTTAGCATCATTTTGACATGCTCTAGGACTGTTTTGGGTTGTATTAGCCATATGCTTCATGTATTGCATAGTTGTAGTGCAATTGGTCTTGCTAGTTTCAAGCTTTGAGCTTCATAGCATGCTTCATTTGTAACATGTACATGATTTGGCATCATTTCCCATGTTATTTCAGAGCATATAGCATTGTCACATTCCCATTTCTTCCACCCTTTGAGTGCCTCCAACGGTTGTGCATTTGTTACTTTGTTTGTGGCTTAGCTTGTATGCATGCGTGCCTAGGCCTTTGAGCCTCCATCTTAGCATGTCATGGTCTTTCTTTAGACCTATTTGAGCTCTGTCCATGATTGGTTCATGCCTTTGTACCATGTATTACATGCTCCCTTTGCGGTCCTCTTTGCTAGCTTTAATGCTTAAGGACCTTTGCATGCTATACTTGTATTGTTTGAGTGATTTGGCATCATTTCATACCTTATTTAAGTGCATATAGTGTTGTTACACTTCCACATTTTTCACTCTTTGAGCACTCTTGAGAGTTGTGCTCTTAGGCATAGTTGATGGGCCAATGCATGTGCATGTATTGTTTTGCATTTCATGCCATCTTTCGTAGCATTATGGCCACTATTTTGGGCATGGCTGAGGTCTGTCCACATTCGGTTTAAGTCCATTTAGCATGTTTGTTTGTATTTTGTTTGCATGCTTATGTTACATTGCATTGAGTATGCCATGTTGTACATTGCATTGAATATGCCATGTTGTTACATTGTATTATGTATGCTATGTTGTTATTTGCATTGTGTATGCCATGTTGTTGTTTGCATTGTGTTTAGCATGCTTGAGTTGCATTACATGTTTGCATGCTTGAGTTGCTTTGCATTGTGTTTGGATAGGGTGTTAGTCCAAACACAAGAAATGAGGGACGTTTCATACTTGAAGTGATGAAACGTGCCTCAATTCTCTGTCGCCGACGCTCTTAATCAAGCATGATAGAGTTTAAGGCTTTATATGTTATGTGTGCATTCATTTCATATTGATTTGTGCAATCTTGGCTTCTCGGCCATTATGCATTAAGATGCGTGATTGGTGGCTGGAGAGTCGAGGACCGCACTCGCTTGAGCTTGAGAAATGATAGGGAGGGTGGTTGTGCACACATATGTTGCAAATACATTGCCATGCCCCTTCTTGTTCTCTGTTGCAGCCAACTGGAGAAGTGCAGCAAAAACTGGTCGGCCAACCAGAAAAACTAGCTAGCCGACCACTTTTTCTGGTCTGCAGCAATGGTAGCTGGTCGGCCAGTGGCTGGCAACCCCCTTAGGTGGTCGGCCATGCTCCTACAGGTCCCCAAGGTGAGTTAGAAGCTTTCTGGAGCTTTGTACAAGGTTCTAAGAACAGTTGCAAACAGAGGCAAATCGAGGCATCGCGTTGGATTTCCGAACGAGGCGACCGAGCATGCATGCACTCTTCATCTCGGGAACCTCTTTTTACTGCTTTCCTTAGCTAGTTTATGCTTTGGTTCTGTACCTGTAGACGTGCCTCGAGAGCTCTCCAGCTCCGTGTTGCGAGGGCGTGAAATCCGTTTTGTTCTAGGCTACTACAGTTCGGACTCAATGTCACAGTTCTGAATATAATCTCGCAAAGTGCAATGCAAGACTGATAAATCACCAAAGAGTTCAAATCCGGCAAATCGTTTTGGAAAAAATTGATTTTTATAAAGAAGTACCAAACATGGACTGCTTTGCCAGATACAAAGTCGCCACCTAAATATTTTATTTTGGGGGAATTTAGGAAACCCTGACTCGTGCCTAAGGCCACGTGTCCATCATCACCATGGTTGCCTCGGCTTGGGAACTTGGGTACGAGAGGGGAAGGTTATGCAATGAGCAGCCCCACTCACTCGATCAAAAATCGGCCTATACTAAGCATGATATTTTATTTTTGAAAACTCATGTGATCTTATTCCGGTTAATTAGCTAATCTTACTACGTGATGCGCACAACATACAAGTATAGACTAGATCACCTAAGTTAGAACAAAACATTGCATGTTCATTTGTGAAAATGATTTGAAGTTTGTTACTCGCAAGTAGGCAAAATCGGAGATTTGATGAATTGTTCCAATTCAACCAATCCAACCTCCATCCACAGGCATTCAGACAGTTAATCAACTAAGCAGTTAGCCTCATGGCAAGCATGCTAACATGGCAACATACACATCTCATGCAATATGCTAAAGCATAAACACTCACAGTGTACTCCGAGCCAAAACAAAGAACTAGTTAGAAATCATGTGTGATCCTAGCTCATGTTAAGATGGCTAATGCAACACATGCGAGAATGCAACTAAAATAGGCTCGACTATTCTAAGATGTCATGTGAAATGCAACTTGATAACATGTATTCAAATTGGAATTGAAATAAAATGCAGTTAGTATGATGCGCCGAGCCTGGTGCATACAAAACAGATGAATGAATGCATGCATGCGAAGCATAAGTATGCTAATCAAAATATGCCCTAAAACTAACCATCGTAAACGGTTAAGTAAAAGGAAGAAAGAATTGGGGGTTGGAAGACATGCATCACACACACGCACACTTATTACAATAATTGGCTCTCTCGACGGAAGGTCCGAATAAGAAGCTAACTAGCTAATCTAAGCTAATTAAACTAATTATTACAGAATAAAGCTAATTAACTAATCCTAGTTAACTAACTATTACAAAACAATTAAGCAACTAAACGCATTAACTACTTAAGTACAGAATTCAAAGCATAAACTAGCTAAGCAAATTAGCTAAGTAAAGTAGTAAAACAATGTCCTCAGAGGAAGAAGAGTGCATGCATGCTCAGCCGGCTCATTCGAAAATCCAACGTGATGCCCCGATTTGCCTCTGTTTGCAACTGTTCTAAAACCTTGCACCAAGCTCCAAAAAGCTTCCAACTCACCTTGGGGACCGGTGGGAGGATGGCCGACCACCTAGGGATGCTTCCAGCCACTGGCCGACCACTTTTTGTTACTGCAGACTAGAAAAAGTGGTCGGCCAGCTAGTTTTTCTGGCTGGTCGGCCAGTTTTTGCTGTACTTCTCTAGTTTGCTGCAACAGAGAGCAAAAAGGGCATAGCAATGTATTTGCAAGATATGTGTGCACAACCACCCTCCCTATCATTTCATAAGCTCAAGGGAGTGCGGTTCTCGACCCTTGGGCCACCAATCACGCATCTCGATGCATGATGGCCGAGAGGCGAAGTTGCACAATTCAATATGAAATGAATGTACACATAATCACATAAAGCCTAAAACTCTATCATGTATGATTAAGAGTGTCAGCCACCGGGAATTAAGGAACGTTGCATCACTTCAAGTATGAAACGCCCCTCGTTTCCCGTGTTTGGACTAACACCTATTCCAAACAAAATGCAACAAATAACATGGCATACACAATGCAATGCAACGTCAAGCATGCAAACATGCAATGCAACTTAAACATGCAAACATGCAATGCTAGGGACAAACATGCAAACATGCAATGCAATGTAACATAGCATACTCAATGCCAATGGCATGCACACTCAATGCAAAGCAATAAAATAGCATACACAATGCAAATAACAACATGGCATTCACAATAAAAGGCAACATGGCATACTCAACGCAATGTAACATGGTATACACAATGCTTGATGGACTTAAACAAAATGGACAGACCTCAGTCATGCCTAAATCAGTGGCCATAATGCTAAAATGAAGGCATGAAGAGCAAAGCAAGCATGCATAATGAAATGGCCTATCAAGTAGGCCTAAGAGCACAACTCTCAAGCACATTGAAGAAGTGATAAACATGTAAGCGTGACAACGCCAAAGGCTCTGAAATCAAGTGTGAAATGATGCCAAATCATTCAAACAACACAGGTAAAGCATGCAAGAGGGCCTAAGGCACAAAGCCATTAAAGGGACTACACAAGGGGCATGCAATACATGGCACAAATGATTGAACCAAACATGAACAGAGCTCAAGTAGGTCTAAACAAAGACCAAAACATGCTAAGATAAAGGCTTAAAGACTTAGGCATGCAAGCATCCACACTAGGCCATAAACAAGGCAACAATGCATAACACTCAAAGGCACTTAAAGAGTGAATGAAGTGGGAACATGGCAAGTGTATATACTCTGAAATGTCATGTTAAGTGATGCTAAATCATGTACACAGCACAAATGAAGCATACCATGGTACTCAAAACTCAAAGATAGCATATGCATTTGTACTACAACTATGTAAAACATGAAGCATATGGCCAAGGCAACCCAAAACAGTCCTAGAACATGTTAAAATGAGTCTAAAACATGTATGGAAGAAAGCCAAAACAAGCTAGCATGAAGGGCATAAAGTATGATGAATGCAAGGCAAATAAGGTGGATTAAACTACACCTATTAAGACCAAGCATGAGATGGCTTCGCCAACAAAAATCAGAGTTATATCATGGAAAAATAACCCCCAAAACACATTGAAATGATAGCTCGCAAGCTTAGGCATGAAGGCATACGCAATGGCTCATGTTTAAGGCATAAAGGGCAAACCCTCCAACGCATTGAATAAGTGAAAGATGCAAGTGTGTGGCCATACTACATGGACTGAAATCACATTTCAAATGATGCCAAATCATGGAAATAGATCAAGCAATGCATGCTAGTGGACTTGGTACACAAAGCTAACAAGCTAGAATGCATTATAGCTATACAAAGCATGGCATGCATGACCAAAACAACACAAATCAGAGCTAGAGCGTGCTAAAACATGGACAAAAGCTTCTTAGAGTTAAGCCAAAAACATGCTAAAATGATAGTCTAAAGCACGGTACATATGAGGCTACTTCATGGAATTGTACTACAAGTGCATGGAGCATGCAAGGGGCCATCAAACCCATCCAAAACAGAGTCATGGCATGCTAAAACAACACCAAAAACCTATTGAAATGGAGTCAACATAAGCTAGAAAGGCATGCTACTTCATGAAGCATACAAGATTAGTTTATGAAATTTACACTACAAGTGTATTAAGCATGCATGAGGTGATCAAGGCAACCAAAAATAGTGGCATGCCATCTCAAAATAACCCCAAATACATGCTAAGAACAAACCAACACAAGCTTAATAAACATGCTCAAACATGAGGCATTCAAAGCAAGCATTCAAAATACAAGGAGAGGGGATGACCCTCTCCTATTTGGGACCCCAAAACCACCTTTCCACTACTAAAAATCCTCTGGATTTCAGTGGTAGAAAGGTCATGCAAAGGCTAGAACAAGAGCCAAAAAGGATGGCTCAAAGCAAGGCCTAACAAGGCCTAAGAAGGGGTAGACCACCCCCAACACAAAAGTGACCTTAAACAAATATTTTAAGCATGCAAAAAAAGAACCTTTTGTAGTTACGAGTTAAGCTTAAATCAGCATACAAATAGGGCTAAAAGCTTAAGCAAAATCAAGGTTCAAGAGGGTAGAAACTCACCCTTGATAAACACCTTCAAGGCTCCAACTCCAGCACTCTTTTTGAACCAAAACCAGTCCAAAAACTTCAAAAACAACTTCAAGGGACCTCAACTCCAAGAGTATGGTGTTTGAGTGTGTGTTTGTGTGTGAAGGTATGATGAATATACATTTTAAGGCACAAAACAAGAGCAAACAAGGAAATATAGAGACAAGTGTGTATCTATCACTCCAGCCACAAAATTCTGAACCTAGAGGAGGGAGGAGGAGGTTCTCTTTTATAGAGAACCAATGCTCAAGCTTGTTGGACAAGCTTAGGGTTCAAGGCCATCCGATGGTTCTGGTGCCTTCCAGCTGGCATAGCTGGACAGAAAATATTTCCAAAAAGGTGAAAAAAAGCAGTCGACCACTTGAAGTGGTCAGACAGCTACTTAAAGTGGTCGGCCGACCACCACAAGTGGTCTTCCAAGATGAAAACTGGTCGGCCATGGTAGAAGAGAGTTTAAAGCATGAAAACAATGCAGTGGTGTGGTGGCCGACCAGAAAAGGTGGCCTAGAGACCAAGGAGACCAATTGGCAGACCAGAAAACTAGCTGGCGGGAAGAAAAGTGGTCTCCAAGGGAAAGAACTAGTCTCCCACCCTTGTACCACCTTCCAAACAAGGAAAACAAGGTTTATACCAAAAACAAACCAAAAAGGATGCAAGACGAAAGTCTCCAAGGCCACTCCCTCCCTCCAAGGAAGAGAAACAAGGTTCGGTTCACAAACCGAGCCAAAGCACAAAGAGTTTAGAGGCCCGGAGGCAAGGCTCCCAGCCAAAACTTCGGAAACCCTAAACGAACACAACATGCACTATTACTAAGCGCTCAATCGATGACGTCTGAGTCTTAAGGTCGGTCAAAAATAGGGTGTCTACAGTACCTAAATAGTTAATGTATTTAGCTGCTTATTTGTTTTGTAATAACTAGTTAGTTAACTTGTTAGTTAATTAGCTTAGTTTTGTACTTAATTAGTTAACTTGTTAGTTAATTAGTTTTGTGATGTAATAATTAGTTTAATTAGCTTAGATTAGCTAGTTTAGCTTCTTATTCGAACCCTTCGTCGAGAGGGCCAATTGTTGTAATAAGCGCGCGTGTGTGTGATGCATGTCTCCCAACCCCCATTTCTCTCCCTTTTACTTAACCGCTTACGATGGTTAGTTTTAGGACATATTTCAATTAGCATACTTATGCTTCGCATGCGTGCATTCATTCATCTGTCTTACATGCACCGGGCTTGGCGCATCATACAAACTGCATTGTATTTCAATTCCAATTCGAATACATGTATCAAGTTGCATTTCACATTCTATTTTAGAATAGCCGAGCCTATTTTAGTTGCATTTTTGCATGTGTTGCATTAGCCATTTTAACATGAACTAGGATCATGCATGATTTCTAACTAGTTCTCTATTTTGGCTCGGAGTACACTGTGAGTATTTACGCTTTAGCATACTGCATGAGATGTATATGCTGCCATGGTAGCATGCTTGCCATGAGGCTAACTGCTTAGTTGATTAACTGCCTGAATGCCTGTGGGTGAAGGTTGGATTGCTTGAATTGGAACAATTCATCGAAATGCAATTTTAGCCTACTTGTAGGTAGCAAACTTCAAACCGTTTTCAAACAAACGAACATGCAATGTTTTGTTCCAACTTAGGCGATCTAGTCTATACTTGTATGCTGCACGCATCACATAGTAATTCTAGGTTAATAACCGGAATAAGAACACATGTGTTTTCAAAAATAATATATCATGTCAGTAAAGGCCGATCTTTGATCGGGCGAGCAGGGGTGCTCATTGCATGACCTTCCCCTCTCGTACCCAAGTTCCCGAGCCGAGGCAACTTTGGTGGTGACGGACACGTGGCCTTAGGCACGAGTCAGGGTTTCCTAAATTTCCCAAAAAATAAAATATTTAGGTGGCGACTCCATATCTGGCAAAGCAGTCCATGTTCGGCATTTCTTTATAAAAATCAGTTTTTCAAAACGATTTGCCGGATTTGGACACTTTGGTGATTTATCGGTCTCACATTGCACTTTGTGAGATTAGATTCAGAACCGTGACACGAGTCCGAACTGTAGTAGCTAAGAACACAGGCGATTCGCACCCTCGTGGTGTGGAGAGTGGAGTTCTCAGGGCGGTCTATAATATTTTATGCAACATTGAAAGCATATTCTATGCAAGAATCATAACGATGAGCGGCACGCATGCAATAGAAGTGTATATGAAAATGCACATTCTATTCAAGAGAGGGGCATCAAATATGTACTTTGGTGCCTCTGATTTACCTCTTAGAGGACTTTGCAACATGCTCACCTCAAAAAGGGTACACCTTGTTCATATTGGCGAGAGATAACATTTGCATGCGAAAACCACAGGTGCTACTTGGACTACCATTCTAACCTGAAGTAGGTTTACAGTTGGGGTTGAGATAAACTCATATTCCAGAGAAAGGCGAGGCCTGAGAACGTGCACCTGGAATGCAGTCTTGGAACTTGCCGAAGTTGAAACACACTAAGATGCTCCAAATTTTCTCTTTTTTCTTTTGCTTTGCAGTCCGAAACCTATATAGCTTCAGATATGTCCTGGTTCGATTGTTCTTACATGACCTGGGTTGAACCGTGCAGTGCATGAAAGAAAGGATCCTATTTTGTACAAATGTGGAGAATAGCACAACACTCTGAGCACAAAACAATTTTTTTGAAATTGAAAGATGAGTTCTTGACCGGGTATTGAGCCTACGACTGACCACCGTCAAAATGACTCAACAAAAGAAAAACAGAGTTAAAACAACCTGAACACATCTATTGACACTCGAAACAACTCAAAACAAGAATCGAGACAAAAAAAAACACACACACAACACTCAGATGTGTTTGCTAAGGCGAGAGACCTCTCAGTTCACGAGGACCCTGTTTCTTCGGGCATTGTTTCCCACCCTTTATTATTTGTGATTCTCACATCACTCTGGTACTCAATCTTTTTTTCTCACTTTTTCCTCTCAGTGCATATCTCTCTATTCTTCAATCTCTCTTCTTTTACATCCCTCCCCTGGGTGGTTGATGGATGAACAGGAAGTTGTGGGCTCTTGCTCCTAGTATTCTACTAGATTCTCCTTCTTTTTCTCACAACAGTGAGCCTTTCCATAGAGGGGTTGCGGTGCGACCAGATGCGCAACGGATCTACAATTAACATCGGTTGACGAGGTCCTTGGCTTCACTTGACTGAGACGAGTTGCAGCATGTCCAGCCAGTCACGTATACAATTGATTGGTTTGAAACATTGCATTTTCTACGTCCCCATTCCGGGTCAGATGCCAATTTGAGTGAGATTAAACCCGTCTAGATAAGGGGATCGAACATCCAGCTCCATTCCAGCTCATGCTTCGCACTTGGCTTGATACCTCGCTGCGTGGAGGATGAGAGAGCTTTCAGCCCTTTGTTGTTAGCTTTAGTTGTGCCCTTTCTGGCGAATATGGTGCCCTTTCCGGCAAATATGGTGCCCTTCCTGGCAAGTATGGTGCCCTTTCTGGCGAGTATGCTGACAACAGGGAAAAGACAGAAAACCTGACTCAACTATGCCTCTAGTTCATCATTTTGACTATTTTTGTTTTTGGCTTTCTACTAAAACAATTTTGACCAACATGAGAGTTAGATTAACATACTTGTTCGATTTTTTGATTTGAAATCATGCAAGTCAGGTTATGAGCACTGGAAATTTTCCTTTTTTGGATCCAAGAAATGGTCCAGTTTTGAAAAAATAGAATAATTTTCGAGAGAATTAGTCAACCTCATTAAAAATTCTTAAAATTGTTTTTTGCATATGGCCACTGCTCGACTAACATAGAATCTACTCTCGAGATGCACAACCTCAGATCTAAATTTGATTTGTCTTGCAGCTGAATCTTCTAACAGAATAGAACAACTGATTTTGAATGAAGACGATCATGAAGATGAGCCACTTCACATGGACAAGATAGCCGAGTTGAATAAGGATAAACCAATCCACATGGATGAGCCACGCAGGCTAAGAAAATGATTGGGGCCAAACTTCGAGATGAAGTTGCCTACGTATCTCAAACATGGGAATCAGGCCTGACGTAGTTCCGGGTTTAGGTGCACTCGGGTATTAACCTCTCCTTTTACGCTCTAACTTTTGCCAAGGCCACCCTTTCTGGGTTTTCAACCTTGCGAGCTTTGTTTTTCTTTTCTTTTCTTTTCATTCTTTTCTTTTCTTTTCATCTTTTCTTTTTCTTCATTTTTTTTTTCATTTTCTTCTTTTCTTTTCTTTTTCTTGCTCTAACTTTTGCCTAGGTTGCCCTTCTGGGTTTTCGGCCCAGCGAGCCTCTCAAGGGTAAAAGTTTAACTTGTCCATGTTGATCAGTTTGAGATCTCGAAGCCATCTGAATCCAGTAGAATGGCTGTTGTTCACTGATGATGTAGGAGTCCATCCAATGGGGGCTGCAGTTGCCCTTAGTGTTGCGAATAGGAACTCAATTGTCCTTCAGCAAAAACTTTCTTCTCTTAGCTGCTCGAATTTGGCTTTCTTGCCGATCTTCATTGGTTTGCAAAATGATCCATCCTTTGAATCTTTGAGCACATCTGATATTTTTTGCCCCTAGTTCAAGGGCTGCTTCAAATTTGGCCTGGTGGGCCTCCTTTGATGTCATACGACCTTATTACCCCTAGTTCATGGGTTGCTTCAAATCTGGCCATACAAGCCTCACATTGTGGTTGACCGTTGAACATTCTGAGTCAAGGTTCCAGGTTTGAAAGCAAAAGGGGACAGTCTCGAGGCTGAGAATGATCCTATGCTGCACAATCTCAAGATCAATTCCACACAGGTCTTCGCAGGACCACACAAAACATTTTTGAAATCTTTTAAGAAAGAGACTAGTCGCTTGCGCCGAAGACAATGTAGAACCAATCTGGATAAAGTCAGGATCCTTCTCAGTACTCACATTAACAAACATGATTTCATTCATTAAGGGCTTACCATGTTGTAGCACGTCCGCGAGGGACCCCGCTACAGTTCGGACTCGATTTGTGTCACGGTTCTTAATCTGAACCAAAGAGTCCAAATCTGGCAAATCGTTTTGAGAAAATAGGTTTTTAGAAAAAGAAGTGCCAAACATGGACTGCTTTGCCAGATACAGAGTCGCCACCTAAATATTTTATTTTGGAGAAATTTAGGAAACCCTGACTCGGTGCCAAAGGCCACATGTCTATCATCACCAGAGTTGCCTCGGCTCGGGAGCTAGGGTATGATTGGGGAAGGTCAGCTATGAGCACCCCCTCTCGTCCGATCCGAAGATCGGCCTCTACTAACCGTGATATCTGTTTTTGAAAACGTTATGTGTTCTTATTCCATTTATTAGCCTAGAATTACTATGTTATGCGCACAACAAACAAGTATAGACTAGATTACCTAATTTGGAAATAAGCTTTGCATATCCGTTTGTTTTAGAAAAATGTTTTGGAATTTGCTACCCGCAAGTAGGCTAAAACACGGATTTCAACAAGTGTTTCCAACTCAGACAATCCAACCTTCACCCACAGGCATTCATACAGTTTATCACATAAGCATCTAGCCACATGGTAAGCATGCTGTCATGATAGCATTCACACGCATGAGATATGCTAAAGCATAAATGCTTACCGAGTACTCCGAGCCAAAACAATAAACTAGTTAGCCAACATGCATGGTCCTAGTTCATGTCAAATTGACTAATGCAACACATACAGGATGCAATTAGAACAGGCTCGGCTAACCTAAACATGGCATGTGAAAATGCACAAGTAGCATGTATTCAAGTTAGATTTGAAATACTAATGCAGTTAGCATGATGCGCCGAGCCCGGTGCATGCAATACTGATGAATGATGCATGCATGCATAGCATAAGGTATGCTAAATTAAACATGTCCTATTACTAACCATCAAAGCAGGTAAATAAAAGGGAAGAAAGACGTGGGGTTGGAAGACATACACACACTCACGCACACTTATTACATAATTGCCCTCACTCGGAGGGTCCAAATAAATATTACAGTCCGAATAATAAACGCATAAATTATTACAGAATTTCTAATTAATTAACAGAATGAATGCAAAAAGAAAGGTGGCCACAGCCCCGCCTTAGGATGCTCGAATGATGCATGCTCGAACCCGTCTCACCCGGAAGGTCCGTACCATACCACTGCCGCCTCTGTTTACACTGCCCTGCTTCTCTGAAAAATGCCAAAGTTCTGGGACAGGTCCCCTGAACACTGTGGAACACCATCGGCTGAAGGAAATGTCCACCGGCCATTGAAAATACCCATTGGCTGTTTATGAAGCTATCGGCCCAGGAAGGGTTGCCGGTCGGCACTAAGCACTGCCGGTCGGCAGAAACTTCCTGCAGAAGACAGTTTTGACAGCAACAGAGGACAGACAGTATATGGCATGGGATTTCAGGCGCATGTGAGCATGGTCATGTTCCCCATCATGTATTGAACTCAAGGAAGCATGGCCCTCGATCCTCGAGCCATAAATTGTGCATGATAGCCCAGGAGATCAAGCTTGCCATTTGATGTAAAAATGCATGCAACACACAAATAAGGACCAAGACCCTATCATGTTGAAGTCAAGGGCCCCGGTGACCGAGAGTTAAGGCCCGTTACATCACTTATAGTATGGACGCTCCTTAACCCTCACACTTGGTTTGACACCCCAAACCAAGTAATGCAATGCATGTTATGCAAACATGACTCAAAGATACAACATGAGATTAAGATGCAAGGCATGCCAAATGCCATGCAACTACCATGGCAAGTATGCAATGCTAGGCATGCAAGATGCAAATGCAATGCAAACATGGACGATTTAAGCAATAGGATCATCATGTTACAACACCTAATGAAGCAATCATGCAACAAACATGAGACAAGCATGCAATGGTGGACTTAAATCAAAAAGGGGCAGACCTCAATCCACCCCGAAACAGTGGCCAAAAGTGCCCAAAATGGTGGACAAACACTCATGCCAACACCCAAGCCAATGGACCTAAAGCTAAGGCACAAGAAGGGGACACTTTACTTCCACTAACATGACCATGCATGGCACGAATTAGACAAACAAAACAGAATCTTAGCATGTAAAAATGGACTCCAAAACCCACTGATATGGCAGCTTAAGTGGCTCCAATGAGATGCATGCACCAAAACTCATTTCTAGGCATAAAAGGGCACATCCTCAAAGCATGAAAGAGGTCACATATGCAGACATACAAACATGATTTATGGACTGAAATACGATCCTAAATGATGCCAAATCATGAGGATGGTCTGAGCTACACATGTTAGAGGCCAATATACTCAAGGCTTACAAGCCAAAACACAAAAAGATGACACCAAACATGGCAAGCATGACTGAAACAGATGGCCAACAGGCCTTAAACATGGTAAAGTAATGCCAATACCTTCATGAAATTAGGCTAACACATGCAAGAATCATGACCTAAACACAAGATGCATTTCTAGGCCAAATAGAGGAATGTAAAGCAAGTATGTTAAGCATGCAAAAGGGCACAAATCCGACCAAAAACAGAGGTAACATGTGACCTAGAGACACCCAAAAACCTCTGGAAAATGGCCAAAATCAGTCAAGCATGCATGTTGCCCTTTAAGCCAAAAGGCAAGGAAATGAGGCAATGAAGGGAGAGGGGTGTCCCTCCCCTATACAAGACTTCAAACCAACTTCCTCACCACTGAAAATCCACTAGTTTTCAGTGGTGAGAAGACTAAGACACTCAAGCAAACAAAGCCTCACAATGGAAGCACCAAAAAGGCCAAATAAGGCCTAAGAGGGTGAGTTTGAACTCAAACCACAAAACACCCTTAATGAAAGTTCTTAAGAATGAAAATATAAGATTTTTTTATGTTATGCACAAAGCCTAAATCAGCAAGCAAGACAGTTAAAAAACTAGTGCAATTTTGGGGAAACTAAAGCAAAGTGATTACCCTTGAAGAACACCTCAAGAACAGCCAATGCAGCCCTCTTCTTTTGATCAAAATCAGTCCAAAAACTCAAGAATCAACCCTCAAAGCCTCTCAATCTCGGAGCAACGTGTAATGGTATGTGTTTTAGTGCAAAAGTAAGGCCAAAATGCACTTTTAGGCTTCCAAACACACCCTAAGGATGAGAGAGAGAGAGATATAGAGAGAGAGGGTGATATACCAGATATATAGATATAAAAGCTCTGGTTTTTTGGTTCAAAAGCTCTAACCCTTGACAAAGGGAGAGGATCATTGCTTAAATAGGCAAAGGGCCAAGACTAAAGCTTCTCAAGGAAGCTAAATGAAAGGGGCAAAGGGTGTAAAGGAGTCTTGGCTTCTTGGAGAAGCTAAAACAGCTGGGAAGCTTAGCCAAAGGGTTCAAGCTTCTAGAAGGAAATGGGGTTCAAAGGCTCATACCAGCCAAAAACTGCACGGGGAGGAGTGATGGTGCATTCCAGTTGGCACAGCTGGTATGCACCATGCCTCAAGGGTGCAAAGGAGTCACACCGGCCAGCAAAAGATGTCACCGACAAAACAAAGTGCCGGTCGGCAGTATATTATGCCGACCGGCCATTTATTTTAAGGAACCATGGCCGGTGGCACCCCTAAACAGCCGGTGATGCTAGGGGAAGGCCGGCGGAATGTGAGGATGGCCAACAAGCCATTCTCCTCCCTTCAAGGCAAAAACACAAGTGTTTGGTGCCAAAGCTAAACACGGAACAGTTAGGTCAAGAGATCCTGAGGCGAGGCGCGCAGCCAAGACTTCCGGGAACTCAAGACGAACACAAACATGGATAATCACCGAGTGTTCAAACGGTGATGTCCAAGTCTTGAGGACGGTCAAAAATGGGGTGTCTACAGTTGCCCCTCTTTGACAGAACTCGAAAGTCATAACAATGACGGGAGTGAATGTCAAAGCCTAGAGACGACCCATTTTTGACAAGGCCGAAGACTCAGACAGACATGCAAGGCAAACAAGGTATGTGCCCAAAGGCAGGGGCAAGATGCAAGACAATGCACAGAGCCGGACATAACTTATGATCATGCAAGGAAAGCTGTAACGAAGCATACATGCAACAGTTTTAAGCTGGCATAAACCAAACTACACTACAATGCAGAAAGGATGTAAGAGAATTATGCAATTCTCGATACGTCTCACTCGGAGGATACAATACCTGTGCGGCTCATCTGGTTGCACCAGCCTCAAATGAACTGTACATACAATATCGTGCCTGTAAAGAAAACAACTCAACAGGTACGATGTTGTTAGCAACATGCATAATAGTGTGCTCGAAATGCGTGACAACGCAAAGCGAATGGGAAATATAACAATGCTGTAAAGGCACAGATATATAAGTGGAGCACGCGGTCTACGCGGGCAATGAAATTGATCACAAACATGCGGTCTACGCAAGCAATGAGATCAAACATAAGCATGCGGTCTACGCAAGCAGAACATGCGGTCTACGCAAGTAAAATATACGGTCTATGCAGGTAATGAAATTGATTGCAAACATGCTGTCTATGCAAGTAATGAAATTTGAACAATCATGTGGCCTACGCAAGCAATACATGCGGTCTACGCAAGTAATGAAATTGAACAAGAGAATGCGGTCTACACAAGCAATACATGCGGTCTACGCAAGTAATGAAATTTGAACAATCATGCGGTCTACGCAAGTAATGAAATTGAACAAGAGAATGCGGTCTACGCAAGCAATACATGCGGTCTATGCAAGTAATGAAATTGAACAAGAGAATGCGGTCTACGCAAGCAAAACATGCGGTCTACGCAAGTAATGAAATTTGAACAATCATGCGGTCTACGCAAGCAATACATGCGGTCTACGCAAGTAATGAAATTGAACAAACATGCAGTCTATGCAAGCAAAACATGCGGTCTATGCAAGTAATGAATTTGAACAAACATGCGGTCTACGCAATGCGATGCGCAAAATCGCGCGATGCGTTTTAGACAACGCGAGAGCACAAGACAGTGCGATTGATGTGCGATACGCATGGGGTAACCTTTGAGTTTTGTAAAAGCCAAAAGGATACGAAAAGGATACACCTTGCACGAATTCGAGTGCTACACAGAGAAGACACGCCCCGAGGTCAAAATGGAGGCCGGTTTGAGCGTCGGGAATGCACTGTTTTGCACTGTTTTGAGCAAAGAAGGCCCTGAACCACAGATATAACCCAAACAAGGATGTAGGAGGATCAAAAACCATTGTAGGAGACCATCGGATGCCCACCGGCCATCAGAATGCATCACCGGCCGTCCATCGGCCTTCATAAAGTTCCATCGGCACAATATATTGCCGACCGGCAAAGAGTGTGGCCGACCGGCAAAAACTCCCTGTATCGGGGCAGTTCTGTCATTTCGCTACTGGTCTTTTAAAATAGGGCTTCTAGCCCTATTTTGTTCACTTCCTTTTGGTCGAAAATCCTCTCCCTCTCTCTCTAGAGTGTTCTCCTCCTTCGATTCTCCCCTTTTTCTTGCGTTCTAGCTCCCATTTCTTTGTTCGATTTGTGATCTCCTTCGCGTTTCAGACATTTTCAACCGAACGAAACTTCGTTTCGGTGTTTGTTTTTTGATTTCCGCCACTTGGGGCTTGTTTCCCTCGAGTTTTCCTCGATACCCGTACCTTTTCCATACTCCGGCTTTTCCGGCCTTTTCCAACCCTCTCGGGGTTTGACTTTTTGTTGACTTTTCGTCTTCTTGCCCGGTTTTTCGTCTTCCGGCCATTTTCACATTCTCTTTGAGATGGCGGGCGATCTTCCACAGGGCGGGGCTCCTCCAGAACTCGAGATGGATCCAGAGGCCGAGCCCTTGCCACTCCGCGTCCGGCCGTTCGATCCGGAGACCTACAGGCCCGCGGTTCACATGATGCTTCCTGACGGACTACGCCAGTTCAGGAGCTTTGAGAGGGGCGTGGCACGCGAGCTCCTCGTGCGTGAGCCTACTTCCCATCTGTCCTTCGGTGCTTCCGAGGTAACTTTCTTTCTCTACTTTACTTTCTACAATGTAGGATGCAAAACTGCCGTAGCTGGTTATGCTCTTTAACTGCTTAATTCTGATATACAGTATACTGTAGTTGATTGTAAACATACGTGTAACTGATATCTGTTTGAGACTGACACATGCACACACACTGCACTGACCCCGAATCACCCGAACACACGGCGCGCACTGTATTTCACTGCGTACATACTGGTACCCGGTATCTGCTTGAGTCTAAAAACATGCACGCATGCTACGTTTGCACTGAACCATTCGAACACACTGACGCATCACACGTTGTAGGTCACTGTAAGCACACCGGCACCAAGTATTTGTTTGAATCTATTAAAACTTGCACGCATGCTACATCTGTCCTGAACCACCCGAACACGCTGACACATCACACGTTGTAGTTCACTGTATGCTTCTTAGAACTGCATTTTGAATATTGCCTTGCAATTGTTGTTTTTGATTACAGGGGGATTTCCATACCATCCGCGGGTGTGGGAACACCGTTTCTCGGGACTGGTACCTAGAGCTGTCAGACGCGGTTCGTGACATCGTCGACGAGGCCGATTTTGGCATCTTCTGCAAGGGGCTCTCTCGACTGACTACCTGCAGGCCCTTGCTTGCTGCTCTAGTGGAGAGGTGGTGGGATACCACCAACTCCTTCCACTTCTCCGTCGTAGGGGACATGACGATGACCCCTTACGACTTCTCGATGCTTACTGGCATTGGGGTAGGGGGTGATCCGATCCCCTTCGACACGGATATGGACGAGTGGGACGCTGCCCAGCTATACCTGCTCGGCACGCAGCCTCCCCTCGCTCGAGCGGGGTTCGTCAGGTATTCCTGGTTCGAGAGCCACTTTCGGGTCCAGCCGGCCTTAGCAGAGGAGGCGTAGATGTCCCCAGAGGAGGTGGACCAGTATGCGCGGGGCTTCATCATGTTCCTCTTCGGGACGACTCTCTTCGCCGATCGGGCGAACACCGTGCCCTTATGCCTGTTGAGCGCGCTGGTGGACGTCAGGCAGATCCGCCATTATGACTGGGGTGGCGCCGCTCTGGCCACTTTGTATGGTTACATGAGCTCTTCTTCCCGCCTCAGCGGACAGCTTCTCGGTGGCTACTGGCGAGCCTGGGAGGTACGTCCTCTTCCCTTTTTACATTTTTGCTTCCTACTTTCTGTATTCTGCACACTGCACATATACTGTACACTGCCCCACACTGACTGTACACTGCACACCCGGCACACATATACTCTGCTTTACACTGACTGTATACTGCGCACACTGTACACTCCGCACAATACACTGCACAACACACGGTTCTGCTATTTCTGCTTTATTCTGTATTCTGCCTTATCTGATAGTCATACTGATATCTGTTTTGCAGTTGTGGGTGAATGCCTACTTTCCTAGGCTTGCCCCAGTACCCGATGAGGAGATCCCACTCGGCGTCCCCTTCTCTCATCGCTTCGATGTGCGATGCGTGCGGAGACCACGGGAGTCTCTTATTTTCTTCCGCGGATACTTCGACACCATCACCGCCACGGAGGTATGTTCAACTTTAGAGTTTATTATTATTTTGGCTTTGCTTCGCACCGTATATTTTCAATAACGGTAGATAATAAACTGCATATTATTTTCAGATCACCTGGCAGCCTTGGGCTCCGTTACCGGCTGTGGTGAGGGATCATTATAAGGGCGCAGAGGAGACTGCCCGTTGCTGGATTCTGTTGGAGGGCCCGGTCTGTCGGGCTTGGTACCTGGGCGAGCATTTCTTGCGTCAGACCCTGGGTTTACCGGAGCAGATAGTTCCGGGTCCGCCTCCTACGCATATGAGGCATATAGAGGGGTTCTCTCTTGAGCAGATGAGGGACTACACCGTCGGCTGGGGTACAGAGCATCACAGAGGCGAGGGCGACTACGCAGAGTACGTCCGGACCTACATTATGCGACCCTTGAGCGGTGGTCGCCGAGCTGAGGGGGAGAGGCCAGCGGCGCCGACAGCTAGAGCGGGAGCTGGGGCTGGAGCGGGCACATCGAGGAGGGCTCGAGTGCATGGCAGGAGCGGAGCTCAGGGGGGACGGGGGACTGGCTGGCCCGCCTTGCCCACTGTACTGTCATATAGAGGGCAGGATGGGGCGACCTACCAGAACCCCTTTGCTCCTCCCCCGGCTGGTCATGAGTTAGCCGGTATCCCCAACTTGCCTCCGGTATGTATTACTTCATTTTGCATCTTGCATCTGCATTTCATTTCAGTTTATTTGATATTCCGTAGAATACTGATGTATCTTATACTCTTGCAGGCGTCCTCCGAGTACACCCGACAGTCCGTGGAGTTGAATGCCTCCATGATGGGGATGCTGCAGCGGACCTTCGACCTTCTGGCCCTCTACAGTATTCCGGTATGCCCTTCTGACGACGGTCTCAAACCACTCATAAGTTGATTCACGTAATCTGATGCACGACACAACACCTGATACACTGGTCTCACGGCATCTGATACACTGCATGCACTGCATTTATACACTGTACTCTGCAATGATAAACTGCCCACGGCATTCACACACTGTATACTGCATTCTGCACTGATACACTGCTCACCGTATCTGATACACTGCATGCACTGCATTTATACACTGTACTCTGCAATGATAAACTGCCCACGGCATTCGCATACTGTATACTGCATTCTGCACTGATACACTGCTCACGGTATCTGATACACTGCATGCACTGCATTTATACATTGTACTCTGCAATGATAAACTGCCCACGGCATTCACACACTGTATACTGCATTCTGCACTGATACACTGCTCAGGGTATTCTCATACTGTACACTGCATTCTGCACTGATGCACTGCTCACAGTATTCTGATGTTTTTGCCTTTTGTGCTTTTCAGCCTCTCTTCCAGATTCCTCCGGTGGGTGGTGCTCCGGATGGGCCCTCTATTCCTGCTCGAGGAGGGCGTGGAGACACTGCACATCCCCGTACCAGGGGAGGGCGTACTCATGTCGGGAGTAGTTCTCGGGCGCCGACCCCTGATGATGATGATGATGACGATGATGAGTCCGAGGCAGAGGCAGAGGCCGGGTCATCTGAGGAGGCTGGAGATGACTCAGACTCAGGCTCAGACGGCGATGCTGATGACGATGCCCCTGGACCTTCGTCCAGGAAGAGGGCGAGGGCAGATCTCCGGGCCCGAGACTACTGATGATGACCCAGATTGCTGCTTTTCTTCTTCTTTTTCGTTTTTTTTTTTTTGCTGGTAGGTAGATTACCTTGTACTGCCGTGGGCAGGTTTTTGTTTTCCTCAAAACTTTGTACTTGAAAAAGATTATGAAATGAAACGAACTTTTTATCTGAAGAAGCGTTACATTTTTTTATTCCACTGCATTGCATCATGTTACACCTCAATGTAAATGAAATTGATTGGTTGTCTGAATGTTGAACACTTGCATTGTAATAACAAGATAACCAAACCAAGTAATGGCAAAGCAACCCCCACAAACCACTGCTTAACCTGAACACACGGCCCATACTCTGCTGAGGATTAATCTGCATACGACCCATAACCCAACACTTGGTTTATTCTGCACACGGCAAACTTTAAACAAAACGGCCCAATCTGACAAGACGGCCTTCAAAGGTGAAATTGGCTAGAGTTAAAACATGCTTAGATGCCCCAAATTTTCCCTTCCTTCTTTTGGTTCCCCCAATTGTAGAGAATGGCACAGCATTCCGAGCACAAACGATTAACTTTCGGAAAAGGGGTTTTCTTACCCGGGGTATCGAGCCTACAACTGGATACAGCGGAAAAGGACTCAACAAAGGTACATGACCTAAACACAACGAGGCATGCTCGGAAGAGACCTAAAACAAAGGTTGAGGTAAACAAAACAAAAGACACGACATACAGACGCATTAACGAAGATGGGGGACCTCAGATCACGAGGAGCCAGTTTCTCTGGGTATCGTTTCCCACCCTTTTCTCATTTGTGATTCTCACATCACTCTGGCACTCAAGCTCGGTTTTTCTCTCAAAACCCTTTTCCTCACTTTTCTCTCAACTTACACCTCTCTATTCTTTATTCTCTCATTTTTTCATCCCTTCCCAGGGTGATTGATGGATAAATAGGAAGGTGTGGGTTCATGACCGATGCCGTTAGCTCACAGCTATTTCTTCTGGTGGGTAGAGTGCCCTCCTGGTAAGTATGTTGACGATGGGGGAAAGATAGAATACCTGACTCAACTGTGCCCCTAGTTTATCGCTTTGACCATTTTTTTTGTTTTTGCTTTCTACTAAAATAGTTTTGATCAAAATGAGAGTTAGATTAACATACTTGTTCAATTTTTTATTTGAAAATCATGCAAGTCAGGCTATGAGCACTGAAAATTTTCCTTTTTGGGTCCAAGAAAATGGTCCAGTTTTGGAAAATAGAATAGTTTTCGAGAAAATAGTCAACCTCAATAAAAATTTTCAAAAATTATTTTGCAAACAGTCAATGCTCAACGAGCATGGAACTTACTCTTTGAGATGCGCAACCCCAGATTGGAGGCAATGGAAAATTGCCCCTGGCTTGAAAGGGGTGGATGGCAACGGAAAGTTGCCCCTGGTTTGAATGGCGTCTTGCGACGACTCGTGGCAATGGAAAGTTGCCCCTTGTTTGGATGATGCCGCAGCAGTCCACAAACAGTCTTCACTAGTGATGATCATGACTGAACTCCCTCGGACACAGAGAAGACGAAGATGGTCAAAACTAATATATGGACACAGTCACTTTGAAGGTGTTGGCGACTGGACTTTGGGGATGAAATCGAAACCATTGCATGGACCGAGACGCTATGAAAGCGTTGGGGGCTGGACTTCATGATGAAGTTGCCTACGTATCCCAAACATGGGAATCAAGCCTTACGTAGTTCCGGTTAAGGTACACTCGGGTATTTTAACCTTCACTTTTCAAGCTCTAACTTTTGCCAAGGTGCCCGATGCGGGTTTTCGACCTTGCGAGCTTTTTTTTTTTTTTTTTTTGATTTCTTTTTCTTTTTCTTTTTCTGATTTTTTGATTTTATTTCTTCTCTTTTTTTTTTCTTTTGCATTTTTTCTTTTTTTTTTTTGCTTTTTTTTTTGTATTTTTCTCTTGTTCTAACTTTTGCCTGGGTCGCCCTTCCGGGTTTTCGGCCCAGCGAGCCTCTCAAAGGGTAAAAGTGTAACAAGTCCATGCCAAACGGTTTTTTGAAGTTGAAGCCTCTCTGTATCTAGGAGAACGGCTGTTGCAATGATTTGCAGAAGAATCCATCATGGTTGCTCCACGAGCTTCTTTTGGTGAGATCTAATCCTTTTGACTCGCCTTCGGTGCCTCTTGCTCGAGGGCTGCTTCAAAACTGGTCACACGGGCCTCCTCTGACAGTTGACTGTTGAATGTTCTGAATGAGTTCGAGGTTCAAGACAACAGGTCGAATCTTGAGGCTGAGAGCGATCCTAGGCTGCACAATCTCAAGAGCGATCCCACACAGGTCCTCACAGGGCCGCGTAAAACATTTGTTTTTGAAAGTTTTTAAGAAAGCGATAAATTGCTCTCGCCGAAGATAGTGTGGGACCAATCTGGATCAAGCCAGGATCTTTCTCAGTACTCACGCCGACAAGCATGATTTCATTCATAAAAAGGCTTAGCATGCCTCTCCTTTTCTCAATTTGATCAAAGTTTTGCAAAACCCGAGGAATTTCTTCCTCTTCGTTTTCATCACCGCAGTGTTCAAAAGGTTTTTTTTTTTTTTTTGAAAAACTTAGGTTAATGCAATGAGTTTGGCGCGCAGGAGAGCAGGCGAGATGTACTGTCAGCCCAATCAAATCCTCTGGCACAACTAACTTATATTGAAAGCAAGCATGAAAATGAGATAGCCACAGCTGTTTCATTCAGGTTTGTTGGCATAACTGGCCCCTTGGCAGAAACAGACTCAAAACAAAAACGGGTAATTACAAGACAAAACGGTGTTCGAGGCAACAACCCCAGAATTACCTGGTATTCTATACAAAAGGGACTGACTCGCTACAACAAGACAGACCCTTAAGCAAAAAGACTGACTCAAGACAAAGAGACAGACTCAAAACAAAAGACTGACTCGATACCCAAGCCAGAATTTACAAAGCTAGCGTTCACAGATGCTCAAAAAATGCGTGCCAGACGCCACATCCAAAATATACCAAATGCCGCCCGCAGGTGGTTCACTTTCTGATCACATACTTGCATTATCTGTGTCCTCAAAATCCAATAGCTGGGTGGTAACGGACTTGGCTGAGGTGGGCGGGAGGATAACCTCGTTGTCAATCAAATCTTGCACCTCATGACGGAGGCGGAAACAATTGTCGGTAGCATGGCCTGTCTGCTGCTGGTACGCGCAGTACTGAACAGCATCATGCGTAGCAGAGAGATTCTTCGGGAGAGGCCGAGGCTCCAAGGGTTTAAGGTGTCCCCTCTCGGCAAGGATCTGAAGTGCCTTAGATAGGGGCATGTAGAGAGCACGAAAGGTCCTGCACCCTCGGGGCAGGTACTTTGGAGTCTGAGCGTTCTTACTAGCCGCATAAGCAAAAGGGTCGGCAGGCACTGCCTTGGCTTTCTGATCTTTCCCAGGTGCAGGGGCGGGAATAGGAGAAACTGTTCTGGCATGACGGGGCCTATCCCGATTTTCCGACTGACTTGAACTCCCCTCAGGTGGAGTGGGAAAAGCATCCTCCACAGCTCTTGCCACAGCTGCGGACATCTGTTGCTTGTTCATCCCCGCGGCTTTCAAAGCCTCGACTGCCCACAGCAGTTGTTCACTAGGATCGGCATCTGCCTTCACTTTGTTCTTGCCTCTGGCCTCAGCCTGGTCGAGGGTTTGGTTTGATGTTGATATGTCATTACCATAGCTGGAGGCCATCTCCGGTTGGCTGAGTTCAATCACAATTCGCCCCAACAGCGGGGGCTCCTGAGGTACAAAACTCCCAACATATGGTGCGGTTGGAGGTGAAGCTGACATTCCGTAGGCGAGATCCGCCACAGACCTCTGGAGATCACTTATCATCCCCATTAGTTCAAATGTAGTAGGCTCGCGAGCCTGGTATAGCTGGGGGGCCCAGACCGGGTGCGCGATAGGCGACCTGGGTGGATGTGGCATATCAATATTGGTCTCACTTTGCAGAGTGATCCCTTGATCTAATGCAGCCGTCATAACCACGATCTCTTCCGAATTCTGCGTCATCATAAGTCCTGCCTCAGCAAGAGGGAACACTAGCTATTCTGTACCAGCTGTCTGAACTGAAAGAGACAACAAGCAGCATTTCAGCCCAAATGGATCAAACACGGGTGTAGCTGAACAACTATACTCTACTGCTGATCACTGTTCCCCAGAAATCACTGTCCCCAAAACTGAATCTGGTACCCGCAGATAACTGATTCTCATAAACTGACACTGATGCCCTCAGGTCTGATACTCAAACTTGCAAACTGATATGTACGTTCCTGTAGAGATACACTCTAAAAGCACATAGCAAGTAAAGAGAGCCAAAACACCCCTATATTGGGGTAAGGTTTCCCTGTCCTATTTTGTCAGGAGCTAGGGTTTCACTATGCATGCAGCAGTTTTCCAACAACCTAACATCGGGTAAGCAGCCTGTCCTAACTTGGAATGGTCACTATGGATCCGAATATGCACTAGATCGAATGGTCGAAAAGGGTGCCCCGGTAAAACCGGGGTTTGTGTTCCCATACTGTCAGAGCCCATAACCGGTCAGCCTTATGGTTATGCCTTGACAAGACAAGCCTCCGGCAAACCGTTCAGGAATGGCAGATGGCAAACACTATGTTCCTAGGCGCACCAAAGCACATGCAATGCAAAGAGACACATAAATGGAATCAAAATAGGATATCACGAGTTCAAGTCAAACTCTCTAAATTCCCCAGCGAAGTCGCCAGAAACTGTAGCACGTCCGCGAGGGACCCCGCTACAGTTCGGACTCGATTTGTGTCACGGTTCTTAATCTGAACCAAAGAGTCCAAATCTGGCAAATCGTTTTGAGAAAATAGGTTTTTAGAAAAAGAAGTGCCAAACATGGACTGCTTTGCCAGATACAGAGTCGCCACCTAAATATTTTATTTTGGGGGAATTTAGGAAACCCTGACTCGGAGCCAAAGGCCACATGTCCGTCATCACCAGAGTTGCCTCGGCTCGGGAGCTAGGGTACGATTGGGGAAGGTCAGCTATGAGCACCCCCTCTCGCCCGATCCGAAGATCGGCCTCTACTAACCGTGATATCCATTTTTGAAAACGTTATGTGTTCTTATTCCATTTATTAGCGTAGAATTACTATGTTATGCGCACAACAAACAAGTATAGACTAGATTGCCTAATTTGGAAATAAGCTTTGCATATCCGTTTGTTTTGGAAAAATATTTTGGAATTTGCTACCCGCAAGTAGGCTAAAACACGGATTTCAACGAGTGTTTCCAACTCAGACAATCCAACCTTCACCCATAGGCATTCAAACAGTTTATCACATAAGCATCTAGCCACATGGTAAGCATGCTGTCATGATAGCATTCACACGCATGAGATATGCTAAAACATAAATGCTTACCGAGTACTCCGAGCCAAAACAATAAACTAGTTAGCCAACATGCATGGTCCTAGTTCATGTCAAATTGACTAATGCAACACATACAGGATGCAATTAGAATAGGCTCGGCTAACCTAAACATGGCATGTGAAAATGCACAAGTAGCATGTATTCAAGTTAGATTTGAAATACTAATGCAGTTAGCATGATGCGCCGAGCCCGGTGCATGCAATATTGATGAATGGTGCACGCATGCATAGCATAAGGTATGCTAAATTAAACATGTCCTATTACTAACCATCAAAGCAGGTAAATAAAAGGGAAGAAAGACGTGGGGTTGGAAGACATACACACACTCACGCACACTTATTACATAATTGCCCTCACTCGGAGGGTCCAAATAAATATTACAGTCCGAATAATAAACGCATAAATTATTACAGAATTTCTAATTAATTAACAGAATGAATGCAAAAAAAAAGGTGGCCATAGCCCCCGCCTTGGGATGCGCGAATGATGCATGCTCGAACCCATCTCGCCCGGAAGGTCCGTACCATACCACAACCGCCTCTGTTTACACTGCCCTGCTTCTCTGAAAAATGCCAAAGTTCTGGGACAGGTCCCCTGAACACTGTGGAACACCATCGGCTGAAGGAAATGTCCACCGGCCATTGAAAATACCCATTGGCTGTTTATGAAGCTATCGGCCCAGGAAGGGTTGCCGGTCGGCACTAAACACTGCCGGTCGGCAGAAACTTCCTGCAGAAGACAGTTTTGACAGCAACAGAGGACAGACAGTATATGGCATGGAATTTCAGGCGCATGTGAGCATGGTCATGTTCCCCATCATGTATTGAACTCAAGGAAGCATGGCCCTCGATCCTCGAGCCATAAATTGTGCATGATAGCCCAGGAGATCAAGCTTGCCATTTGATGTAAAAATGCATGCAACACACAAATAAGGACCAAGACCCTATCATGTTGAAGTCAAGGGCCCCGGTGACCGAGAGTTAAGGCGCGTTACATCACTTATAGTATGGACGCTCCTTAACCCTCACACTTGGTTTGACACCCCAAACCAAGTAATGCAATGCATGTTATGCAAACATGACTCAAAGATACAACATGAGATTAAGATGCAAGGCATGCCAAATGCCATGCAACTACCATGGCAAGTATGCAATGCTAGGCATGCAAGATGCAAATGCAATGCAAACATGGACGATTTAAGCAATAGGATCATCATGTTACAACACCTAATGAAGCAATCATGCAACAAACATGAGACAAGCATGCAATGGTGGACTTAAATCAAAAAGGGGCAGACCTCAATCCACCCCGAAACAGTGGCCAAAAGTGCCCAAAATGGTGGACAAACACTCATGCCAACACCCAAGCCAATGGACCTAAAGCTAAGGCACAAGAAGGGGACACTTTACTTCCACTAACATGACCATGCATGGCACGAATTAGACAAACAAAACAGAATCTTAGCATGTAAAAATGGACTCCAAAACCCACTGATATGGCAGCTTAAGTGGCTCCAATGAGATGCATGCACCAAAACTCATTTCTAGGCATAAAAGGGCACATCCTCAAAGCATGAAAGAGGTCACATATGCAGACATACAAACATGATTTATGGACTGAAATACGATCCTAAATGATGCCAAATCATGAGGATGGTCTGAGCTACACATGTTAGAGGCCAATATACTCAAGGCTTACAAGCCAAAACACAAAAAGATGACACCAAACATGGCAAGCATGACTGAAACAGATGGCCAACAGGCCTTAAACATGGTAAAGTAATGCCAATACCTTCATGAAATTAGGCTAACACATGCAAGAATCATGACCTAAACACAAGATGCATTTCTAGGCCAAATAGAGGAATGTAAAGCAAGTATGTTAAGCATGCAAAAGGGCACAAATCCGACCAAAAACAGAGGTAACATGTGACCTAGAGACACCCAAAAACCTCTAGAAAATGGCCAAAATCAGTCAAGCATGCATGTTGCCCTTTAAGCCAAAAGGCAAGGAAATGAGGCAATGAAGGGAGAGGGGTGTCCCTCCCCTATACAAGACTTCAAACCAACTTCCTCACCACTGAAAATCCACTGGTTTTCAGTGGTGAGAAGACTAAGGCACTCAAGCAAACAAAGCCTCACAAAGGAAGCACCAAAAAGGCCAAATAAGGCCTAAGAGTGTGAGTTTGAACTCAAACCACAAAACACCCTTAATGAAAGTTCTTAAGAATGAAAATATAAGCTTTTTTTATTTTATGCACAAAGCCTAAATCAGCAAGCAAGACAGGTAAAAAACTAGTGCAATTTTGGGGAAACTAAAGCAAAGTGATTACCCTTGAAGAACATCTCAAGAACAGCCAATGCAGCCCTCTTCTTTTGATCAAAATCAGTCCAAAACTCAAGAATCAACCCTCAAAGCCTCTCAATCTCGGAGCAAGGTGTGATGGTGTGTGTTTTAGTGCAAAAGTAAGGGCAAAATGCACTTTTAGGCTTCCAAACACACCCTAAGGATGAGAGAGAGAGAGAGAGAGGGTGATATACCAGATATATAGATATAAAAGCTCTGGTTTTTTGGTTCAAAAGCTGTAACCCCTTGACAAAGGGAGAGGATCATTGCTTAAATAGGCAAAGGGCCACAACTAAAGCTTCTCAAGGAAGCTAAATGAAAGGGGCAAAGGGTGCAAAGGAGTCTTGGCTTCTTGGAGAAGCTAAAACAGCTGGCCAAGCTTCTTGGGGAAGCTTGGCCAAAGGGTTCAAGCTTCTAGAAGGAAATGGGGTTCAAAGGCTCATACCAGCCAAAAACTGCACGGGGAGGAGTGATGGTGCATTCCAGTTGGCACAGCTGGCATGCACCATGCCTCAAGGGTGCAAAGGAGTCACACCGGCCAGCAAAAGATGTCACCGGCAAAACAAAGTGCCGGTCGACAGTATATTATGCCGACCGGCCATTTATTTTAAGGAACCATGGCCGGTGGCACCCCTAAACAGCCGATGATGCTAGGGGAAGGCCGGCGGAATGTGAGGATGGCCAACAAGCCATTCTCCTCCCTTCAAGGCAAAAACACAAGTGTTTGGTGCCAAAGCTAAACACGGAACAGTTAGGTCGAGAGATCCTGAGGCGAGGCGCGCAGTCAAGACTTCCGGGAACTCAAGACGAACACAAACATGGATAATCACCGAGTGTTCAAACGGTGACGTCCAAGTCTTGAGGACGGTCAAAAATGGGGTGTCTACACATGTCTTTCTTCCTTTCAATTGATCAAATTTTTACAAATCCTGAGAAATTTCTCCCTCTTTGTTTTCACCACAGTGTTTGAAAAGTTTTGAAAAACTTTGGTCAATGCAATGACTTAAAGGCACAGAAAAGTAGGTGAAAAGCACTGTCGTTTTATTCAAATTTTCTGGCACAACTGGCGCAAAGGCAGGAACAGACTCAAAAGAAAGAGTGTAAAAGACAAACACAAAACAGGATAGTGATGTCCGAGGTAACACCCCCGCAATCACTCGACTTTAGCACGACAGGACTGACTCAATACAGCAAGACAGACTCGACTGACTCAGCACAAAAAGATTGGCTCAAAACAACATAACAGAACTGACCCAATACCCAAATCAGAAAGTACAAAAACTAGCATTTGCACGCTGTTCAAAACAATGCGTGCCATCCCCATGTCTGGAGTAAACTCAGTGACATTCGCAGGTGGTTCATCCCCCGATCACATAATCACATTATCCTCCAAGTTCATCGATCCGGTGCCGATAGACTTTGCAGGACCTTGCGCGACAATGACCTTGTTATCAATCAGATCTTGTATTTCGTGGTGAAGACGAAAACACATGTTAGTGTCATGGCCGACTTGTTGATAGAAGGCACAGTAATTGGCTGGGTTGTGTGAGAGAGGGAGGTTATTTGGTAATGGCTGCGGCTCCAGGGGCTTGAGATGGCCCTTTCTGATTAGGACCTTCCAAGCCGCTGATAGAGACGTATGGAGCGTGGTAAAAGTCCTTTGACCCCGAGGTGGATACTTCAAGGTTTGTGGAGTGTTGGATGTACCAGCAAAGGGGTTGGCAGGTGCTGGCTGGGTTTGCTGATCTCCGACAGATGTAGGACTGAAGTTGAGAGGGATGTTTCTGGTACGACAGCCCTTCTTCCGGCTTGCCCCTTGATTTAAACTGCTCTCATCCTGAGTGACAAAAGTGTCATCCACAGTTTTTGCAACAACTACAAGTACTTGCTGTTTGTTCAATCCTTCGGCTTTCAGAGCCTCAACAGCCCATTAAAGGTGTTCATAGGGACCAATGCCTGCCTCTACCTTGTTCTTACCACTTGCCTCGACTTTACCAAGGGATTGGCCTTTTTCCAATGCAGCCCGTCCCAAGGTTGGGGAGCCTTTAGACATGAACTCCCTGGTATGTGATGTGGTTGATGATGGGGCCAAAACCCCAAAGGCCGGATCTGCCACAGTTCTCTGAAGGTCTTCAATCATTCTTATCAGCTCAGAAGAAGTGGGTTCACGGGTTTGAGATGATTGGGGTTCAAATGCATCCATCATGTATAAGTCCATACTTTCTGAGATAAACACCTCAAGCTTGGGTAGATGGGCCAAGGTGATGTATATGATGGGGTTGTAGGCGGATGGCATTGTATGGATTAGATTGAGGTGTGGATGAGTTACTTGGTCATTGGGGTCTGGAGGTGGAGCTATCGTCCAGTTGTCGATGAGATTCTGGACCTCATGACAAAGGCGGTAGCAACGGTCGGAGCCATGAGCGCGCTGTTGATGATACACGCAGTATTTGGAGGGGTTATGCCTGGCAAGGAGTGGGTCAGGCAGAGGTTGAGGATCAAGGGGTTTGAGATACCCTCTTTCCATCAGGACTTTTAGTGCGCTGGTTAGGCTCATATAGAGGGGGGGTGAAAGTTCTACCCTGAGCTCGGGTTAGGTCGACTGTTTGTAGGCTTAACTTGGCAAAAGGGTCGACTGTGGCGAATGTATTGATTTCAATGGGTGTGGGAATAGTGCTACTGCCAGCATTGGTACTCCCTGCAAAAACCCTCTTTATCGGTTCACTTGTTCTGGGAATTGTAGACACTCCATTTTGACCGACCTTAAGACTTAGACGTCACTGATTGAGCGCTCGGTGATATTGCATGTTGTGCTCGTTCTGAGATTTCAGAGTCTCGGCTGCGAGCCTTGCCTCCGGACTTCGGGGCTCTTTTTTTGTGCCTTGCCTCGGTTTGCGAACCAGGTCCTATTTTCTCTATTTTCTCTTCCCGAAGGGAGGGAGAGGTCTCATAGATCATCTCTCAGTGGCCGTAGGCTACGTTTCGTGGTCGTAGGCCATTTTTCCCGTTTGGAGCCCGGTTTTTGATTTTCGGAGCCGTCGACCCTGTGCCTCAGTTCGGGACCGCCTAACCACCTCCGTTGCTCCGGTTTTTAGTATACACCTTATTTCCTCCCTTTTGAGGAACACTATGGCCTGATAGACAAACTTCATGGTCGAATGCCACCTCCGGTGCTTAACAGCCCATTTTCGGGGCCCCAGGCCGGGTGTTTCGGTCCCCGAACCTCCGTTTTGCATCCGCTTTGGTTCATTTTTGGTGGAGACCTTATTTTCATTGTTAGAAAGCTTGTATGAGGGTGGGAGGCCAGCAATTTTTCTGAAAAGCCAGTTTTATTTCTTCAACGCTCTCCGTCGCCCATTTTCCTCACTAGAAAGCTAATGTTGACCACTCCCGGGCCACTTTCTTTAGTCCTAAACCCCATATTTGTGTTGTACACACCTGGGAGGCCACCAATATGAATAGGCCGGCCAGTAATTGTCTCTGACCATTTTGAATCCCTCTAAAAAGTTGGCTTTTCTCTCTCCTGGTTCACATTTTCTGGGTTTAGACTACATATTTGTGTTGTGCACACATGGGAGGCCACCTTTTTGGGGGGCCGGCCAGCAATTTTGATTGACCCTTTTGACCCCTGGTCGGCCGGCCAGGGGGGGTGGCCGGCCGGCCACCTGAACCTTTTGAGCCTGGTCGGCCATGATCCTCTCTTCAAGTGTATTCCAGCTGTGCCAGCTGTTTCCCCCGAGATCCTGTATCTGAGGGGCTGCCTTTTGGGGGAGAAATTTGAATTTTTTTCCCCCCCCTTTTCTTGGCCTCTCTCCCTCTTTAAAACCAGCACTCTCCTCCATTTCTAAGGGTTGACAAAAAACCAGGTGAGGCATTGATACATACACTCCCTATCTCTCTCATTCAACCCTCAAAACCCTAAGGTTCTTGCACCCTTTACACTATACCTCCAAGCCTACAACCTCCATACTCCATTCCAGCAACTTGAGGCTATTTTTCAGAGCTTAGGAGCACCATTTCTCGGACCAAAAGCTGCTGGAAGTTTGGACAACAAGGGTGAGCCTCATTTCTCTCTCTTTTTGTTCTATTTTGCATGCAATCTTAGCCTTTGTTGCTTATATTTTTGGGCTCCAACCTGGACAGTAAATAGTCATATTTTGAGCTCCTTTTCATGTTTGATCAAGGACCTCTTGCTGTTTGAGGTCTTCTCCTTACCCTTTGTGTTTAATCTCTCTTTTAGGCCTATTTTTGCATGGTATTTTAGTCTTATTTGTGGGCTGTTTTGGATTTGGTCATAAACTGTAAAATGTCTTGTTTTGAGCCCTTCTTCAACTTTATTGAAGGGCTCTTCTCTGTTTGAGGACAGCTGCTACCACTTGTCTCTTTATCCCTCTCTTAGGCCTTTTTCTTGCATGTTGTTTTAGCCTCACTTGTGTTTATTTTTGAGACTTTATATAAACTGTAAAGTACTTTGTTTTGATCCCATATTCAACTTTGTTGAAGGACTCTCCTCTGTTTGGAGCCAACTGCTGTCCCTTGTCTCTAATCTCTCTTTTAGGGCCATTTTTGCATAATAGATTAGCCCTATTTGTATTCACTTTTGAGATTTGTTATAAACTGAAAAGAGTCTTCTTTTGACATCATCTTCATGTTTTATTAAGGGAATTTTCTTGTTTGAGGTCATATGCTTCCTTGTATGCTTGATTGTCCCTTATTTTGAGCCTTATACCTAAGCTCTTGTTGCATGCTCAGTTTGGCCTTCTAGCAACTGAAATCCAATGGATTTTTAGTGGCTAGCACACTATTTTGAGTCTCCAAATCAAAGGGGGGTGACCCCCTCACACCTTGACTTGTTTGGCGGTCATTTTTGGCCTTCCAAAGAGACCCTACCTTGCATACTTTGAAGTCATTTTCTAGGGTCAATTTGGTGAGTTCTAAGACTACAATATTTGATTTTCATAGTTGCTTATTCCATGCTAAGTGTCCACCTTGTATGTGCTTAATAATCCATTGCATGGCCCTCTAAAGGAGCTCATCATTTTTGCATGTATTGGTTGCATCTCCATGGTTATTTGGGCATATTTTCACATGTTTAATTCATTGATTTTTTCTGGTTTGGTAAGATTCCATGTACATCCTATACCTGCCATATAACTCATGTTTGCTAGCCAATCTTGCATGCTATTTTAGTCCACCATGCTAGCATCTTTTGGCCATGCTTTGAACTGGAAATGTTCATATTCTGGGACTGCCTTGGCTCTGTCTTTAGACTTCATAATCAAATAATGCATGCTTTGTATAGCTATAAGTCATTCCATGTGCCCAGTTTTGAGTTTCGGGGTTCATCTCATGCACCGGGTGCCTTTTTTCCATGTTTCGGGGCTGTTTAGCATCATATTTCAGTGCTAGAATTTGTAAGTTTGTATGCCATCTTGCATCCCTTGCCATGCCTTGTTAGAGTTGCATGTTATGCCTAGGATCGGTCCTCGGTTTACGTGCATGTGTGCACTCATTTCGATAGTCCCATTCTCACCTAATGGCCACTGATGTGAGTGTGGCTGAGGTCCACTCATGTTGGTGTAAGTCCATTATGCATTGTGTATGCCTTTTCAATTCGTAGCATTGTGTATGCTAGGTTGCGTGTTAGAGCATTGTGTATGCCATGTTACATCGAGCATTGTGTATGCCATTTCATAGCATTGCGTATGCTAGGTTGCATGTTAGGATCGCATTCATGCATGTCATGCATATTGCGTAGTGCTTGGGATAGGAATTAGCCCAAGCACGGGAAACGAGGGACGTTTCGTACTTCGAGTGACGGAACGTATCTCAATTCCCTGTCGCCGACACTCCAGATTACCCATGATGGAGTTTAGGCCTTGTTGTGTCCATATGTGCATTCATTTCGTATTGAGTCGTGCAAATCGACTCCTCGGCCATCATGCATCGAGATGCGTGATTGGTGGCACGAGGATCGAGGACTACACTCCCGGAAGAGTAGTCATGCATACATATGTGAAAATACTTTGCCATTCCCCTTTGTTGCTCTCTATTGCAGCAAATTAGAAATCAGCAGCCTTCCTAAGCTTGGCACGCATCTCAAGAACAATTGCAAACACCGGCAAATCGGGGCATCGCAGTGGATTTTCGCGCAAGGCAACTCAAGCATGCATCATCCATCATTCGGAACAGAGCTGAGGCAGTCCATGGATTTGCGTGCCAATTTACTGCTTTCCTAGATTAATTTGTTAATTAATTAGGGTTTTGTATTTATTTGGACTGTAATTATTTATTCGGGACTGTATATTATTTATTCGGACCCTCCAAGTGAGGGCACAACTGTAATAAGTGTGCATGTGTGTGATTTATGTCTTCCAATCCCACGTCTTTCTCCCTTTTATTTACCCGCTTATGATGGTTAGATTAGGGCATGTTTCAATTAGCATACAGTATGATAGCATGTTTGCATTCATTCATCTATTTTGCATGCACCGAGCTCGGCGCATCATACTAACTGCATTATATTTCAATTCCAAGTTGAATACTTGTTAGTTGTAGCATTTCGCATGCCATCTTTAGAATAGCCGAGCCTTTTATAGTTGCATTTTTGCATGTGTTGCATTAGGCATTTCTGTATAGTTAGGATCATGCATGGATTTCTAATTAGCTTCTGTTTTGGCTTGGAGTACTCGGTAAGTTTTATGCTTTAGCATCCTTGCATGCGTGTGAGTGACTGCCATGATAGCATGCTTACCATGAGGCTATATGCTTATATGATACAACTGCCTGAATGTCTGTGGGTGAAGGTTGGGTTATTTGAATTGGAACAATTCATTAATTGTGAGTTTTAAAGCCCACTAGATAGTGGCAAAATCATGTTTTCTAAGCCCACCCGAGGGTGGCAAATCCATGTCTTAGCCTACTTGCGGGTAGCACCATCAAACCATTTTCAAAATAAACAAACAAGAAACGTTTTGTTCCAATTCAGGCGACCCAGTCTATACTTGTATGCTGTGCGCATCACATAGTAAATCTAGGCTAATAACCAGAATAAGAACGCATAATGTTTTCAAAAATAGATATCATGGTTAATAGAGGCCGATCTTTGATCGGGCGAGCGGGGGTGCTCACAAAGTGACCTTCCCCAATCGTACCCAAGTTCCCGAGCCGAGGCAACTTTGGTGATGACGGACACGTGGCCCTAGGCAAACGAGTTAGGGTTTTCTAAATTTCCCCAAAATAAAACATCTAGGTGGCGACTTTGTATCTGGCAAAGCAGTCCATGTTTGGCACTTCTTTTAAAATCTATTTTCTTAAAACGATTTGCCGGATTTAGACTATTTGGTTCAGATTTAGAACCGTGACAATTTGAGAGTCCGAACATGTAGTGAGCCCAAATGAACAGAACGGGACTCATCCTCCCGGGACGTTCGGGGACGTCTACAGGAATGATCCCACTGTTGAACGCATTCTCGATCTAAACCCCCAGTTCATGCAAACTTTTGAAAGTGGATAGTGGAACGACTATTAACTTTTGCAACATATCATGCTCGAGGTTTCGCACCACTATCCGCACTTGATCCCTCTCAGAAGGGCGATCTGTCATCTGTGCGGCCTTTGGTTTCCACCTTGCAACAAATTCCACAAACGGCTCGGTAGGATTTTGGTGGGTAGCTTCTAGCTCTTGAGTGGTCACTTCAACTTGGGTATTGTAAGAATACTGATCGACAAAAGCCTCAGCCAACTCTTCCCAGTTTTGCTTCACTTTATCCTCTAACTTAGCGTACCAAGTGGCTACTACACCCGATAGGGTTCTTCCATACAGAGAGAGTTTCTGCGGCTTAGTCAAACCCATCGGTTTCAGGACGTCCAAGAAAAGTCAGATATGTACCATAGGATCTCCAGACCCGTTGAAACGGTCAATATGTGGCATTTTGAATCTGTCTGGGAGCCGTACGGCAGCCTCGGTGTACCCATCCTCAATGCTGGGAATGGAGTTAAGGCCTTGTGCCTTTTTGAATTGCTTCTCAAGGTTAGCAATTTTCACCACAGTCAGATCGAGATCATGAGCATCAAGGGGATAAAGCCTCTCATTTGGCTGCACCAAGGGTCTGAAAACCTGAGCTTGAGCTAACCTTTTTCGAGGATACGAACCATGAAAATCTTCAGCTGGCGGAAGTGGGTCAAAATTCGGTTGAGGTCCCAAGACCGGATGTGTGGCAGATGCCCCAAATGGGCGTTGTAATTCAGCATTGGTCTCATCCTGCATGGCAGTTTCCTGATTTAATGCTGCTATCACAGCCTCAACTTCTTCTAAACCTTGTGCCATCACGATCTGCTGAGTTTGAACAAAGGTGATATGACTGGTGACTGTCGGATCAGTTGAACCGGTGAGCCCTGACTGGCCTTTCTTTGCCTTACCACTGGCGAAGGTAACACTGGTTGCTCTGAACTGAATCTCTGACCTGACAAAGTCTATCAACAAAAGTCCAATGTACTCGGGGGATATTGGAGCCTTCTGAAGCTATGGTTCCAGGACTACCTTGCAAAAAAGAAAACAAGCAGCATCTCAGCCTATTTTCACTAGAACGGGATCACAGCTGAATGACTGCACTCTTTACTAAATTTTGCCCCAAGACAGATACCAACTTGGTAACTGATATGCACATTCCTATACAGTTTCACTGTAAAGCACATACCAGTTAATTGAGAGCCAAAATACCCCTATGGTGGGGTAGGGTTTCCTTGTCCTATTTTGTCAAGAGCTAGGGTTTCACTACGCACGCAGCGGTTTCAAACAACCTACATTCGGGTAAGCAACCTGTCCTAGTTTGGAACAGTCTCTAAGGCTTCCAATATGCAACTAGGTCTAATGGTCAAATAGGGTGCCTCGGCATAACCGAGGTTTGTGTTCCCATCGTGGCAGAGCCTGCAACCGATCAGCCTTATGGCACGCTTTTCCAAGCGAGCCTCCGGCAAACCATTCAGGAATAGCAGATGGCAAACACTGTGTCTTAGGCACACCAATACAAATACAATGTAAAGAAACACATAAGTGTAGATAAAACAACATATCATAAGTTCAAGTCAAGTTCTCTAAATCCCCAGCAGAGTCACTAGAAACTGTAGACCGCCCGAACTCTCCTCGTGCGCCCCCCTTTCGGAGAGGGCGCGAATCGGGTTCTAGCTACTACAGTTCGGACTCCTATCACGCTTCTGAATCTAATCTCACAAAGTGCAATGTAAGACTGATAAATCACCAAAGAGTCCAAATCCGGCAAGTAGTTTTGAAAAATCGATTTTAATAAAAAAAAGCGCCAAACATGGATTGCTTTGCCAGATTTCAGAGTCGCCACCTAAATATTTTGTTTTGGAAAATTTAGGAAACTCTAACTTGTGCCTAAGGCCACATGTCTGTCATCACCAAAGTTGCCTCGGCTCGGGAACTTGGGTACGAGAGGGGAAGGTCCTGAAATGAGCATCCCCACTCGCCCGATCAAAGATCGGCCTCTACTAAACATGATATGCTGTTTGATAGACACATGTGTTCTTATTCCGATTATTAGCTAACTTACTATGTGATGCGCTCAGCATACAAGTATAGACTCAATCACGCGGATTGGAACAAAACAACTCATGTTTGTTTTTTAAAATGGTTTGAAAGTGCTACTCGCAAGTAGGCTAAAGCGCAGATTTGCCACCCTCAAGTGGGCTTAGAAAAACATGATTTGCCACTCCTCAAAGTGGGCTTAAAACTCACAATCATTGAGTTGTTCCAATTCAGGGAATCAAGCCTTCACCCACAGGCATTCATGTAATTAAACACTTAAGCAAATAGCCTCATGGTAAGCATGCTATCAGGGCAACACTCACACTCATGCAAGGATGCTAAAGCATAAACACTTACAGTGTACTCCAAGCCAAAACAGAAAACTAATTAGAAATCATGCATGATCCTAGTTATGTTAGATGCCTAATGCAACCCATGAAAAATCCAATTAAATAGGCTCGGCTATCTAAGATGGCATGTGAATGCAACACTTGATAACATGCTTTGAAACACGTATTCAAGTAAGTATTGAAATACGATGCAGTTTGTATGATGCGCCAAGCCCGGTGCATGCAAAACAAATGAATGATGCAGACATGCGAAGCATAACGTATGCTAAACAAAACGTGCCCTAAACTAACCATCAAAAGCTGATAAATAAAAGGGAGAAAGAAGTGTGGGTTGGAAGACATGCACACACGCATGCACCCTTATTACAACAATATACCCTTGCGACGGAGGGTCCGAATAAGCTAAGCTAATCTAAGCTAAGCTAACTAGCTAACTAGTTAACTAATCTATGTAAACTAATTAGACTAATTATTACAAATTAAACGAATAACTGGCAAACTAATTACTAATTATTACAACACCTTAATTAATTAACAAATTAATTAATTTACAAATTCAAGCTAGCTAACAAGTAAAGCTTTAAACTATGCTGCTCCAGCAAGTTGAAGAAGTTTGAACACACATGCCTCGGTTTCCGCCCCGAAAAGCTCTCCGGTTTGCTCTCTTGAGGCTCTGTCTGCAGGGTGTCTTCGAGAACTTGCTGCTGGATCTCACCAAAACAGAGCTGGGGAGTGTACCAGTGGCCTGCCGGCCAAGAGAAGCTTCTGTCGGCCACCTGCCGGCTAGGGATGGGCCACGGCCGGCCAAGGATGCAAAGGTGCCGGCCATCAATGTGGCACTGTTGGCCACTGGTGTGCTGTGACACCAAACTGCAACAGAGCACAAAACAGAGGAAATGGAGGGTCTCACAAGGGTATGTGTGTACCATGCCACTCCATATCACCTCAAAACATCAAGGGAGAGGCACCACTGGATCCAAGACCATCAATCAAGCATTACAATGCATGATGGCCAAAGATCCAATCTTGTACACATTCAATAAATGCACAACAAACAAGACTCTAAGACCAAGGCCTTATCATGAGTGATCAAAGGCAATGGAGACAAACGAAGATTGGCTCACTTTCATCACTTTGAGTATGAAGTGAACCAATCCATCTTGTGCTCAACATAACGTACGAATGAACACTATGCAATGCAAACAACATACTAATCTTGGCATGAAACATAAGACTCTAATATGCAAACAACACATGCATAACATGTTAAGAGACTTAAGCATTAAAACTGATGAAGGACACAACACTAGGACCATGCAATACAATGCTCAATGGACTAAGCCAGCCCTAAACAGACCTCATGCATGCCAAAACAGTGGCCAAAATGAGTTGAAATGATAGCATGAAAAGTAAGAAAAAGCATGATCAAATGATGGCTCGCAAGATGGATCCAAGACCATCAATCAAGCATTACAATGCATGATGGCCAAAGATCCAATCTTGTACACATTCAATAAATGCACAACAAACAAGACTCTAAGACCAAGGCCTTATCATGAGTGATCAAAGGCAATGGAGACAAACGAAGATTGGCTCACTTTCATCACTTTGAGTATGAAGTGAACCAATCCATCTTGTGCTCAACATAACGTACGAATGAACACTATGCAATGCAAACAACATACTAATCTTGGCATGAAACATAAGACTCTAATATGCAAACAACACATGCATAACATGTTAAGAGACTTAAGCATTAAAACTGATGAAGGACACAACACTAGGACCATGCAATACAATGCTCAATGGACTAAGCCAGCCCTAAACAGACCTCATGCATGCCAAAACAGTGGCCAAAATGAGTTGAAATGATAGCATGAAAAGTAAGAAAAAGCATGATCAAATGATGGCTCGCAAGCAAGGCACAAAGCTCAACTCTTAAACACATTGAAAGAGTGAAAAATGTGAAAGTGTGACTAAGCTATATGCTCTGAAATCATATGTGAAATGATGCTAAGGCATGCAAACAACTCAAGCTTAGCATGCAAGAAGCCCTAAAACTCAAAGCTAGTCAAGGCATTCACACAAGAGGCATGTAATACATAGCCTAAATGACTAAACCAGCTCTAGACAGAGCTCAAACATGCCAAGTTAAAGGCCAAAAAAATGCTGAAATGGTAGCCCAAGAGCTAAGACAAGCATGCATGCAAATTGGCTCATGATCAAGGCATAAGGCACAACTCTCTAAAGCACCGAAAGAGTGGAACATGTGAAAGTGTGACTATACTATATACACTGAAATCATGTGAGAAATGAGGCTAAGGCATACAAACACCTCAAATAAAGCATGCAAGAGACTTTGAAACTCAAAGCTAGTCAAGGGCCTTTACACTACAACCATACAAAATAAGCCTCACATGGCCAAGACCACTTAAAACAGAGTTTAAGCATGGCAAAATATGAGCAAAAACATGCTGAAGTATAGCCAAAACATGCTAGAATTATACGCTAAAACATCAAGTATGTTAAGTTAGTAAGCAAGATTTACACTACAAGTGTAAGAAGCATGCAAGAAGTGGCCAAGCCAACCACAAACAGAGTTAGAGCAGGTCTAAAAAGTCACAAAAATGTGCTTGAACAAAGCCACAAAGAAGTAGAAACACATGCTCATTTGGTAAGCCAATAAGACATGCAAGCAAGACAAATGAAGAGGGACCACCCTCTCCTATTTTGGACCTCAAAACCACCTTTCCACCATTGAAATTTCTCTGAGTTTCAGTGGTAGAAAGGCCAAGCAAAGATGGTTTGAAATGCTTTAAAAACAACAAAGGAGGGTAGACTACCCCTAACTTCAAAGTGGTCTCAAACCATCATTTTAAACACTTAAAAATAGAGCTTTTGTAGTTGATAACTAGGCCAAAATCAGCATGCAAAGGTGGCCAAGATTGTGTACAAAAATAAGCTTAAAAGAGGGAGATGCTCACCCTTGAAGCACAGCACAAGAATAGCCACTTTTCTTGAGCCAAACCATCTTTTGGAGCTCAAACAAAGTCCCAAGCTACCTCAACCCAAAGATGGTCCACTCTTGTTAAGGATTGATAGGTTGAAGATGGTTGTATGCAAGCTTCTAGCACAAAAGCTTTAGAGAGAAAGGAATCTAGAGAGAGGTTTGTAGAGAGAGAGAGAGGCTCCCAAAGCTCGTGCCAAAATGTTCTAACCCTTGAATCCATAGAGAAGCCTCTCGATATATAGCAAAATACAAGCTTTAGGTTGAAAATATCTCAAGAGAGACAGCTGTACTAGCTGGACAACAAATATCTACCAAAAACTGCTTTCTGGCATCAATGGCCGACACTTGATCACTGTTAGCCTGCACTTTATCATTGTTGGCCTGCATGGGGGCACCTCTGGATGGCAAGGGGCCGGCACATGACCAAAAAATCCCATTCGTGGTCATAAACTTCCACCTCTGGTTGGACAGAAAAATCTGCTTTTTGGGCCCAATTTCAAATGGGAATATCTCTTTCATGTGGACTCCTTTGCAGGTCATTCTTGAGCCCAAATTGAAGCCCTAGAAGTCTTGTTTCCAATGGTGGCAGCCTCACATCAAAATTCCAATTTTGCAAAAAGTTATGCTCATTTGAGTGAAGACTACTCAGTTTCAATCCTACCAGGATTCATGCCGAACTTCTTCTCCAACTTGTTTTCTTCTCTCCTCTCCTATTTTCTTCAACTGAAAACCCCTAAACAAGGTGTTTTGAAAGATTTTCCAAAGAGTTCATCTCTCTTCCATTCATTTCCACTTTGTCCTTTGCTCGGTTTACCGAAAAGCGCAACATTTAACAAAATACGAGCATCGGAACATCGTAGGAACTTTTCTCAAAACTATTTTTAAAGAGAGGGTTTTAAGGTCTCAAAATATTTTGATCAAGATCATTTTGGTCCAAAAAGGGGTATGAAGTTGGGATTTGACTCTCTCTTTGCCGAAGAAATCGAACCCTTGCACTGCACAACTTTCATCACCAAGTAAACCATCAGTGGCGCCCAAGTCTTAAGGGCGGTCAAAAATGGGATGTCTACAGCCGTGCAATGGGCCAAAGAGATATTTTGTATTTCGACTTTGGGCCGAGGTTGGTACCAGGACGGTTGGATGTGTTGCTGGAATTTAGACCTATCTATCTTCTGACCGAGATGATAATAGGGCGATGGGCGGAGTTGGGTGTAGCTCGGTAGGATGCCAACCTGTAGCATGGTCATCACGGGTCACCAATGTTGAGCACGGAGCCGAAGTAACTTGGTTGACTGCAGTGTCAGCCGAGGTAAAGGGTTTAGCCATCTCACTTGGCTTGCAGTGATGAGACTCCTAGGAGGACTCTGCTAAGGAGAGTAGAGTCCTACTAGGATTGTGCAAACCATCTCACTTGGTTGGTAGTGAGTAGGGTGTGTGATTCCTAGGAGGACTCTTGTAAGGAGAGTCGAAATCCTACTAGGATTGTGCCAGACAGAATCTATAAAAGCTCATAGTAGGACCTATGGACAGGTATCCCAATTCTTACTCTGGAATACACAGAGCTTTTGTGTCTATTGTCTATTTGCTGACTTAGACATCGGAGTGGTTTTTGGCACACACCCACCGGCTAGTTCACGTTTGTATTTTCAGGTGGCAAAGCAACGACGTTTGGAGGAGAGCAAACTTGATCAATAGGATTATACGAGAAGATTATTTCTGTGCTCGTACAATAATTAAACTTTCCATTTCCCCTTTCAACATTATTAAACATGATACTCATACTTCCATCTAATTTCGTCACAATTAAATACTTCCACATTTTGTACTTAATCAACAAATGCCATCCCATAACTTTGTCTACAATTTTAACTATAATTTCCATCCCCATGTTTCACACATTCCATGCAATTGCATTATTTCTTTGCGACATAACAACAAATCGGTTAATTTCATTGAACCCCAACCCATTTCAAGAACAAAATCCACAAATTTGGGTCCTTGACTAAGATGAGGTATCTCCTCACCTTTTAGAGGAACACACACACATCAAACATCATCTCTCACACAATGAAAGTGGAACCCTCAAGGATTTAACTAAAAAGATTTGAAGTATTGAAACCTTCTTTTGAAAATCTCTATACTCTTGAGCCAAAAATTAAAACCAACATAATAATTTCAAGAAACCCTTAAATCAACACCAACCTTGCAAAACATGTATATATAACTCAAAGAAGTCCCTACCTCAAGTTTGATGAAGATATTTGATGAAACCCTAGAATCAAAAGTGTAGAACTACAATCTCCACCGCACAAAGTGGATTTCCAACTTAGCTTTCCAATATTTGTGAAGAATGTTAGGTTAAGATCCTAATGGATTGTAAGAGATCAAATGTTTTAGGAGCTTTGGTGTAGAAAAAGTAGGGAGAACGGAGAGGAAGTGATTTTTAGAGAGAGAGAGAGAGATGAGCTAAAAGTGATACATACACAGCCCTAAAGAGAAAAAAAACAGGGATTTTGGACTACCCAGAAGCCCGTACGTGTGGCGCCCATTCTCGCACGTGCGGAGCGTCTTCCCGCACGTGCGGTGGCCCCTCCCCGCACCTCACTCTGCACCTTCCTTTTATGCAGTGTGCAAGTTGAAAAAGACCCACTTCCCTGCACATGTAGCCTCATCCCCCGCACGTGCGGCCCTCTTCCGCACGTGCGACCCTAGTCCTGTAGCCCAGAATTTTTCTGGTTTAATTCCAAACACTTCGAATTCGATCGTGCACCCTCCGAAACAAGTGATACTCAACCCGGAATAAACAAAGATCGAAATTTGAGAAAAAGCTTTTGAACACAACAAACCCAAAGAGGACAATAAATGAAGCGACGTACAATGAAACCGGTCATCACAGTAACATTAACGTATATTCCTTGATTGATTTTCTCTAATATCTAAATTATGTTTCTTGTTTCATAATTTTCTCTGACTCATAAAATTATCTCCTTGTTTGTAATTTCTTTGAAGTTTGTTTCCTAATAGTATGATTCAGATGAATTTTATCTACCTTGTTTGCATTTTTTCTCTCAGTGAATTTTGTAACATTTCTCTAATAAAACAGCCTCCTTTTACAGATAGATAACAAGGAGCTAGTTAAAAACCCATCAGAGGAGTTTTGTCTTGGTAAAAAGAAGAAGAAAGAATAAAAAAATGAAATTGTCAAATTTAAGGAGACATTAGAAGATTCATCTGAAGAAGAAGGAGGGAATGAAGAAAGAAAAGGCAACACAGAAGAATAAGAAGCCAGCAATGGAGAAGAAGATCAAGCAAGTAGTGCAGAAGTGGAAGCCAGAAAAAAAAGTGAAGAAGTAGAACTAGAAGACAAAGAAGAAAATGAACAAAAAGAAGAAGACAATGATGAGAAGATAAAGGCACTGAATCTAAAGAGGAAGAAGAAAACAATGAGGAAAGTGATGAAGAAGAACATAATGAGCCGATAGACCAACATCGTGATAGCATTTGTGGCTCAACAATGCATCAGCCTCAAGAATCTAAAGAATCAAAAGATGCTCAAATTGCTGATCTACATCAAAGACTAAAGGCACTTTCTAAATCCAAAATAGAAAAAGAGATAAATTGGAATGAATTACTTGTAGAAAAGGACATTGCAATAAGAACCTTGACATCACATAACTCAGAACTTCAAGAAAGAGATAGCACAAACCAAATGAAACTAAGGATGTTGGAGGTTCAACAACAAGATGATATAAAAACAATTCAACATTAAGGTGTTCAATTTCAGAGCTTGAAACTGAAAATGCTAGATCGCATGAACAAATTCAAGAACTATCCATCCAACTGGCAACACAACCTTATCGAACACCAATACAAGTTCAACCCCAAGGTCAGTGAAAATCTTGAGCCACAAAAAGTTATGTCCTTATGTCAACATAACTTAGAGAAATTTCTATTTATTACAATTTTGTCTGTCAATGGTAATTTTCTCTGGAAGTTAAATTTTTCTGACCACATTAGTTTCTGCTACTTATTTCTATTGATTTCTACTGCTTATTTGATTTTCTCTGTCTATTTGCTTAATTGATTTTAGGGGCTTGTTTGATTTTCACTGTGTATAGTTGGAATAGAAGTGGAACAACAACCAATAACCCAGCAAGAACAAGTGCCACACAAAGAACAACCAAAACAAAAGACAAAAGTCTATGGTAATTGGAAAATATTGAATCAAATAAATTTACATATTGAAATATGATTTGTTACTTTAGAGAAATTTAAATTTTACTAATATTTTCACCATCTACAGTGAAAAAAGATCCTACATCAATGATAAAGAATTTAAAGGCAAAAGAAAGGAAAGAAAAGAAAAGCAGCAAGATCCAGAATTTCAATATCCCAAAGTTGTGAAGGTAACTAGAGGTTCAAAGCAAGCTGCAAAGCAAACAGAGCAAATCACCAAACACAAAGAAGTACTTGATGCCGATGAGTAAGTCTTGCCTCAACTAACAAGAATAAAAAAATCTTGGGTTTTTTCACAAATCCTACCGGTTTCAAAATTGGTAAAAAAACATGTAAAAGACATTTTGCAACACATATCAAATGCGTCTGGACTCGAGTAAGTACAACAAATAAAATAAAAGATAACAAATAACAATTTACTAACTTATATTGCATTAACAACTATTAAATCCCTTCTTTGTCATCTTGTAGGGCTTTAATCTGGACAAGTGAGTTCAATCTCATTACCTTTGAATATATTGAAAACCTAATAAAGGAAAAAGAAATTGCCAACAATGTAAGTCTTTCGTCAAAATTTCTCTGCAATGTTTCATCAGCCTTTATAAACCAATGTTACAATTCTAACTAATATTTTTTAGGTCATTGATGGCTATGGAGAGATCCTATTTGCTAACCAAAGGAGAAAAGGACAACAACCAACTTCATTTTTTTTCACATGCATGAGCTTGGTATGTTACTACTCTTTTATTCGATTTTCTCTGGAATTTACTTGCTACTTTCTCTTGTTAAGATACTTCTTGAAGCCAGTTGTGTCAGTAGTCTAATTTTCTCTGACTAGTTATGTGCTTTTAAAATTTGTCTGTGTATATATTTCTTAAATTCCTGTCATTTCAACTTTCTCATAACCATTTTTTGATTTTCTCTGACCGCAGAACTTCATCAAGATGACGAAAAATCAAACTTTCCGAGTCTCATTATTTGACAAGCATCTTGAAACAACATGGAGGGACTACAAGTTCCTCCATTTCCCAATAAATACCAGGGGCAATGAGAAGTCAACAGATGGAAATCACTAGACCTTGCTAGTCTTGGACAAACAAAACAATTTATGGAGGTTCTACAACTCACTAAGGCCAAGGAGAGATGATACACAGGGCAAATATATCAAAGATGCAAAATAATTGGTAACAAGCGCAAATTTCTCTGATCCATGATAATGTTTATGTGATGATCATTTTCATAGAATCACATTGATTTGTGTGTAAATTTCTCTATTATTTAAAAATTATTTTTTTGCAGCAAGATTATGTAGAGAATTTTTTAAAAGCTTTCCTTGAAAGAGAGGCACAATCACAACCCTTTTTCAAATTGATAGACTCACAAAACACAAATTATGACTTTGAATATGTCAACAATGCTCCACAACAAGACATTGATTTGTAAGTTTCATCCAACATCTATAAATAAGATAATCTAATTTGAATATTTCTTAAAACTAACTATACCTATAATTTCTATGTAGTGTGGATTATGGCCTCTTTGTATGCTGCATAATGAGACAATATAGCAACCATGAACCTATCAGCTCGAAATTGTCAACACAAGAAGTAAGGTTGATGAGGGCAGAAATCATAGAGAGATCTGTGACCAAAGTTGGCCAATCATGGATAGAACCAATTCAAATACCACCAAAAGAAGAACCAAAAGTATAATAGTGAAAGCACACTAGTGAAAGGAAAACAATGCACACAATGTAATTAGGAATAACCCTTCAATTTGTTTTTTCATACATTGAAGGAATGATGATGTTTGACATATATGTATATATATTTTTTTGACTAATGTAAATTTCATAACTATCAATGGTTAAATATATATTTTTTTATAATGCATGCTAAGTTGTGATTGTCAACACAATCCACATAGAGAAAATTGTCTGTAGAAAATTTCTTTAGTATGATGTTACCAGAAATTCACAAAGAAATTTAACTCGTATCGTGCCAAGAGGGTACTTATATGATCATATATCTATAATGCACTATGTTGGTATAAAACAATCATCAAATTCAAAAAACACAATGCGCACAGTAATTTTCTCTGCTATTGGTAAATTTCTCTGGATGAATTTGACCTCACAAAACACAATGCACAGAGAATTTTCTCTGCTAATGGCAAATTTCTCTGGATGAATTTGACTAGTATTATAAATACACTGCCTATAGTATGTTTCAACAAACACAATGCACACTGTAATTTTCAATGCTATTGACAAATTTCTCTGGATGAATTTGACCTCACAAAATACAATGCACATTTCAACAAGCACAACGCCAATAGTAAATTTCTTTTCTATTGGCAAATTTCTCTGAATGAATTTGACTGGTATGAAGTTACTAGAAATTCACAGAGAAATTTAACTCGTATTGTGCCAAGAGGGTGCCTATATATGATCATGTAATCTGTAATGCACTGTGTTAGTATAAAGCAATCATCAAATTCAAAAAACAACAATACACATAGTAATTTTCTTTGCTATTGGCAAATTTCCCTAGATGAATTTGACCTCACAAAACACAAAACACAATGCACAGAGAATTTTCTCTGGTAGTGGCAAATTTCTCTAGATGAATTTGAATGGTATTATAAATACACTGCTTATAGTATGTATCAACAAACATAATGCACACTGTAATTTTCTCTGCTATTAGTAAATTTCTCTGGATGAATTTGACCTCACATAACACAATGTACATTTCAACAAAAACAATTCTCATAGTAAATTTCTCTGCTTTTGGCAAATTTCTTTGGATGAATTTGACTGGTATTATAAAGGCACTCCCAAAGTATGTTTCTAAAAACACAATACAAAAAGTAATTTTCTCTGCTATTAGAAAATTTCTCTGGATGAATTTGATTGGTATTATTATATATACACTGTCCAAAAAATTACATTTCACAAAACAAAATACACAAAGTTGTCACGCCCCGTATTTTATTACTTGGATAGCATTACCAATATTCATTAATCAAGTCCAATTTACAAATGACAATTCATCCTTTGATGAAAAGATGAATAATTAAATATGCATGTTCTCTCTCGTTATACAACAGTGATATTTTCATACAAATAAAAGAAATGCCCTGAGGCTTACAATAAAAGAGAGAACACTGCTCTTTACAAAAATAACACTCAGCCAAACAAACAAATGTAGTATAATCCATCACTACATTACACTTATGAAATGGTAAAACCCATTGTTTGATCTTCAAATCCGAAAGCATTCCCTATACACATGTACAGGCAGGGGGTGAGCAACCACTAGCTCACCAAAAAATTTCATATTAAAACATTAGAAGATATGCGGGTACAAAGGTACTCATACATATACGTGAAATCATTTCATGTCAAACCATATGTGTCACGCCACACTTTTTATTACTCGAAATTATTACCAACTTCATTAATTTAATTCAATATTAGAGATAACATGCGGAAAAACTCTTTACTTGAACGAGTAGAACTAAATAACAATTCTCTCATCCGAATGAAAATTACTTACGACATGAGCATACTAAATAAACTGCCCAAGGGCTTACATTATTTACAAATCAACAAGAAGGGTGTAACCCTTTTACATCAATGGCATTCCGTCAACACAAAAGAGGCCCTGTGGCCAACAAATAAGAAGATCCAAAATCTTATAGCACATCCTGATTATCACCTGAAAAAGATTAAACAACATGGGATGAACATATAGTCCAGTAGGGATCTCAACATGATCCTCAACAATAACAACTTACAGATAGCTATGATCATGAATGCTCAATCTCATACTAGAATAGTAATGTGACAGTTTATACAAAATATATGTATGTATGAACTTTTCTCAAAATCAACCATTTCATTCAACACTGTAAACGATTCACCTTTCTTTTCTTTTCATTACCCTCTTTTCCAAACTTTCATGACAATAACAATTCTAGAAAACAATTTCATCAAGCCCATTACTTTTCACCCTTATTCCGTACTTAACAGAATTGCCTTTTTCGAAACATGTTCACAAATTACCCAATTTCCTTCATACATTCCAAAATCTCAAAATAGTATTTATGTCTGTTCCCAACACATTCATACTTATATATGCATACCTTTAGTAAAAAGGGAAACAACAAAACATCAACAAGTACGTGATCAACAAACGAGGCAACTCGGCCTTTCAAAACTGTAATTATCGTAACCCATAACATACTCAGATACACTGAGACAATGATGATAAAAAACTCTACTCTACCTGCCATAAGCACATTAAGTTAAGGATATACCTACGACAAATGACATGCCAAGTTCTTCAGACACAAGCTGAAAGGTACTGATACCTCTGCCAAGTTCTCCAGACACAAGCTGGAAGGTGCTGGCACCTTTGCCAAGTTCTCCAAGCACTAGCTGGAAGGTACTGGTACCCCTCATTCTAAGCGCGGTCTATAATACCAATCACTTGGACGAGACAAAGTACAACCAACAAGTGTAATACATACACATAAACCATACTATAGTGCTCAACCATCACAAGTGTAATGCATACACAACAATTCCACACAACAATGTCATCCTCCACCGATGACCAAGGACAAAACCTCTAGATGCATGTATTCAATACACCTATTAAAAAAGACTCAACTCTCATGAGATCTTAAGCCCAACAACGCCACTAGTACGATAGTTAAAGATAAAACCCCCAAATGTGTGTATTCAACACTCATGATATAATAGTTCAATTCTCATATTTATTTTCCGAGACTCACATAGAGTTGTCATTTCATTTTCCATTTTCATGATCAATTTTCATAATTTTCCAAGCCAACATATTCCACCACTTATTCCAAAGCACTTTTCCTATTTCACAAAACCAATTCCATTCTTTTCATTTCGCAAAACCAATTTCACAGATAATAAAGCCATAACTCATCTCAGTCCAATACATTCATTTCAAAATAACCCCAATGCCATAGTTAATCCCTTAGCCATTAGCACTTTTACATAACCCATGTTAACAATAGCAATTTACAAACATTGTTCAACCATCTTCCCTTTTTATTTACCAAATCAAAATATAATTTAGGTCTTTCTCTTCTTTCGAAAATATCATGCTAGATTATTCCCCAATTAATCCAAACAACAATCAATGATAACAAACTCATTCTCAAACAACCAACCCTAGGTTCCCTTACATGGTTTTCAAAGAAATCCAACATGGATATGATTTTCATGCAATATAAATTTACCACATGTCTATCTATAGACGGGGTATTGAAAAAGAACAAGGAAATCCCTACCTCAAATGGAGAAACCCAAAGGAGAAGAAGAGAAGAACTTGAAAGTGCTCCAAACCCAAACTTTTTCGGATCAAAATGGAGCCCCCGCGATGCTCAACCTTTCTTACAAAGAGACTAGGGTAGAAGGTCTCTAGAACAAGGTGTATTTGTAGAGAGAGAAGCTGCCGATCTAGGGTTTTGAAGAAGAAAGAGGATCAAAAATGGAGAAGAAGACCCCTGCTGCAAACTAATATATGCGAGGCCCGCTTGAGCGAAGAAGTGGTCGCTCGAGCAACCAGACATAACAAAAACCTCGCTCAAGCGCAAGAAGCGTCGCTCGAGCGAACAATGCGAAGCTTCAAGTCTACAACCCAGAAGCACGCTCGAGCGCAAGAGTGCTCGCTCGAGCGAAGAAACTCAAAACATACAGCTCGCTCGCTCGAGCGAAGGAAAGCTCGCTCGAGCCAAGAAACACAACCTTCAGGTCAAAAGAGACGCAGACGCACGCTCGAGCGCAAGAGTTCTCGCTCGAGCCAAGAGACACAAACTCAAAGCTCGCTTGAGCGACAAAAGCCTCGCTCGAGCGAAGACACCAAAAACTGGGCAGCAACACTTTGTTTCCAATCACAACCAACCTGTTACAAACCTGCCCAACACATCCCAAAACTCAAATATAAGAAATTAAAGGATGGAAACAAGATACAGATATCAGCACACAACTCGAAACTCGAGTCCGGAATACCCCAAAGGACGGGGGAAAAACCCGGATCGCTATAATATGTTTCTATTACATAATTTCTTAAATCCAATTTATTTAATTAACCGCAACTAGTTAACTTAAATAAATAAACATGCTTCAATAACAACATGACATCATTTTCAATTCTTTCAATTATCTCACTATCAATTGAATCAAATAATTAAACAATTCGTACTGACCTCTAACAAATCATCAAATACATTTTATACAGTCTTATGAGATGAATGCATATGCCATATCATGCTCAAAATATTTTTCTCATCTTTTAAAAATCTTATGCACAATGCTAATTTGAAAACACATTAATCTAACAATTTCAATAAAATTCCAAGGTGGTAAATATGACTCAGGTAATCCCTAGTTGGTGTCTGTAAGTAGGCATATCGAGCACTACCAAATTCCCACTTTACCGGTCTCTCACCGGAAGGGCAGTGGTACCTCCTCCACGTGTGTTTTCGGTCTTTCACCCTAGACACTCAGGCCAACTTAACCAATATCAAACTACACCCCCTATCTGAACTTACCAAAGTATTTACCCAAAACAAATCAAAATGATCTTGTTTCACCAAAAACAATTCCTTTTTCAAAACAATAGTTTTCAATTGCAATTCGGAATCCATGATAACAATGAAATGAAATGGCAATGCAATAAGTAACAATGCATTAGAATAGTTCCAATTTCAATTCCACCACACAATGCTCCATTGTGATCAATTTCCATATCTCTATCAATGTAATACCATGATACAATCCCAAGAGATAATATAATAATGTCAATGTTCATGTATTTACCACATGTAAATCAACAATTTCCAACTTAGTCTTTTCAAAACAATTCAACAATATTCTTTATACACAACAAACTTTCAAAATCAAACATTTTCTTATCTTTCCAAGAATCTCATTTAAATACCAATATGGAAATCCCCTACCGGTTACCAAAATCAAAACTTTTAAACAATAGGTTCATCAATAGCAATAACATATGACACCAAAACAAGTTCAAGGTTTCATCAAACTCTAACTCACATACTTTATCAATGAAATGAAATTACAATCTTTCCAAAAACTCCTCCCCTTCCCAAACATTAAATAAAATCAAATTTTCATTTTTCTCATGCAAGTAAAATCTTGGGGTCTTCAAGTTCAATCATAATTCTCATAAGCATAAGTGAACATTCCAGCACTTAATCAATTCCATCAAAATCTTCTCTTGATTATAATTATAAAATATAACACGGTGTTCACTTTCCAATTATCAACATCAACTCCATCGATTTAAACCAAGAAAAATAAATAAATAATTAAAAGCTTTGATAGCTCATTCTTATTTTAACCAATTCATCCATTTGCTCCAAACGAGCTAAAATCACATTATTTTCTTTTCATGTCAAAGACCACCAAAACCATTCAAATATCTCATAAAAATTTTAAAGTACAAAATTATTATTATAACATTACTCAACTAGTAAAACTAGGAGCACAATTCTAAATCACCTCAAATTAACTAATAGTCTTATTTCAACTTCATCTCACTTATTTTTCTCTAAAATCTCATATACTTATGAAATATTAACATTTCCATCTTACTATATTAAAAGTTATGGTATAATCTCAATAACATACTTTTAACCAAACTAATTTAATCCACTAAATTAGTAATTTTATTATCTTCACATTTTTCCAAAAGAAATAATACCAAACATAACTTAACCCAACTCATCTTTCAAACATAATCACATTTCATGCCAAGCTACTCAAATAGCCAATCTTTCCTAAATTCTCTTCAAATAACAATTTTCATAACCTTTCTAAAATTAACTAATCAATATGATATTTACATCAAAAATTTTGAAATATGCCCAAGAGTACACTTTTAAGATTGAGAGTTCAAAAGTCCTCATTTCGTACTTTCATTTTCGCAAAAATGAACAAAAACTAAATCATCAACACATCACCTTTCACAAAATATCAAAAATATAACACTTGTAGAGTTTTTAAATCTCAAAATAACTCTATAATTTCAACTTAACAATTTACTCAATATTCATCAACATTAATTTATTTTTCTCAAAAATAAGTTCCACAATCAAAGATGAAAAATATTTCAACTTTATATTTCTCAAAATAAAATTTCCATACAACTATGAAAATTAAATTTCGGATGTTTAGCAAAATTTATCAACAAAAGACGATTTTCCCAAATCAATCTCAAAATACCAATATTCTTAACATTTCAACATAATTTTTCTTCCAAAAATTATCAAACAAAAATCTGAAAAAAATATATATATACAATACCTCTTATAATGACATATTTTCTCAAAATAACCCTAACATAATTTTAAAGTAATAATATGAAGAAAGTCTCTACATAAAATATGAAGAAAAGCTAATTCGAAAATGTAAAAATCACCCGATCATGAATCTGAGACCACCATTGTGAAGATAACGACGAGCTCTCCGACTTTCATTTACAATACTTTTGCAAAATCTCACTCTAAAGACTCATATTTCAAGCTCAAAGATTGAGCAACAATAGTGAACATGGAAAAAGAGAGAGAGACATGCTATAAGAGAGAGAGAGAGAGAGAGAGAGAGAGATAAAGAAGGAGAGAGTAGGAGCTCTCTGCTCCAAACCCAAAAGGAAATGAATGGGAAAGGAAAAAAGATGGGCAAGGCAAAAAAAAAGGGGAAGCAACCCCACATGGGTTTGCTTTCCCAAGAATGAGTTTTTCAAAAAAAAAATATATAATATAATTTTTGTAATAATACCTCCAAATTTTATAGTATAAATTATAAAATGATATAATTTTTCTCACCACAAAATATAACATTTTTATACATCACAAAATATAATATTTTGCTCACCACGAAATATACACCCATTTTATTCACTATAAAAATATATAATTTTTCACTATATGGTACATACCTTAAAATCAACTATCAAATATTTATTATAATCCTACAAAATAAATAATAATAACTCCCAAGGTAGTTATTACCAATCACCTAATTAAAAAAAGACCAAACAGTTAAACATGAGTCATTAAACAAACTAAATTTAAATTAAATCTAAGTCATGGTTCCCACCATAAGCCAAACATAGTCCAAACATCCAAAACTCAATTTCAAATTTTGCTATAAATTAAACTGAATCAATCTCCGAATTTTCAAAAAAATAAATACTCACCATTAAATTCAGAAATTTTTATCTAACATGCTAGACTCTTATAAGAACAATATAATAAAAATTTCATAATTTCTGAGATCAAAAATTATATTTTAAAAAAAAATTATTACAAAATTGAACCATTTTCGCACATAACTTTTCACAACACTCCAATCCAAATATCACTCAATTAATTTATGCACTGACTATTTAAAAAAATATTTTGGGTTATCATAACCTATCCTCCTTAAAAAAATTTCTTCCTCAAAATTTAAACTCAAGTAATGTAATGCATCCTACAGTCTCCAACAAACTCACTCAGGTACTTACCAATGCATCAACAAAAATTGTTTGACTACTACGTAGCCCTCAACAAGTCACACCGGTAATGAACCAAACCATTATATTTTTACAACAATTGGTGATAAAAACCCTTACTAGTATAAACCATTAAGTGATTCTTCTATCCACATTGATAACCCAAAGCAACAAAATAGGATCTAATCCCTTAAGCATAACAAAATTTTTGGCAAAATGACTCCTTAGAACACCAAAACACCATACCTTATTGGTGATCACCCAACGTCAACGAACTATTTCCATCCCCCAATGCACAATGAATTCCAAGGCCAAAATAACTATCACTACTTCGAAACCTTAACAAAACGAAACAATACTTCTTCAAAAGCACTAACCACCAACTCAAATAGTGACTGTCAACCGTCATAAGACAGACAATACCTTACCAACACTAGGGTGATGCCACAACCCATGACCCAAATGAAATAAAATCAATTCAGACAACGAGCTAGGATTTCCACCAACAAGACTACAAATCAATATTAACGGTTCCACTCCGATGTAGGGTTTACAAAATGATCTCAACATTATACCTTAAGTCTAAGCAAGACTCAACACAACCGTATCATGTCCACCAAATTTGTTATTGGCAAGTGCAGAGCTTTTCGTATCTATGAATTGAATGACTCGACAACATTTGAATACATCTCACCATAACGTTTTCCCTCAAAATATTTATCAATCCAATTTTCATATGGTAAACTTCTCAAAAAAACACTCACAATGTCTCCTTCCTCACTTTTTAATTCACTTAACTTGAAATGGAATGATGCCTTTGTTGGCGCATATGCACATTCTGAAAACTTTGACACAATCGTCTTCCTAACCAAATTTATGTTTTCACATGGCAACCTATCCTTCAAATTTCTCTTTAGATGTTCAAGACAAAAACCATGAAAACAATTAGGGAAAGCAATTCCTTCCACAATACCACAATGTCGATCTGATATGAAACTTATCACCCTCTCCGATCCCAATACTTCACATAAATGTTCAAAGAACCAACACCAATTGTCTTTATTTTCAACATCAACGACATCAAAAACTATAGGAAAAAAACCTACGAAACAAATAGGAACAAGCATATAAGACATATATATGTAGAGAAAATTAGAACAATAAACAACCAGAGAAATTTGACATTGATAACATCCAAAGAAACTTCACACAGTGGCCAAATCTAGAGAAAATTCACACAATGGCAACCTCCAGAGAAAGTTCACTTAGTGACCAACTCCAAAGAAAATTCACACATTGGCAACCTTCAGAGAAAATTCACTTAGTTACCAACTCTAGAGAAAATTCACACATTGGCAACATCTAAAGAAAATTCACTTAATGACCAACTATAGATAAAATTGACACAATGACAACATCCAGAGAAAATTCATACACTGACCAAAATCCAGAGAAAATTCACACAGTGGCCACAACCAGAGAAAATTCACACAGTGGCCACAACCAGAGAAAATTCACACAGTGACCAAAACCAGAGAAAATTCAAAGTGTCAGAGAAAAATCACATTCACTCAATTCCCACATGTATAGAAAATTCACATACTTAGATAAAATTAGATATATTTGCAATCACCTTCATTCCCATCTTTCCCCGTCGCAGCAAGCATAACTTCTTTGTATCGTCCTTTCAAAAATGTTCCATCAAGAAACAGCAATGACCGACAATATTTGAAACCAGAAATGCATGCATGAAAAGCCGCAAACACTCTTTTGAAATGCATGTTATCTTCAAAATCTAACTCAAAATGACTACCTAGATTGTTCTTCAGTGCCTCATCAAAATACCACCGTAATTGATCGAATGACAAACAAGAATTCCCATATGTACTACATTTTTCTTTTTCAACCCCTAACCAACCACAGTTATAACTGATTGAGACCTCATACTTGTCTTTCATTTCTTTGACAACATCGATTGGACGAGTTAAAGGTTTTGCACTTACTTCTTCAAGTATCAGCCCAGAAACTAAGCTGGAAGTCATCCTAGCATGTTTACTAGTACGAACCGCCACACCACACGTATGTTCATCGTTCAAAGTTATTATGTAAAAGAACCCATTTGTTTTTTCAACTGAAGCATGTACACGCCACATACATCCCCTTGATTCCTTCAATGCACATTCTGCTGTACCCTCAGCTTGCCATTTTTAACATACGTAAACTGAAAACCAATCTCAATAGCATACTTGCATAAAACAGTACGGAACTCAACTACACCGCCCTCAAACTTTTGTCCAACACTCGTGTTAGACTTATTTATTTTGATGATTTGTTTAATTATGTTTTAATTTATTTGCAAGAGAAAAATAGAATCAAAATTTATTTTGATGATTTATTTGAAAGAGAAAAATAGAATCAACATTTATTTTGATGATTTATTTACTTATGTTTTAATTTATTTCAAAGAGAAAAACAGAATCAAAATTTATTTTGTCTCATTATTTCTTACCTAAACTTTTATCATAAATATTGTTAGAATGTATTTAATATTTGCTTAAATCAGGAGTTCATTTCAAACCAAAATCAGAGGTTTAAGCAGCCCAAAATAGAGGTTCAAACGGTCCAAAAACAGAGGTTCAAACAGCCCAGCACAGCAGCAGCTCAAAAGGTTTAGAAAAGTCAAAGATCCGGACGTCAAGGTGGACATCCGGCCGGTCATCTGGCCGGACGATTGGCCAGTCTATTTTTGCCCAGTTCTGCTTCGTTTCAAATTCTGCTCTCAACGGGACTGAACTACAACGGCTAGTATTCCAATTAAAGTTGTTCCAGACCAAGCCTTGTCTCCCACAAGTTCAAATTAGCAATGATGGAATGATTTATATTCAAAATCAATGCAACGGATCTATAAGCCTCTTGATCTATATATACCAGAGAGCCTTAGTGAACGAACACAGAAACCATATATACAAGAGATACAACCCAGCAAAAATTCCTTGATCAAAATCTTTTCTCTAAAAATTCTCTGAGAAGTGTTATTCAATTTTGTTTACATCTTTATCTCAAAAATTATACACTGAGCCTTATAGCATTAAGCTCATTTTTCCTGTGTGAGATTTACTGAAAATCTAGAGCTTCATTTTTATATCTATCTTTGAGAGATAATTCTTGTACCTTTCTGTGAAAGCAAAAACACATTCTTTTCAACCTTGTAAGAGTGCAGTACACTCAGTATTTTTAACTTAGAAAGTCAGTGTAAAATTTGTGAAGGATTGCTCCATCTGTGAAAAGGTTGCTAGCACCCTGTGAAGCTAGAGTATAGTGGAAAATCTCAAATGAAGCTTGAGGAGTGGACGTAGGCCGAGTTGAAGCCGAACCACTATAAATTTGTTTGCCCCTCTCTCTCTCTCTCTCTCTCTCTCTCTCTCTCTCTCTTATCTCTTTATTTTATTTAAATTGTCATAGCTATATTTCACATTTTCATTGTGCTAAAATCATTAACTGACATAGTTGTTAGAACACTTGTTTTAATTATTTTTATTTCATTAAATCATTAACTGTTCATATTTTCATTGTGTTAAAATCATTAACTGACATAGTTGTTAGAACACTTGTTTTAATTATTTTTATTTCATTAATTATATTTATCTATTGAGCTAGTCATAAATTTTATTAGGGTATTATTATTTTTAATTGTAAAAACCTAATTCACCCCCCTCTTAGGTTGTCTTTTGGATAACAATTGGTATCAAAGCCGTGACTCTTGCTTTAGATTTAACCATCTGAGAGTTTCGATCCATGGTAACCTTACCTAGCACGAGCACTGCTGAAGGACAAGCCACCGATAGGCCACCATCGTTTGATAAAAACGACTACAGTCATTGGAAAGATAAGATGACCCTATACCTACAAACCACTAATTATGCTATGTGGATTATTGTCGCCAAAGGTCCAAAAATTACTACCAAATTAGTAGACAATATGTGTACCTAAAACTGAAAATGAATGTTATGAGAGGGATCAAATTATTGCAAGCTAATGCTAAAACTAAACTCACCCTTGTTTGTGGATTAGACTCTAAGGAGTATAATAGAATTTCAAGTTGTGATTCGGCAAAAGAAATTTGGGACAAACTTGAGGTAACTTATGAAGGTACAAACCAAGTAAAGAAATCTCGTATTGATATGCTTGTTCATAGTTATGAATTGTTTAAAATGAACTCTGATGAATCTATTTCAAGTATGTTTACTAGATTTACGGAAATTGTAAACTCTTTGAAATCTCTTGGCAAAACTTATACTAATAATGTGTTGGTGAGAAAATTCTTAGGTAAACACCAAAGAATTGGGAAGCAAAGGTCACCGCCATTATAGAAGCCAAATATGTCTCCACACTTGGATTGGATGAGCTTATGGGTTCCCTTATGACTCATGAGATCACCATAAAAGGACATGAGAATGTTGAAAACAAAAAGAAAAGTGGAATTGCATTCAAAGCCTCATCAAATAAAGAAGAACATGAAAACTCTAGTGAGGATGAAAGCTATGCCATGTTTAGTAGAAATCTCAAAGAGCACTTCAAAAAAAATAATTATGGAGGAAGAAGACCTTTCAAAAAGGAGTACAACAAAGATAACAAAAAAGAACCTATTATTTGCTATGAGTGCAAAAATCCTGGACATATGAAGATGGATTGTCCAAAATTGAAAAATCATGGAAAAGACTACAAAAGAAACAAGAAGGCCATGGTAGCAACTTGGGGAGAAAGTGAAGATGAAAGCTCAAGTGATGAAATTGAAAATGAAGTAGCCAACTTGTGTCTCATGACCCTTGAAAATGAAGACTCTGCTCAAGATGAGGTAACTACTCTTTGTGAAGAACTTGAAAGTGCATTCCATGAACTACAAGATGAATTTAGAAAAGTTTGTGTCAAAAATAATGTGTTAAAAAAATCTGTTGCATCTTTATCTAGTAATGTAGAAGAATTAAAGAAAGAAAAAATTGTTTTGAAAAATGATTTTGACACCATCTCTAATGAGAAAACTGCTTTAAAAAACAATGTTGATGATTTAACAAAAACATTTGAAAATTTTATAAAAGGTAGAAATAATCTCAACATGCTTCTTGGAAATCAAATATGTGTTTTCGATAAAGCGGGTATTGGATATGACCCTATTAAGAAACAAAAGAATTTCAATACAATTTTGAAAAGGCACCTCTCATGACACATCCTCATATTACTTGTCATTATTATAGAAGGAAAGGCCATTACATATCTTCTTGTCCATTCAAAAATAATATGAACATAGAAATTAAAAAGATTTGGATCATTAAGAGATCTAACAAAACTAACCAAGAAGGACCCAAGAAACTATGGGTACCAAAACCAACACTAGATTATCATCCTGTAGATTTACTTTAAGTCCAAAACCAAAAGAGGGAAGTGGTACCTTGATAGTGAATGTTCCAGACACATGACCGGAGATAAATTATTATTTACTACATTGTCATCCAAAAATGGAGGCTTTGTTACTTTTGGAGACAACAAGAAAGGAAAAATCATCGGTATTGGCAGCATTGATATTTCTCCTAACCCTTTTATTGAAAATGTTTTACTTGTTGATGGACTTAAGTATAACCTACTATTAGTCAATTATGTGATAAAGGTAATCGAGTTATTTTTGATAAATCACATTACACAATTGAAAGCACAAAAGATCATAAAGTTTTATTCGTTGGTAATCGCCATGATAATGTTTATGTTTTTCATCTTAATGATCTCTATGCTAGTGATGTTAAATGTTTATATGTTAATAATGAAAATAGTTGGTTATGGCATAGAAGACTTGGTCATACTTATATGGACTTAATTGCTAAACTTTTGAGAAATGATTTGGTCGTTGGACTTCCAAAAATTAAATTTGAAAAAATCACATTCGTAGTGCTTGTCAACAAGGGAAACAAACTAAAACATTGTTTAAATCAAAATCTCATATTTTCACAACTAGACCTTTACAACCATTGCATATGGATTTATTTGGTCCCTCAAGGACATCTAGTCTAGGTGGTAAACATTATTGTCTTGGTATTGTTGATGATTATTCAAGATTTACATAGGTTATGTTTTTAGCACACAAAGATGAAATTTTTTCTTCTTTCACAAAACTCTGTCGTAGAATTCAAAATGAAAAAGACTTTCTTATAACTAATATTCGAACCGACCATGGTAGAGAAGTTGAAAATGAGAAATTTGAAATGTTTTGTGATGAGCATGGTATTTGACATAATTTTTCAGCACTTAGAACCCCTCAACAAAATGATGTAGTAGAAAGGAAGAATAGAACTTTAGAAGAAATGAGTAGAACAATGCTTTGCGAAAATAATCTTCCTAAATATTTTTGGGCCGAAGCCGTTCACATCGCATGCTATATTTTAAATCGTGCATTGATTATACTTATTCTCAAAAAGACTCCTTATGAACTTTGGCATGATAGAAAGCCCAACATTAGTCACTTGCATGTTTTTGGTTGTAAATATTTTGTGCATAATAATGGTGAGGATAACTTAGGTAAATTTGATTCAAAATCTGATGAAGCAATTTTTCTTGGCTATTCCTTAACTAGCAAAGCTTATCATGTTTTTAATAAAAGAACTCTTATTGTGGAAGAATCTATACATGTGGCATTTGATGAAACTAACATCTCTGCTCAAAAGCAAATTGTTAGTGATGATATAGATTTGGAACCAAATGTGGAAGATTCAAGTATCTACAAAGAAGGGAACCAACCATGTAAGTTGAACAAAAAGATTGAACAACCTATTCTCCCACCTCAAGAAGAAGGAGAAAACAATGATGATTTGCCAAAAGAATGGAAATTTGTTCATAATCACTCTAAGGATTTAATCCTAGGTGACCCTACAAAAGGTATCGAAACTCGCTCTTTACTAAGAAACATTTGTAGTAACCTGACTTTTCTCTCACAGATTGAGCCTAAAAACTTTCAAGAAGCCAAATTCGATGAACATTGGATGATAGCTATGCAGGAAGAGCTTAACCAATTTGAGAGACACAAAGTGTGGAAGCTTGTGCCAAAACCTAAATATCATACCATTATCGGTACCAAATGGATCTTTCGAAACAAGCTTGATGAATCTGGCACAATTATAAGAAACAAGGCTAGACTTGTTGCACAAGGATACAATCAAGAAGAAGGTATCGATTTCGATGAAACCTTTGCTCCAGTTGCTAGATTAGAAGCCATTCCCATGTTACTTGTATTTGCGTGTTTTAGAGATTTCAAACTTTGTCAAATGGATGTAAAAAGTGCTTTTCTAAATGGTTTCATAAATGAAGAAGTTTATGTCAAACAACCCCCAGGTTTTGAAGATCATGTCTTTCCAAATCATGTTTTTAAACTAACAAAAGTTTTGTATGGTTTGAAACAAGCACCGCGTGCATGGTATGAATGATTGAGTAAATTTTTGATTGAAAATAATTTTTCTAGAGGAACGATTGACACAACACTTTTTGTTAAAACTAAAAATGCTGATTTACTTGTTGTGCAAATATATGTGGATGACATTATATTTGGTGCTACTAATGAAACCTTGTGTAAAAAATTTGCTAACTGTATGCAAGGTGAGTTTGAGATGAGCATGATGGGGGAGCTAAATTATTTCCTTGGACTTCAAATCAAACAATGTAAGGAAGGAATTTTTATCAACCAAGCTAAGCACACAAAAGAACTACTCAAAAAATTTGGTATGTATGACTCAAAATTAGGTAGAACTCCTATGAGCACATCCATTAAGCTAGACAAGGATGAAAAAGGTAAATCAATTGATCAAACAAAATATCGAGGTATGATCGGCTCACTTCTTTATTTAACTACAAGTAGACCCGATATTATGTTTAGCATTTGTATATATGTTAAATATCAATCAAATCCTAAGGAATCACATCTTAGTGCTGTTAAAAGAATTTTTAGATATCTTGTTGGCACTCAAAATTTGGAACTATTTTATCCAAGAGGTGTTGCATTTGATTTAATTAGTTACTCGGATGCTGACTTTGCCGGATGCAAACTTGATAGAAAAAGCACCAGTGGCACTTGTCACTTTCTTGGTAACTCATTAGTATCTTGGTTTAGCAAAAAAGTAAAATTCTGTTGCTTTATCAATGACCGAAGCTGAATATATAGCTTCTGGAAGTTGTTGTGCCCAAATACTTTGAATTAAACAACAATTGGAGGAATTTGATTTGCATTGTGATAATACTAGTGCCATCAATTTAAGTAAAAATCCAGTTCAACACTCACGAACAAAACATATTAAATTCGACATCATTTTTTAAGAGATCATGTTCAAAAATGGGATATTGTACTTGAATTTATAAATATCGACAAGCAATTGGCGGATATTTTCACAAAATCCCTAAGCGAGGATCGCTTCAATTTTATTCGGGGCGAGCTTGGAATGTCGATTTCTACTTAAAAGATTTTGTTGTGACTGTAAAACTTGAATTTTTGTTAAAATGATATATGTGTATTGATACATTGATATGGAAATATTTTATCAGTTGAATGCTCTCAAGTCCCTCATACGTTTATTATCCTTAACAGTTTGCTATTCACAATTGTGTACTTTTGTTCTGCATCTTGAGCTTAATTTAACTTTGCATATATTGATTTTTTTTATTTTATTTTTTTTTAATTTTTGCTATTAAGCTTAATTTCTTTTATTTATTTTATTTTTTATTTTTTGCTAATCGGCTTCATTTCCTTTATTTTTTTTCTTCTCATTATTTTTTTATTATTATTTTTTTTTTGGTTTTGACGTTAGGCTTAATTTTTATTTATTATTTTCTGCCCTTTAATTTCATCTTCCGTGCTTAAAAAAAAATATCTATATATATACATACAAGCAAATCCAAATAAACATTTTTACATAGAAACAAACATACAATACAAAAAAATACAAAAAAAAAAAAAAACCTTCTTTTTTTTTTACGGCCAGACGCCGACCTCACTTACTCGCCTCTTTCGCCGATCTCTTCTTCTTTTTATCACCTTGGGTGACCCTTGAAGGCCCTGCCCCCGTGTTTTCGTCGAGAGCGACGACTCCCCGCTAACTATCAAAGGCCAAGTATGACGTTGCTCCAAATCGGGCCATGGAGGTGATCTTTCGTTTAAGCTCTTTATTTTCGGCCTTCAGTGCGCAAATCTCTACTTGCGCATCCTTGTACATGCGCTGAAGCAACGAAAGTTGGGCGTTAACCTGGTGGAGCTCACTCGTTCTGTTCTGCAATCGATGAGCTAATTTTGTGACTGCAATCACCATCTCCATACAGGACGTCAATGTGAAATGATTGGCTTCAATGTCTGATTGAGTTGCCATTATTTGCTCAATCGACATCATACGAAGGTTGGAAAGAGTAGGAGCAGGGGCACTCGGCCCAGCAACGCTTACGGGATTATTCAGGTCTAGAAAGAGAGTAAGGGGACGGGACGAGGCCATGTAGTAGAAGCAAGAGATGTAATCGAAATGATGGTAGTTTTGGATAGCTTTTCTACTCTGCATAGTCTCTATGTTCTATCTCTCTCACGAAGAAGAAGAAAGAGATGGAAGGGAATGAGGAAGAAGAATGAGAAGAGAGTGATTAAGAAGAAGACGGAAGAGAAGAAGACAAGAGGGAGAGCGCGCCGAGGCAATTGATATTATAATGTTATGTATTATGGTATTATTTTTAAACTAATCTGATGTTATGTATTTATAGTTTGATATCTTAATCTCATATCATGTCTCTAATTAAAGCTTATTTATTACACATGTGCTAACTTATATATTTAGAAATGAATTCACGGAGCATGACTTGAGGGGGAGCTTTTCTTACTCCTAAAACAAATCAAAACATCATTGTATGCCATCATCAAAAAGGGGGAGATTGTTAGGCTTATTTATTTTGATGATTTGTTTAATTATGTTTTAATTTATTTGGAAGAGAAAAATAGAATCAAAATTTATTTTGATAATTTATGTGAAAGAGAAAAATAGAATCAACATTTATTTTGATGATTTATTTAATTATGTTTTAATTTATTTCAAAGAGAAAAATATAATCAAAATTTATTTTGTCTCATTATTTCTTACCTAAACTTTTATCTTAAATCTTGTTAGAATGTATTTAATATTTGCTTAAATCAGGAGTTCATTTCAAACCAAAATCAGAGGTTCAAACAGCCCAAAAACAGAGGTTTAAACAGCACAGCAACAGTTCAAAAGGTTCAGAAAAGTCAAAGATCCAGACATCCGGGTGGACATCCAGCCGGTCATCCGGCTGGACAACCGGCCAGGGTATTTTTGCCCAATTCTGCTTCGTTTCGAATTCTGCTCTCAACGGGACTGAACTACAACGGCTAGTATTCCAATTAAAGCTGTTCCAGACCAAGCCTTGTCTCCCACAAGTTCAAATTAGCAATGATGGAATGATTTATATTCAAAATCAATGCAACGGATCTATATGCCTCTTGATCTATATATACCAGAGAGCCTCAGTGAAAACACACAGAAACCAGCAAAAATTCCTTGATCAAAATCTTTTCTCTAAAAATTCTCTGAGAAGTGTTATTCAATTTTGTTTACATCTTTATCTCAAAAATTATTCAGTGAGCCTTATAGCATTAAGCTCATCTTTCCTGTGTGAGGTTTACAGAAAATCCAGAACTTCATTTTTATATCTATCTTTGAGAGATAATTCTTGTACCTTTCTGTGAAAGCAAAAACACATTCTTTTCAACCTTGTAAGAGTGTAGTACACTCAGTATTCTTAACTTAGAAAGACTGTGCAAAATCTGTGGAGGATTGCTCTATCTGTGAAAAGGTTTCTAGCACCCTGTGAAGATAGAGTATAATGGAAAATCTCAAGTGAAGCTTGAGGAGTGGACGTAGGCCGAGTTGAAGCCGAACCACTATAAATTTGTTTGCCTCTCTCTTATCTCTTTATTTTATTTAAATTGCCATAGTTATATTTCACATTTTCATTGTGCTAAAATCATTAACTAACATAGTTGTTAGAACACTTGTTTTAATTATTTTTATTTCATTAAATCATTAACTGTTCACATTTTCATTGTGCTAAAATCATTAACTGACATAGTTGTTAGAACACTTGTTTTAATTATTTTTATTTCATTAACTATATTTATCTGTTTGCTAGTCATAAATTTTACTAGGGTATTATTATTATTAATTGTAAAAACCTAATTCATCCCCCTCTTAGGTTGTCTTTTGGGTAACAACTCGTAATACTATTTCGCTAACCAGCTGACAATAACACATTTTCTTAGTGAGAACAAAACTTAGAGATTGAATTCCTTTCAATATCCACTAGCCTATCACATTCACCATGGACAACATCTACCCAATTAGATCCCACTTCATCCTCTTAATCAGAAGTGCTACACCTAATAACTGAAACATCAACTATATCAACACCACGTGCACAAACAACCCTCAACATATTCAAAAAATCAATATTATTTCAAACCATACAATTCAGATGGCCCACAATAGAATATGAAATACGCATTGCCTCAGGTTTCAAATTCTCTCATGTTTTACACAAAATGCCAACCAATTTCTCAAAATTCAATTCACATGAAACATTAATGACAATAGTATTATTCTCATATTTGCACAACAACAACACTGTACTGCCCATCGAAACTTAAAGAAAAAACAAGAAAAATAATTTGTTCAATATAAAAACACTTTACAAGAACAATATAAAAGTCCAGAGAAATTTCTAATAATTATAATTTTCTCTGGATTATAATAACATGCTTATAATTTTCTCTTGACTCAAGTAAAAGTCCAGAGACATTTACAAACTTATATTAACCTTCCAGATAACAAAAACAAAATCACAGAAAACTTAATGAATCAAGAGAGAATCACAGAGAAATTTACTGCTAACTATTAAACACAATCATAGACAAAAATCACACAGAAGATCTATTATGAAATTATAAGCTTCTCTGTGATTTTCACTGAACTACAAGCTTACAATTTTCTCTGTGTGATTGTGCAATATTGCACTCATATCAAAATCTAGAGAAATTTACAAACTTATATACACCTTCAAGATAACAAAAAACACTGCACGATCCATCTAAACTGAAAGAAAAAACACAAAAAATTACTTTTGCTCAAAGAAACAAAAACTTATATTCACTATGAACTACAAACTTATAATTTTTTCTGAACTACAAACTGAAAGTGAATAACAAACTTATAATTTTCTCTAAATTACAAATAAAAGTCTAAAGAAATTTAAGAACTTATATTCACTTTCAAGATCACAAAAACAAAAACACATTAACATCAAATTGACAAAAATGCTAACTATTCCACACAAATGCAGAGAAACTCATAGAGAAGATCTGTTATGCTCACAAAACATTCAATTGAGAGAAATAAGAAATAAAAAATAATAAACTTATAATAACATGTCCATAACAAATTACAATTTTCTCTATGATTTTCATTGAACTACAAACTTATAATTTTCTCTGTGATTTTCACTGAACTACAAACTTACAATTTTATCAGTGATTCTATCTGCATTAAAAACTTATAATTTCCTGTGTGATTTTCATTGGATTATAATAACAAACTTACAATTTTCTCTGGACTATACCAACAAAAGTGCAGAAAAAATAGAGAACAAAACTTAGAGAACAAAAAATGATAAGAAATTTACACTTATCTCTGGTTTAAAAAAATTTCTCTGGTTTGAAAAAATAGAGAACAAAACTTATCATTGATAAGCATGTTGATGAAAAACAAGGCACGAAAAATAAATTCTAAAAATCGAAACCAACTCCACTGTCAACTCTCTTTGAAATTGATCAAAAAACAGAAAATGAAAAATGAACTCCAAAAATCAAATCAACTCTATCAAGCTCGTCTCTCTCTAAAATTGATCAATAGCAGAGAATGAAAAATCAACTCCAAAAATCATAAACAACTTCACTGAGCTAGCTTCTCTTTTAAATTGATCAAAACTAAAAACAAAAACCTAATGCAAAAATACACTTGAAAAACTAATATGAAATTGGAATCCTTACATAAAACTCAAAACAAAAATCGAAATCCATGTGGAATCTCCATCGAAAACATACCTGATTCAACTCCACTGAAAAACCTACACGATCAACACACTGTAACACCAACATGATCGTAGCAATCTCTATCGTCAAGTTCACTACAACACTTGCAAAATCCCTATGAAATCTCCACCGCGAAGTCAATTTCCAAAATCTCCACCGTGAAGTCAGCAATGGGATATTTAGTTTGCCAAAATCCAAACAAACTTATGTTATAACGAAGGATAAATTAGATATTTTATAACATAAAATAAGATTGAGGGACCTTAGCCATCAAAATTGGATCTCTCCTCCTATCAAAAGTTGGGCAGGGATCTTAGACTAATTTTCCCTATAATATACCTTTTTAAAGGGATGTATATTAAAATTTCATATTGTATAATTAATAGTAGTCTCCTCAACGATTGAGGTTTTGAATTTGAACCATTGGGGGTTAGTTTGTTATCCAAAATTCTTAGGAAATTTGGGGGTTTGGATTTCTACTCATGTGAGGAAATTCTTTTCCTTATATTTGTTTGGAGTTTCTCACTCGTACTGTATAATTCTTTTAAAAAATTATTTTAATAATAAAATATATTATATCACATTTAATTTTTATTATAAGGGTATTTGCACACAAGTCTTAATTTGTGAATTTATATTCCATTAAGTCCTAACTAAAATTTTTTGGAGTGAAATTCTATTTCCACACACTTAATTAGCTCAATGCACATCTTCTTTTAGTACACAAACTTATTAATTTGATTATTAATTAATTTTCTCAATTCACAAACTAAAAGTTACAATTATACCCTTAATTCATAATCATTGTACACACACCACTCAACCCTCCTTTTCACACTTTCTTTTTGTTTTTTTGTTTTTTTTAATATTTTTCGATTTAGAGATTTTGGCACTAATTTTCTGAAATTATATATTTAATTCGAAACTTAATTTCAGAATAAAAGTGATTAGTTCAACAAATTTGTTCCCAAAAAAATAAAAAAATAAAAACTTTCTGCAGTTGATGTCCGAATATAATGAAATAATTCGATAGTTAATGTCTGCATATAATGAAATAATTCGGCATTGGTTGTCTGATTGAAAATCGTGAAAGGAAAAAAAATTCTGTATGAAAAAACTAACATTTTCATCACTAATAGAGTATAAATTTATAGATTAAAACAATGGTGAATTACACTAACGGTTTCTATAGTTTGGGGCTGTTGTCATATTGGTTCATGACTTTTCAATTGTGACACATTTGACCATGAATTTTGAATCTTGTTCCAAATAAGGATAATTGAAGATATCATTGCTTAATTTCAATGGCAAAATCGTCAATTTGATAAATATAAACTAATTTGACAAAAATAAATGTCAAAAAAATATTTTTGAATTTTAAAAATTATTTCCACCCACTAAAGATAAAGTTATGTAAAATTGATAAATCTTTTAAATATTAAATTAGTTTATATTTTTCAAAAGTCAAATATGACGACAACTTTGATATCATTATTAAACTAATCCATTAAATAAAAAAAAATTCAAAACTAAAAACATTTCATATATTAAATATATCGATTACATATTAAAGTCCTAACAATCACCCATTACATAATCATCATGTAAACACATAAGAAAAATTAATTTGGTTAAAAAACAAGAAATAAATGTCCAAAAGATTTATTAATTTTATTGTTGGTGGATAGAAATAATTTTTAAAAATTCAAAAATATTTTTTGAGACTTATTTTTGTCAAATTAGTTTATATTTTATCAAATTGACAATTTTGCCCTTGAAATTAAGCAATGGTATCTTCAATTGTCCTTATTTGAAACAAGATTCAAAATTTAAGATCAAATATGTCACAATTGAAAAATTAAAGACCAAAGTGACATGAGCCCCAAAGTATAGGGACTATTAGTGTAATTCACCCTTAAAACAATATGAGAATTGTTATGAGAATATTGATTTGCAAGCAATAGATGAGTATAGAGTGTGTAGCAAGTAAAGTGACAACAATGAAAAAATTGGGGTATAATTTTTTTTACTCAAAAGGTGTACATTGAGATTTTTTTATTTTTAAAAATATGTATAAAGAATATTTTTATATGACATTATGAGTACTAGTGGAAGTCCATTATGGTCATTTTCGTTTAGGGTATAATTACCATTAAAATAGTATTTCATTAAGTGTGTGTACTGAGATAATTAGGTGTGTAGAAATAGAATTTCTCTTTTTTGGACCTTCAAGTCCTATTAAATTTTTAATAGTCAGAATTACCCTTCAAACAATAATTGTTCATCATTTATAATTATCTATGAAGGAATATTATGATTTGACATTTATTTTGATTTTCAAAACTTTAAAACATCAACTTTCAAATTGAAAAAAAAAAATTATGAGTAAAAAAAAAACTGAAATATTTTTTTTTTAAAATTGAAAAAATTGAATTATTTTTTTTGTGCAAAACTAAAATTTTTGTATCTATAAAGGAGTATGATGATGGAACATTGATGTGCAAAACAATTAAAAAAATAAAGAATAAAAAACTTAAAAAATGAAAAAACTTACAATATTCTCAGTTTTAAAACTAGAAAAAAAATTAATAATGTTCTCGATTTTGTTAAATAGTTGAATCAAACCAATAAATAGAAGAGCAAAAATATTTAATCTCATACTCTATTTTTTTATCAGTTAGTGAAATAATTATCGGATACATTACTATACAAAATTAATTATATTCTTAGTTTTAAAAATAAAAATAAAAAACTGATAATATGTTCAATTTTATTAAATATAATTTATTGGTTCAAAAAATTTTAAGTAGAACCTGAACTATTATAACATATATAAATAAGATTTTTAAATAATTAACCCTTATTATAATTACAATTTATTGGTCTTCTTATAATATTATACATCGTAATTAAAGAGAAACAAAAATCTTTCCAAGCCCACGTGATAAATGCTCACCAAATCAATGTCCTTTACAAGATAAAAAATATCAAAAACATTTGGAAATTCTAAATCAAGTGCTCTAAAGGAGCTCTAACAGGTAGGGCTCATCCATCCACCGATGCAATGTTTTGGCCTGTTTTGTTTTTTTTTTTTGTTTTGTTTTTTTACTTCTTTTTCATTTTCATGGCCACATAAATAGAGCTCAATTTAAAATCTAGTATTGTCTGTCACCACCCAAAAAATATGTAAGTGACAGTCACCAACATATTTGCAGAAAAATGATCACGTGTTGCTCTAAATTTTGTTTTTTTTTTGTTTTTTAATGTCAAATGGGTGCACTAGAAGCACATGGCTTTTTAGGTTAAAAAAAAAAAAAAAAAAGATAAATTACACTGACACCTTTGAAATTTTTATTTAATACAAATTCTTCTCTAATGTTTGAAAAATTACATTCATTTCTCTAAGATTTATAATCTCATTACAAATTGTCCCTGAATAACTAATGTCATGCCCTAAAATTTTCTAAATGACAATTTTACCATTTTTCCTATCATTTCTTCTCTATATCATAATGATTATATTTACTTTCTATTATTAAATTCTACCTGAACATATTATTACTGAGTGATAATATACAAACATAAATTTTATATAAAATTTTCAAGTACAATGATATAGTTTAATGATGACCTTTCATTTTAAAACAAAACCCATAAACATAATTTATATTTACAACGACATTACTATCACAATATTTTTATGATATTTTTGTATAAATTTTTATATATGAATAGAATTTTTCAATTTTATTTCTACTATCATTTTTCTTTCCCGTCTATTCACTCACATTTATAACAGTATTACCAAATATCATCATTCACATTTATTACAATATTACTAAATTTTTGTATTTTTGTATTTTTTTGTATTTGGTGGATTTAAAAAAATAAAAAATATTATACTTCTTAAGTATATCTAGATTAAGTTTATCTAAAAAATAAAAAAAAAATTGCCTAAACTATTAAAAAAATCAGTAAAAATAAAAATAAAAAGAAAAATAAAGAAATTCAATTTTAGAGTGAGTTAAAACAAAGAAGATGATTATTATTTCTTTTGAAATGACATGAACAAAATATCAGTATTATTTTAATAGCTTATAGGGTAAATTACACTTTAACCCCCTGTGGTTTACTCAAAAAACAAGGAGCCCCTTTATAGTTTCATTTGTAACACTTAAACTCCTGGATTTCATACCAAAGTGCAATTTCGAACGGACGTAACAGAAGTTGTAAAAAGTGTAAATTACCCTAATTTCTTTCTCTAATTTTCTTCTTAATGCCATTACAAACTAGAAGATTCTCTCATTTTTCTTTAAACATACCTCTCATACCATCATTTTCTTGCCTAATTTGGTTGGACAGCCATCGTAGTTTCTACGCAAAAACAAAAACAAAAACAAAAAAAGAAGAAGAAGAAGAAAAAGAAAAAGACAAAAACTGCTACTAATATAGCCAAAGAAAAAATTGATGGGTAGTTTCAATTCTACATATATATTAAGTGATATATATAATACATATTTACCTATACATAGTGTATATATATGTATGTGTGTGCATGGCTTTAGTTTGAAAAAACATAGTGTATTTTGGGTTAACTTTATTTGAGTTAAGAGAATGATAGACATAGATTTTAGAAGAATAATGAAACAAAAATGAAAGGGAAAGATGAAGAAATAAGGAAGATAAGCTAGAGAGAGAGGGAAGCATTTTAGAGAGAGAACCAACTTTTCTAGTTTTCAAAAAAAAATGGAAAGAAGAAGAATCTAATGAATTATCTAGTGTGGTTGAGGAGGGAAAATATTGATTTTGTGATCGTGCAACACACGCTTTGTTGAAATAAACAGTTTCGTCCGAAATTGCACTTTAGTATGAAGTTTAGGAGTTTAAGTGTTACAAATGAAACAATAAGGGGGCTTGTGTTTTTTGGATAAACCATAAGGGGTTAAAATTTAATTTACCCATTTTATATGTAGAAAGGCTAATAGGCAAAAATGTTATTTTAATATGATAGGAGGGTAAGTATAATTTTTCAAACGTGAGGGGAGAATCTGTATTAAACAGTAACCTTAGAGGGTGTCAATCTCATTTACACCCCTCCCTCCCTCCTGTCACGACCCAAACCCGGCCCTATGGGTTTAGCACCGTAACCGGCCAGTAATCCGAGATTACCGAAGGCCTGCAGAATAGTAGTATAGTAAAACAGAGTACAGGGCCTGGCGGAAGCCAAAACAGTAAATAAATAATGTCCATTGAGCTGTGACAGTCTCCATTCCAAAAAGATTTTTCATGCATTCATATATACAAACAGTACAGTCTACACAAAATTCACAGTCACACAGTACAGGGACTAAATCCCTTGATAACAGTACAGTTAGCAGCTGACAGTCTATACAGTAAACCAAACAGACGGGGGGAAAAACAAGACACCCCAAAGCCATAGCATGGCAACTCGGAACCTCGCAGTGAGGCACAAAGGCTGGCTTGACAAAACTGGAGTCTAACTCGCACTCCTAGCTCCGATCTGGTGGCTGAGCACCTACATATATATATAAACAGTGAGCTAAAGCCCAGTGAATAACATAATGCGTAAAGAGGTTAAGAATGAAATGTCCTTACAGTAATGAAATCAGTTCATTAAACAATACTTCAGTCTTTCAGTCAGAACAGTTATTCAATCATATGTGGTACATCCATTAGCGTAGCAGTAAACAGTAGGTCTTAAAGACCGAACAGTAATGATGGCCATCAATCAATAAACAGTAGTGGTTCCACGAGGGAACTGACAGAGATCTCTGTAACAGTAACAGTCAGTAACAGTAGTTGCTAAGGATGCCACAATACAGTTCAGAATAGAGGACATTCATTCATTCAATTAACAGTAACAGTTCAGAAAGCAGTACAGTTCAATTGTTCAGAAGATAATCATTTTTGAACATATCTTTACACAATTGTTACTCACAGAGTTTGGGCTACAGTATGCTAGAGCGCGTCTCCCCAGTCGCCAACCCTACACAGTTAACAGATTGAACACACACACTAAGCTACACAGGTGGGAGATAACATAATTTAACCCCTAATGCCTCAGTGTGTTCTACATCTATCATCAACGAGATGTCTTAAACTAGGCCTAAGAATGCAACGATGTGATCAGAAGACTGTTTCAGGATTTTCAGAAAAACAGAGTCCCGCTCGAGCGCAGGTTTTCCCGCTCGAGCGGTCATGCAACAAAGGTACACGCTCGAGCCTCAACTTTCCTGCTCGAGCGTACTGTAAAAGTACTGGATGGGTGAAATCTCCGCTCGACGCCCGCTCGAACTTGAGACATGACTCCGCTCGAGCGCCCAATCCTCCGCTCGAGCGGACTGTAAAACAGTGCAGAGATACTGGATGCTCGGATTCCACGCTCGAGCGGCACTTCCCCCGCTCGAGCGGAAGTGCAGAATCTGGGAATTCCAGATTGCACCTCCAAGCTCAAACTCACATTCAAATGCATCAAAACCAATCCTCTTGGGCCCATTTTCTGGAAAACATTTATAAACACATAGAATATCATAGTTCAAAGCTCAATTTTGAGAAATCAAGGCCCAAGGGTGTTTAATTCAACCTCAATTTCAAACCAATTTCATGAACAATATGAACACGCAAACATGCATGAATTCAAATCATTGGAAGTTCCAATTTGATGCTCTAAGGAGCCAATTGATCCAAAAACAAGTTGAAAACATGGACCATTACAAAATTATGAACATGTATGTTCCATTTCACCATGGATTCAACTCAAAACTCATCAATTCGAACATGCATGCATGAATTATGTTCTAATCCTACATGTATGAACTAAAACATGGCTTAACTCTATAAATGAAGCATGAATCATGCAAGAATCAAGTCTATAACAACAAGAAGAAGATGAATGTCCTACCTTAGTCTTGTGTCCAAGGTTTAGGTGTCCAATTTGACAATTTGCACTTCAATTCCAAGCAATTCAAGCCAATTCACTAGAACAATTCAACTCTCTCCCTTCCTCTCTCTCTAAGGCCGGTTGAACAAGGAGAACTAATGAAATGTTTTGATTCAAGCATGCAAGGGCTCCAATGTGTTATATTGAGTGGGCCACTAAGAGTGGCAATTTGGTAATAACTCCAGTTCATGTAGTTTACTCATTTTAATCTCATTTAATCATACCTAATCAGTTTTCAGATAAGTATACCATAAAATCACATTAATTATGAGGATCCTAAAACATTAATCAATTTCGGATTCGGCCGCTGATAAGACCTTCAATTAGCAGTTTAAACATAACACGTGAACAGATCAAAGAAACAATCAAACAGATAGAATACAAATTAACACACATACTCAGTCAATTCAGTTCCAGTTTTTCAGTCAGTCAGTTCAGTACTTTAATCAGTCCAATTATCAGTCATAATCAATTCAGTTTAATGGTAATCGATGGTTATCGGTAATCAATCAGTCATTAATCGGTAAACAGTATGAGGGTTGTTACAGTCTCCCCTCCTTATAAAGAGTTTAGTCCTCTAAACTTGAGTTACCTTCATTCTGGAAGAAAATAGGGTTCAGTGGAAACAGTTCAGGATATCTTTTAGCCATGTCGTCTTCCCTTTCCCAAGTGGCATACATGCCACCATGGTTCTGCCAGTCGACTTTCACCAACGGGATCTCTTTGTTTCTCAACTTCTTGATTCGTCTATTTACAATCCGTATAGGCCGTTCCTCGTAAGTGTAGTCATCACTCAACACTACTCGAGTAGGCTCAATCACATGGAAGGGATCCCGGAGATAATCTCTTAACATCGATATGTGGAAAACATTATGCATATGCTCCATTTCAGGAAGGAGCACGACTTGATACGCCACCGGATTAATTTTCTCAATGATCTCATATGGTCCGACGTATCTTGGCACTAACTTGCCTTTGACTCCAAAACGAGTCTGGCCCTTCATTGGTGTTACTTTCACAAAAACGTGATCACCCACTTCATACTCTCTGTCCTGTCTTCTGACATCCGCATAACTTTTCTGACGGCTCTGTGCAGTTTTCAATCTCTGTTGTATCAGTTTCACTTTCTCAGTTGTTTCATAAACAATCTCGGGCCCAAGCAAAGGCCCATCTCCAACTTCTGCCCAGCAAATCGGAGATCTACATTTTCTGCCATACAATGCCTCGAAAGGCGCCATACCAATACTCGAATGGTAGCTGTTGTTGTAAGCGAATTCAACTAATGGCAGATGACTCTCCCAATCTCCCTGAAAATCAAGGACACACATTCTCAGTAAATCCTCCAGAGTTTGGATGGTCCTTTCTGATTGGCCATCTGTCTGAGGATGATAGGCATTACTCAGCCTCAAATCAGTACCCAATGCGGTCTGTAGACTCTGCCAAAATCTCGATGTAAACTTCGAATCCCTGTCAGAAACAATAGACACAGGCACTCCATGCAGTCTCACAATCTCATCAATATAAATCACGGCCAATTTATCCGCATTATAAATTGTTTTGACAGGTAAGAAGTGAGCAGATTTAGTCAGTCTATCAACAATAACCCAAATTGAATCCATACCTTTTCTGGAGCGAGGTAATCCAACGATAAAATCCATCGTGATATGCTCCCATTTCCACTCTGGTATGGGTAGGGGTTGCAATAATCCGGCAGGTCGTTGATGTTCAGCTTTGACCTGTTGGCAATAAAGGCATTTGGACACAAAGTCGGCAATTTCTTTCTTCATTCCTGGCCACCAAAAATTCAATTTCAGGTCTTGGTACATTTTCGTATTCCCCGGATGGATAGAAAACTTTGAATTGTGGCCTTCTTGCAGAACTCTTCTTTTCAGTTCAATATCATTTGGTACACACAGTCTTCCTGAAATTTCAGTACATTGTTCTCAAATTTGAATCCCGGTCTCGGTTTAGATTCTCTTTCTTCGATGACCTCCTTGAAGAAGTCATCGAGTTGCTGTTTCTCTTTAATCTCTTCAATCAGTGCCGGTTGGGCAGAAATAGCAGCTAAGGTTCCACCTTGTTCTCGTAAGACAACTTCAATTTCGGATTTTTCAAGGTCACAAAGTAACTCTTTCTGTCCGGTGAGCAAACAAGCTAAGTTGGCAATTGACTTTCGGCTCAATGCATCGGCTACAGTATTGGCTTTTCCCGGATGGTACAGTATCTGTAGATCGTAGTCTTTGATCAGTTCTAGCCATCTGCGCTGTGTCATATTTAGTTCTTTCTGTGTGAAGAAATATTTTAAACTCTTGTGGTCGGTGTATATTTCACATGTCACCCCGTACAGATAGTGACGCCAGATTTTCAGTGCAAATACCACTGCAGCAAGTTCCAGATCATGGGTCGGGTAGTTCTTTTCGTGTGGTCTCAACTGTCGGGAAGCATAAGCAATAACTCTCCCATTCTGCATTAAAACACATCCCAAACCCTTGTGAGAAGCATCACTAAATACAGTATAACCATCTGTGCCTGAAGGTAAGGTAAGAACAGGTGCAGTCACTAATCGAGTTTTCAACTCCTGGAAAGCAGATTCTCTTTGGTCAGTCCAGTCAAATGATATCCCCTTTTGTGTCAGTTGAGTCAACGGTAAAGCAATCTTAGAGAAATCTTTGACAAATCTTCTGTAATATCCAGCCAATCCCAAAAAGTTTCGGACTTCAGTCACATTTGTTGGTCTAGGCCAGTTCACTACAGCTTCAATTTTCTGCGGATCAACAGAAATCCCATCTTTGCTAACAACATGCCCCAAAAACATAACATGGTCAAGCCAAAATTCACATTTAGACAGTTTAGTATACAGTTTCTGTTCTCTTAAGGTTTGTAGGGCAAGTCTCAGGTGATGTTCATGTTCTTCTATATTCTTGGAGTAAATCAATATGTCATCAATAAATACAACAATAAAATTGTCAAGGTATGGTTTAAAAATTCTGTTCATGAGGTCCATAAAAGCAGTTGGTGCGTTCGTGACTCCAAAAGGCATAACTAGGAATTCGTAATGGCCATACCTCGTTCTAAAAGCAGTTTTATCAATGTCCTCCGGTTTAACCTTCAGTTGATGATATCCTGATCTGAGATCGATCTTAGAAAACACTTGAGCACCCTGTAACTGATCAAATAAGTCATCAATGCGCGGTAATGGGTATTTATTTTTCACAGTTACCTTGTTCAGTTCACGGTAATCTATACATAATCTCAATGAGCCATCTTTCTTCTTTACAAACAAAACAGGAGCGCCCCACGACGAAGTGCTAGGCCTGATAAACTTCTTATCCAGCAGTTCCTGCAGTTGCACTTTCAATTCTTTCAGTTCAGTTGGAGCCATTCTGTAAGGAGCTTTCGATATCGGCTGTGTACCCGGAATCACATCAACGGTAAATTCAATCTCTCTGTCAATCAAATCCCCTGGAAGATCATCTGGAAATACATCTGGGAATTCCCTGACTATAGGAATGCAATTCACATCAGTCTTAACACTATCATCAGTAAACACAGTCAGCACAGAGCACAGATATCCTTTGCACCCCTTTCTAATTAATTTAACAGCTTTCACTGACGAAATCAAATACGGAGGAGGTACTACTCCACTCCCATTAAACATGAATTCAGGCAAACCAGGTGGACGGAAAACAACTTGCTTGGTCACACAATCAATAGTGGCATGATATTTTGTAACCAATCCATCCCCAATATTACATCAAAATGATCAATGTTCAATGGTAATAAATCAATAAACAGATGCATATCCCCAACAATGATTTCACATGCGGGGTACATATAAGCACATGTCATGGATCCTCCTACGGGTGATGATACGGCTAGCAGATAGTTCATGGGTTCTAAGGGTCTATTCAATTTCCGTGAGAAAGCATGCGATACATAAGAATGCGTAGACCTCGAATCAATCAATACATATGCATTTTGTGTACAAATAGAGAGGATACCTGACACAACGGTTTTAGTATTTTGCACGTCTCCCGGCACTAGGGCGAACACTCGGCCCTGCCTCATGGGTTCTTTCCCGGTAGCTTTGGGGTTAGGCTTTGGTGCTACAGTTGATGCTGCCACGCTTGGTGCAGCTTTACTACTGGCTGGTGGGGCAGAGGGGCAGTCTTTAAGCATGTGACCCACCTTGCCACACCTGTAACAGGCTCCAGATAGTTTGTAGCAGACCCCTTTGTGCTTCTTGCCACACTCAGAACAGGGTGGTATGAACCCACTCCCTTGGCTGGGGTTGGTCGTCGACCCCGTATTCTGTTTCTTGTTGGCCGGGTTGTGCTTGCCTTTCTTGAATTTGAAACCCTGCCTCTTACTACGCCATTCCGACGTTGGTGTTTCAGTTTTCAGTGCTTCAATGTTTGATTCAGCCATCAAGGCTCGGTCAAGAACATTTACATAGTTCGGTAGCTTCAAAACATTTATTCTGTTGAGAATTGCAACATTAAGGCCGCCTTCAAACTTCCTGGCCTTTTTATATTCAGTATCGACCATATGCGGTGCATATCTAGCAAGCTCGGTAAATTTCGTCTCATATTCCGCAACGGACATTATGCCCTGCTTCAGCTGTTCAAATTCAGTCACTTTTCTATCCCTGACACACTGAGGGAAATACTTTTCAAAGAAGGACTCCTTGAACTGAGCCCAAGTCATAACAGTATTTGTATCGCGAATCAACATCCACCACTTTCTAGCTTCTTCTTGTAGGGTGAAGGTAGCTAACAATACTTTATTCGCTTCTGAGCACGGAAACACCTCAAATAGTTTTTCTGTTTCCAGCACCCAAGCTTCAGCCTTTAGCGGTTCCAGTCCTCCCTGAAAGGATGGCGGTTTCATCTTGCTGAATTTATAGGTGAGAGCAATAATATCCCCATCATTCGCATTCGCATTAGGTTCCGGCTGTACCGGAGGAGGAGGTGGGGGCTGTTGGTTCTGTTGTTGTTTAAGTCTAGCGGTTATCAGTTCCATCATTCTTTCCATTCTTTCCATTCTTGCCTCAGTAGATGAGGATTCAGGTTCATTTGCATTGTCCATTTCACTATAAGCAGTTATAACAGTTATAACAATTGTAACATAAACAGTTGCATATTTAGACAGTTATCACATCAACATGTATTCAGTCATAACATAGCCACACACTTTTCAAGTTCATGAAATGCCCTAATCACTTCTCTAGGACACCCTATAGCTCATTTGGACACGCGTGTGCGGTATAACTCGTGGTTAAGTATCGCCCTGATACCACTCTGTCACGACCTAAACCCGGCCCTATGGGTTTAGCACCGTAACCGGCCAGTAATCCGAGATTACCGAAGGCCTGCAGAACAGTAGTATAGTAAAACAGAGTACAGGGCCTGGCGGAAGCCAAAACAGTAAATAAATAATGTCCATTGAGCTGTGACAGTCTGCATGCCAAAAAGATTTTTCATGCATTCATATATACAAATAGTACAGTCTACACAAAATTCACAGTCACACAGTACAGGGCCTAAATCCCTTGATAACAGTACAGTTAGCAGCTGACAGTCTATACAGTAAACCAAACAGACGGGGGGAAAAACAAGACACCCCAAAGCCATAGCATGGCAACTCGGAACCTCGCAGTGAGGCACAAAGGGTGGCTTGACAAAACTGGAGTCTAACCCGCGCTCCTAGCTCCGATCTGGTGGCTGAGCACCTACATATATATATATATATAAACAGTGAGCTAAAGCCCAGTGAATAACATAATGCGTGAAGAGGTTAAGAATGAAATGTCCTTACAGTAATGAAATCAGTTCATTAAACAATACTTCAGTCTTTCAGTCAGAACAGTTATTCAATCATATGTGGTACATCCATTAGCATAGCAGTAAACAGTAGGTCTTAAAGACCAAACAGTAATGATGGCCATCAATCAGTAAACAGTAGTGGTTCCACGAGGGAACTGACAGAGATCTCTGTAACAGTAACAGTCAGTAACAGTAGTTGCTAAGGATGCCACAATACAGTTCAGAATAGAGGACATTCATTCATTTAATTAACAGTAACAGTTCAAAAAGCAGTACAGTTCAATTGTTCAGAAGATAATCATTTTTGAACATATCTTTACACAGTTGTTACTCACAGAGTTTGGGCTATAGTATGCTAGAGCGCGTCTCCCCAGTCGCCAACCCTACACAGTTAACAGATTGAACACACACACTAAGCTACACAGGTGGGAGATAACATAATTTAACCCATAATGCCTCGGTGTGTTCTACATCTATCCTCAACGAGATGTCTTAAACTAGGCCTAAGAATGCAACGATGTGATCAGAAGACTGTTTCAGGATTTTCAGAAAAACAGAGTCCCGCTCGAGCGCAGGTTTTCCCGCTCGAGCGGTCATGCAACAAAGGTACACGCTCGAGCCTCAACTTTCCTGCTCGAGCGTACTGTAAAAGTACTGGATGGGTGAAATCTCCACTCGACGCCTGCTCGAGCTTGAGACATGACTCCGCTCGAGCGCCCAATCCTCCGCTCAAGCGGACTGTAAAACAGTGCAGAGATACTGGATGCTCGGATTCCACGCTCGAGCGGCACTTCCCCCGCTCGAGCGGAAGTGCAGAATCTGGGAATTCCAGATTGCACCTCCAAGCTCAAACTCACATTCAAATGCATCAAAACCAATCCTCTTGGGCCCATTTTCTGGAAAACATTTATAAACACATAGAATACCATAGTTCAAAGCTCAATTTTGAGAAATCAAGGCCCAAGGGTGTTTAATTCAACCTCAATTTCAAACCAATTTCATGAACAATATGAACACGCAAACATGCATGAATTCAAATCATTGAAAGTTCCAATTTGATGCTCTAAGGAGCCAATTGATCCAAAAACAAGTTGAAAACATGGACCATTACAAAATTATGAACATGCATGTTCCATTTCACCATGGATTCAACTCAAAACTCATCAATTCAAACATGCATGCATGAATTATGTTCTAATCCTACATGTATGAACTAAAACATGGCTTAACTCTACAAATGAAGCATGAATCATGCAAGAATCAAGTCTATAACAACAAGAAGAAGATGAATGTCCTACCTTAGTCTTGTGTCCAAGGTTTAGGTGTCCAATTTGACAATTTGCACTTCAATTCCAAGCAATTCAAGCCAATTCACTAGAACAATTCAACTCTCTCCCTTCCTCTCTCTCTAAGGCCGGTTGAACAAGGAGAACTAATGAAATGTTTTGATTCAAGCATGCAAGGGCTCCAATGTGTTATATTGAGTGGGCCACTAAGAGTGGCAATTTGGTAATAACTCCAGTTCATGTAGTTTACTCATTTTAATCTCATTTAATCATACCTAATCAGTTTTCAGATAAGTATACCATAAAATCACATTAATTATGAGGATCCTAAAACATTAATCAATTTCGGATTTGACCACCGATAAGGCCTTCAATTAGCAGTTTAAACATAACACGTGAACAGATCAAAGAAACAATCAAACAGATAGAATACAAATTAACACACATACTCAGTCAATTCAGTTCCAGTTTTTCAGTCAGTCAGTTCAGTACTTTAATCAGTCCAATTATCAGTCATAATCAATTCAGTTTAACGCTAATCGATGGTTATCGGTAATCAATCAGTCATTAATCGATAAACAGTATGAGGGTTGTTACACCTCCCCCCCAAAAAAATATTGACAAACATTATTAATTGGACTAATTAGACACAAGATATAAAATTAAAAGCTTAAATTGTTACAATTAGATTTATATAAACTAAATTGACACAAGATATAAAGTATAAGAATTACTGATATGATTTGCCCAAAAAACACTTGACCCTTTAGAAGTCTAATATGCTATGGTGTGCATATATATTTGAATTAAGAAATTAAAAAAAGAAAAATTAAATTTCTATACAGTAAATAACAAATTAGAATAAAAACAAAGACAAGTTTTTGAATGAATACACCTTGTTTATTATTCACCCAAAAAAAGAATACACCTTGTTTATTAAATCTCAAGTATTTACTAGTGCACAAGCCTCTCATTTAAAGTAATTGGTAAGTAATTTTAGTGTTGCAAGTGGATAATATTTGTCATCATATCAGAGCATCTTCAACATTTATCTTCTCTTTTTTTTCCACTAAATTTTAATAAAAATTTAAGTAAAAGTTTGATATGATATCAAGCCTTCTAATGCAGGATTCTAAATTTTCATCTAATCACCGATTGACCAAGAGGACGACTGAGAGGATATCCGGCTAGTGTCAATTTTTACTGTAAATTGCAAGGAAGTGAACATCTAGGGGGACAACCAACCGGACATTCGGTCGGTCGTCCGATGCTACTGCCTGCTTTGCATCTCCAACGACTATTTACAGTGATTTGATAAAGAGCTCCTGCCATCCCCAATTTGATGAAAAGTTTAACATATTCTTAATTTGATACTGATTTGATGACTACGTTGGAGCACTAAAATTGGAGTCTTTTCACAAAATTTAAATTTGATGAAAGAAAAGGTGCAGCATTAGAGACGATATTAGAATCTCAATTCGGATCTACGACGTCAGTCTAGCTGATTAAGGCCGAATTGTGCAACACAGAGGCCGTTAATTAGGATCTCTTAACTTTACTTACTTGACAAACTATGCATTTTATACCTGTTTAATGTCAATTAGGTTTGTAGACAGTGGGAGCATAAAATGAGCAAAAAATTGCTTCCCGCACGTGCGGAGGCCTATTCCTACATGTGCGGAGGGTTTTTCCCGTACATGCAACACCTCTTCCCGCACGTACAGTGACCACCCCCGCACATGTGGCCGTATCTCGGAAATTGTGCTACTGTTTTAAACCTGTTTGGAAGACAACAGAGGTATAAAAAGACAGAAAATAGGTTGGAATAAGGTTCTAAAAAATTAAAGGAGAAAGAAGAGGCTAGGGTTTGGAAAAATGTGATTCTCAATCTTCAAAGTAAATTCCCATGGAAGGTTTCATCTCTTCCACCTCTTCCCACTCCTCTATGAGTGGCTAGGCTCTTTTTTTCTAGGGTTTTGATGAAACCCTAGCTATGAAATTAGGTTTTTTTTTTGTTTTGTATTTAATTATGTAAAGGTTTGAACAATTGTACGGTGTTCTAGAAGTTTCAAATATATATTTTCTACTATTTCTTCGAGTATTCGGCTTTCTGTAATTGTTGAATACTTTCCATACAATGGTTTTCTTTATTTCATATTCAAGATATCAGACGAGCCATGCTACGGGGGACGAGTCGTTTTGCTACCCTAGTTTAGAGCGAACGACATGGTTCGTGCCTATACATTGAACGTGATAACTCTCTTGATAAATGCATCGAACTTGTAGTTGCGAAGTATTATTTAGTTTGAACTGTAGCATAATTGATTTCAAATTGAAATTTTTTTTACGTAACTAGTGGTGAACTCATTGTCTTAGGTTTTTCCCCAAATCGGTAAATTTTTATTTATAATTGCTAGTATATGCGCTTTGTTTAATTTAATTATTATTAAGTTATAAACAATCAATCTTTTTATCAAGATTGATTTAGGAATTTAACAATTAAATTAGTTTAATTTTCCGTTTGTCCCTGCGGATCGATCCTTGGACTTGCTATTATTTTTAAAAAATTTGATATAATTTAGTATTTATTTTTGGTGTGTGAAACGACCAATCACTAACTGAATGATCCGAATTGCACTAAAATTTAAAATTTTAATATTGAGTTATTATGATTCTAATCACAAAATTGTGTAGAATCAATACCGCCTCAATTCTACTATGATTCCTATTCTACTATTCTTATCACAAAATCATGCAAAATTTAATATTTGAATCAAATGATTTGGAGAGAGAATTGAAAACTTAATTTTCTTTTTAAATCAATATTTGCGACCATTTTATTAATTATAACATTATTAGTGAACATTATATAATAATTTATATTAGTATAGAAGATACATTAGATCAATTTAACCATTTCTTGTAATTGTAATTTACAAACACACCACTTTAGGTTTACTTAAATTATAAATTATCCTCTGTGATTTTAGAAATTAAATTATGCCTTCTAAGGTTTCTAATTTCATAACAAATAGGTCCTTTTATTAATAAATCATTAAGTTAATTAACAATTTTTAATAATGTTAAAATTTTATTTCAATTAATAATTCAAATAATGTTATTATTGTATAGGTGAAGAGTTAGAAATTTTACATTTTTAATTAATTCTGTTAAATAAAATTTTTTTACAGAAAGGTATTTGTAATTTTCTAAATCATACAGGGCAATTCATATGTATTTGTAATTTACCCTAATTTAAATTTATTTAACGTATATTATCATTATTGATATTCTTACACTTTATTTTGTAAAAGTAAAATTTTATAATTCTTGATCTAATTTTACGATTCTTAATCCAATTTCTTGTAATCATTAATTTTTAGGACATAACTGAAAATAACTATAAAAAAACATAGGTTTAATTGCCTAGAAATCCCATTTTCAGATGTCCTATTAGTTTCACAGAAATGGGGTAACTGTTGTGTTAAAGGTACAACAGTGACTGTGTTAAAGGTACAATTTGAGGTATATTATGGGCTTCTTTTTATGATCCGAACTGTCATTTTGTAGGGTTTGTTGAGTACTTCACGCCTACCAAAAAATCATATTAATCGGATATCAATAACTATATGATCGTTAACCAAAAAAATAAACAATAAGTTTTTTTTTTTTTTGAGAAATAGCATAAAAAATATGCAATTCGATCATATAATTATTGATATCCGATTAATATGATTTTTGATAGGTATAAAGTACTCAACAAACCCTACAAAATAAACGATTTGGATCATAAAAATAAATCTATAATACACTTCAAATTAATATACAACAATTACTACTATGCCTTTAGCGTAGCAATTACCCCATCCGCCAGTTTCACAGCTTAAATTTTTTATTTCAAAAAGTTTTATGAACCAAATTAACCTTAAAGGGTTGACGCGTGAGATGCCACGACAATAATGCGCTACACCACATGGATGGAGCATTGAAAAATATTAAGAAATTTTTGTTTTGCAAAATTGAAAAAGTCCTCAGTTTTAAAATTGCAAAATTTATCAATTTTGCTAAATTGAATTTTTTTCCTTTTTCGTAAAATTATAAATCTTTTTAATTTTGTTCAATTTTTATGTAAATTTTAAACTTGCACTAGTGTGTTATTAGAGAAAAAGAGAAGAGATAACAAAAAAATGAGAAATACATAAATATTCATTTTAATTTAAGGTAAATTACACTTAACTCTATTGAGGTTTACTTTAATTACAGATACGTCTCTTATGATTTAAAAAATTACACAAACCTCCCTTATTTTTAAAAATAATAGTCAAATTTCCCTTCTGTTAGAAGCACGTTACAAAAGTAACCAAAAAGAGCGACATCAACAACAATAAACACAAAATGCCCTAAATACCCTCTACATCCCTTATCAAACAATACACACCCTTGTAACCATTTCCTTCCAATTTTTCAGTACCTATAAACTTTTCCTCCCAACAACATGACAATGATGAGTATTTTTTTACACCAAGTTAATTTTTTATATATGTATATGTTTTGAATTGCCTTGTAACAGGAATGTAGGTTATTTAAAAATTAATTTTGCACCTAAAAAAGAAAAAAATCATGTGAAAATGATGAACATTCTTTTAATTTTAATTTCTCACACCAAATTAATTTTTATTTTTTCGTAATTGTTTTTTTAAAAAAATTATTATGACAATTAAACCAAACAAAAAGTGTTATGATTCACTTTCCCTATATAGTGCATATATATGTTTTGAATTGCTTTGTATTGGAAAGGTTGGTTATGATAGTATAATATTTTGACCTTTAAATAATAATAAAAACAAAAATTAAAAACCAAAAAGAGAAATAAAAAAAGAATTCTAATAGGAAACAAAAAGAGAAATAAATATAAAAAATCTAATAAGCTTGCTTGTTTTCATTTTTTAGAAAACACTTTTCAGAAAATTCTACTTTCTTATTTTCTGTGTTTTTTTTGTTTTTACTGAATTTTTTTAATAGTTTAAGCAATTTTTTTTTACTTTTTAGACACACCTAACATAAATACACCTAAAAAGTAAAAAAATTGTAAATTTTTTTTTTTAAAAATTCACTAAATACCAAAAATATAAAAAAAATATAAGAATTCAGTACATTTTTTATATTTTTATGTATTTATTAATTTTTTAAAATATTTTTTCACAAATTTTTTACTTTTTAGATACATCTAACTAAGGTGCATCTAAAAAATTTAAAAAAAATGTTTAAAATTTAAAAAATATTCACTAAAAACAAAAGAATACAAAAACCAAAAACTCAGTTTTCAAAAAACTTAATCTAGAAAACTCAAACCAAACACATTTTATATGTTTGGCTTGAATTTTCTAGATTTAATTTTCTGAAAATTGAATTTTTTATTTTTTTATATATTTTTTGTTTTTAATGAATAATTTTAAAATTTTAAGCATTTTTTTTTTACTTTTTTAAATACACCTTACTTAGATGTATCTAAAAAGTAAAATATTTATAAAAAAAATATTTTAAAAAACAATAAATATACAAGAATATGAAATTCTACTGAATTTATATATATATATACATATTGTATTTTGGTATTTCGTGAATTTTTTAAAGATTTTTTAAACAAATATTAAACTTTTTAAGTGTATTTATGTTAGGTGTATCTAAAAATTAAAAAAAAAATATTAAAATATTAAAAAAAAATTAGTAAAACTAAAAAAATACAAAAGATAAAAAATTTCAACTTTTTGAAAAGTAAATCCTGAAAAATGGAACCAAACAAATTAGGATTTAAAAGTTTAGTAATACTGACTATATTCCTATATTCTGTGAGATTTTTTTTTCTTCTTTTTTTCTATAGCCTTATACAGTGGGATATAAAAGGTTAGTTATGCTAGCTTTAAATTTAGGGAAAATTTTATTTTAGGAATGGTTTTGAAATATAATTATAAAAAAAATGGTAAATTTTATAATATTAATAATTAAAAACATAAACTTTTTTAGGAATGTGTAATAATTCCTTAAATTTAAATGTAAACTCACTTGGAGATAGAAATTGACAATAGTCTTGGATAGTAAGTTACTAATTTATCTTTCTGTAGGATTTGATGGGTTAGATGAGGCAATATTGGAGTAGTTAGGTTAATAGAGAGACAAAGATGGAATGGGAGTATTTTAGTCATTTAATGTTATTTTTGACACCGTTTGGAACAAAGTTAACAGAATGAAGAATCTGACTATTATTTTCAAGAGTAAGGGAGTCTGTATAATTTTTAAAACTACAAGGAAGGTATTGTAATTAAGATAAATCTCAAGAGAGGTAAGTGTAATTTATCTTTTAATTTATCAATTTTAAAATTGAAAAACTTCTCAATTTTATGACACTAAAAATTTATCAATTTTAATAAAAAAAATTATTTGTTTGTTCACACAAGAGGTAGATGAACCAAAAAAGACATCGTTGATCTAATCCATTGGCTTTTCTTTTTTGCAGCAATGAGGAACCTTACTAAAAGCCCTAGCCTCAATTGAGAAGGTTTGATTTTTAACAGGATATTTTCGGAACATGCATATGAACTGGGACTTGGGTGGTTGACGGAAAATTCTATTTCCACATACCTAATTAGTTTAGGATATATATTTAATAACGTAGGTAAGTATTTTGTGAATGACAGCACGTGACTAAGGTGATGCCGAAGTATTAGCCAAGGTGCCACATGACTTGGTCATGTGCTAAGATGATCTTGGCTATACTGAGGTTATCTGCAGAGATATTGAAATCTGAGATAAGCAGATAAGGGACAAGAGTCCTAGAACAGGAGAGGATCTCAGTCTGGATAGAAATAGGGCTCAAGAAGAGTTTATCTTTATTTAAATAAGGGTCCAAGATGAGTATGGAGCCTGAGTCCATTGAAGTGAGGCTTCTAAGGGGATCAAGTCACTGCTGGTTATAAAAGCAAGGCACCCTCATGGGTTTGAAGTAAGTTCTTTTCTAGTGAGTTTTGAGTACTCTTTGCTATCTTTGAGAGATATTGATTATTGACTCGATCGTCGGAGTGCCCCCAGGTGGACGAACCACTGTCAGATTCTCATCTTCTTGTGCAGGTTGTTGGGTTTAATCTATTCTATCAATGCTCTCCAGTTAAGTTCCCCGTTTGGTTGTGTGGTCAAATATCAACACCTATAATTTGGCACCGTCTGTGGGAACTTAAAGAGAATAGATGGCCAACAACGAGCAGGGAGAAAAGATCGAGGACGACGTCCCAGGTGGGAGTGGTAAATATGCCGATCCTAACATCGAGGAAGAAAACCGTAATGAAGGAGCACGGGATCAAAATCCTGGGGAGAAAGACGTTGGCAAAGAGGGAGACGCCACAAAGAAAGCAGGCCGAGATGAGTGTTGCAACGAGAGCGACCTCCAAGTATAGAAAGACCGATGCCTGAAGAGGGATGGCGAGATGAAAGGGATACCAAACAAGTTGGTAGACCTGTAATCAGTTGTCAACTTCATGATGCAGAACAACGTAATGTAAACACCGTACCCGTTGCAGCACACGCCGATATCAACTGCTAAGACTGATGCCCAAAAAGGGGGCAGAAAGCAATCCCAGTAGTCTCTCAGCATGACAAAGAGAAGGAATGTTCACATTGGCCATCACGGGATGTCGGGCAAGCAGAGTCAGTGAGAGGTGAATCGTAGAGGACGTCTCATACCAAGGGAACCTATGTCAAGGAACATCGGTATGTCCAGGGGAAGGGACTTTGCTTTGATACAGTGAATGAAGAAAAATCCAAGAGGACACACCACGACGCCGGGAGCAGCATACCAAAAAGGCTAAAATTCATTGATAGCCGAGCCCCCAGTTGAACGAAGGAGGATCTGAGAGACTACCTCTAGAGAAAGTGACTCAACGCCGAGGTCACATCCCTCATCAAATCAAGAACGCCGTTCTCAGTGGAGTTGGATAGGTTTGAGGCCCCAAAGAGGTTTCATATGCCGAGGTTCCAGGTTTATGACGGTCAGTCTGATTCGAACTTTTATGTCAGCTTATATTTAAATTCAATGGCTTTGTATAGTGAGAACGAGCAGCTGCTATGCAAGATGTTCCCTTCATCCTTTGGGGAAATTGCATTAGATTGGTTCCACAAGTTGCCGAAAGGAACTGTGAAGAGTTAGGAAGGTCTGGCCTAGATGTTTGTGGCCAGGTTTGTAACAAATAAGTTGCAGCCACTAAGGGTAGACTCCCTGCTGGCTTTAAACATTAGCGAGGGTGAAAACCTCAAGACTTATGCCAAACGGTATTATGAGGTGTTCAACCGAATACCAGCATGCAACCAGGAGCTGGCGGTTGTATCTTTCAAAAATGACCTAGAGGATGAATGACCGCTTTGAAAGTCACTTGCAAAAACTCTACCAAAGAGTATGGATGAGCTCATGGCATGAATTAAGAAATATGCCAGAGCGAAAGAAAACATGTATGGAGCAAAGGCACCAAAGTAGGAGAAGAGAAACAACTTGCTGAAGTAAGGTCGAGGTAACACTGGTTTTAACAGGCAAGAGATAGGCTTGAGGGCTGCACAAGTAGTCACCACTGTGTTCCAGATTCCGGTTTACAAAGTTCTAGAAAGAATCAGGAACCAGTCGTATTATAGAGCGCTAGAAAAGATCCTTGGCGAGTTTATGAAAAGGAGCCTTGGGAAGCACTGTGCCTACCATAATGAGGATGGGCACTTTACTCAGGGGTACAGGGCTCTGAAGATGCACTTGGAGGATCTGGTCAGATAGGGTCATCTGAGAGACCTAGTAGATGAGACTAGAACAAAGGAAGAGAAGGCAAGGCTGCCCCAGGCACCGGCAGCACCACCTTCACCACCACCACCATAGCAAGCAGATGGACCTCGGGTGATCAATGTGATTCACTTGAAGGTCAATGAAAATGAGGTGCATGGGGAGACTCAAAGAGTGATGCACCTGCAGCATGTGTATTAGGTCTAGCAAAAGAAGCCTAGGACCAACGACTACCAGGGGCCAATGGTTTTTTGGCCGACTTGAAGGTAGTTTTTGATATTCTAAGAACATATCGGCTCCGACTCAATGCTTCAAAATGTGCATTTGGAGTCGGGTCTAGTAAGTTCCTGGGATACTTATCACCAGAAAGGACATTGAGGCAAGTCTAGATCAAATTAAAGTCATTCTTGACTTAAAGAGCCCGACGTCAACCAAGTAGGTCCAGATTTTGACCGGCAAGACAGCAACCCTGAACAGGTTCATTAGCCAAAGTTCAGATAAGTTTAAACCATTTTTTAATTTGTTAAAGAAGGCCACAGATTTTTTGTGGATAGAAGAGTACGAAATCGCCTTGGCCGACTTGAAAAAGTACTTGACAACAGTTTCAGTTCTATCAAATCCAGTACCTGGAGAAGAATTATTCCTATACTTGGCAGTTTCAGAACACGCAGTGAGCGCAGTAGTAATCTGAGAAGATAAGGAAGAACAAAAGGTGGTATACTATGTAAATAAGACCCTAGCAGGTGCAGAAACTAGGTACCTACCCTTGGAGAAATTAACATTAGCCTTGGTGATGGCTTTGAAAAAACTGAATCACTACTTCCAAGCCCACAAGATTGTGGTGTTGACTGAGCAACCTTTGAAGTCCTTGTTGCAGCATGGAGATCTGACATGCAGAGTAACTAGATGGGCAGTGGTGTTGGGCCAGTATGACTTGGAATTCAAGCCTAGAACAGCGATTAAGGGCAAGGTTCTGGCTGACTTTGTAGCCGAGTTCACCCCTGGTGCGATCCCATTTCGGGCTTTGGTGAGACGTGGCTTAGGTTGTCTAGAAGAACCAGAAGAAACTCAACTAGGGCCAAGGACACCACGCCGACAAAACAGAAGAAGGCAGAGCAAGCAAAACCCTGCGACATCTACATCGATGATTTTTTCTGCCTGTTTGTTGATGGAAGTTCAAACCATCAAGAAGCAAGGGCAGAAGTAGTGTTAGTATTGCCAGATGGGCGAATAATAGAACAGTCTATTCGTTCAGGGTTCAAGACCTCAAACAATGAAGCAGAGTATGAGGCACTAATTGCAGGGTTGAAGTTAGCAGCAACAATGGAAGCCGATGAAGTGGTAGTCTTCTGTGACTCCCAACTTATTGTGAATCAGGCAATGGGCGAGTATGCAGCCTAAGATGACTGAGTGATAGCCCATGTCAAAGAGGTTGTCTAACTGCTAGCATTGTTCTAGGATTGTCGGCTATAACAGGTTAGCTGAGATAATAATAGTCATGCCGATGCCTTGGCTAACCTGGTTAGTGCAATGAAATCAAGGGAGGCAATGACAATAATGGTTGATTATTTGTCAGGACCAAGTGTAGAACCACTAATCACAGAGTACGAAGCAATATGTGTGGAGATGGGTCTAAGCTGGATAGATGTAATAGTAATGTTTCTCGGGGATGTCAAGCTACCGGATGACCGAAAAGAGGCGCATAAGACCAGATTGAAGTCAGCCAGGTTTAGCCTAACAGCAGAAGGCCACCTCTATAAAAGGTCCTTTATTGGGCCTCTTTTGAGATGTGTGTATCCCTCCCGGGTTGAGGACTTCCTGTATGAAATACATGAAGGTGTATGTGGAAGCCATGCCGGGGGCAGATCACTAGCCCATAGAGCCATATCTCAAGGATACCGGTGGTTGTACATGCAAAAAGATGCTGAAGCTTATGTGAGGAAATGTGAGAAGTGTCAAAGGTTTGCACCTTTGATATATTAGCCAACAGAAGATCTGAACCTAGTGTCCAGTCCTTTGCCGTTTTCCTAGTAGAGCATGGACCTAGTGGGACAACTGCCCCATGCAACTAGACAAAGAAAGTTCTTGATGGTGTTTGGGAAGTGAGTTTTTATGTAGATTTTAGTAGATGTAGGTTTTTATGAGATAAAAAATTTTTGGTGTTTGGGAAGATAGTTGGGTTTTTATGTGGTTGGATGTGATGTTTGTGAGAGAAAAAGTGAAATGATTATGGGGTTAGATGTGATATTTTGTTTGGATGTGTTTTTTTTGGTTTTGCAAAACTTTTGTCTTTTAGTGGAAAAAATGAGAAAAAAATTTGGGAACTTGCTTCCCAAACACCACCCTTGTTAGTAGCCACAGACTACTTCACAAAATGGGTAGAGGCAGAACCCTTGGCCAAAATCAGAGATATAGATGTAAAGAATTTCATCTGGAAGAACATAATCACTAGGTTTGGGATTCCAAGAGCCATTGTAGAAAACAATGGCACCCAATTTGACAGTAAATTGATCAAAAGCTTTTGTGTCAAGTACAAAATTAAGAACTATTACTCTACTCCTAGTTTTTCCTAGAGTAATGGTTTGGCAGAAGCATCCAACAAGACCAACTTGGATGGGATCAAGAAGAGGCTGGAAGTAGCAAAAGGAAAATGGGTGGAAGAGTTGCCCAATGTGCTATGGGCATAGCGGACTACACCGAGAAGATCAACTGGGGAGTCTCCTTTTGCCATAGCTTATGGCACTGAAGCAGTTATCCCCTTGGAGGTCAGCATCCTTGGATTCAGAATCCAAGGAGTAGAGAATGGGACCAACAAGGCATTCCTGGTCCGAGATCTGGACCTGCTAGAGGAAAAAAGGGAGAGAGCAGCAATTCGGCTTAGGGCATACCAGCAACAGCTTGCTAGGACTTACAACAAGCAGGTCAACCCAAGAGAGTTCAAGGTTGAGAACCTCGTCTTAAGAAAAGTTGTCGGCAATAAAAAGGATCCCAGGAAGGGCAAGCTTGGCCCAAACTGGGAAGGGCCTTACAGAATTATCTCGGTTGTCAGCAACGAAGCATATCGGCTAGAAGACAGTGATGGCAAGGAGTTGCCACAAACCTAGAACACTTGCTGTCTGAAGTTTTTCTATCATTAGTTTTTGCTTTTAGGTTTATGTACTAATTTTATTAGCCAAAATTTTAATAAAACACTTGCTTGATTTTATTTTTATTATTGTTGATATTTGTACGATAGGATCGAAGTAGTCTTATGACGACGTTTCCGAATGAAACATGACGAATAACTTAGACTTATCGTATGGTAGAGTTAAATTATACTTGTCATATGATAGAGTTGAACTAAGTTTGCGATGTTTTTGATTGAAACATGACGAATAACTTAGACTTATCGTATGGTAGAGTTGAATTATACTTGCCATATGATAAAGTTGAACTAAGTTTGCGATGTTTCCGATTGAAACATATTGAATAACTTAGACTTATCATATGGTAGAGTTGAATTATACTTGTCATATGATGGAGTTGAACTAAGTTTACGATGTTTCTGGTTAAAACATGACAAATATGGTAGAGTTGAATTATACTTGCAATATTATAAATTTAAACTAAGTTTGCGATGTTTTTGATTAAAACATTACGGGTAACTTAGACTTGCCACTACGGCAGAGTTGAACTATGTTTGATCTAATTAGATTAACAGAGAAACCAAGGTCGTAAAACTTGGCTAAATCTTTGTTTGAATCAGACCTCGGCAAAAATTGGAGTTGCATGATTAATGTGAACATAAATGGCACTTAGGTTCACATTAGGAGGCAGGAATAAGGAATAGGCTTGACACTTGTTGAAATTTTTAGAAAAATTGACAAGTTGGAGTCAGTCGAGGTATCCAGGTAAGAGATACTCGAGATCACCAACTAGGTTAGTCTATCTTTGAAAGGGTGAGGTCTTGCTAAAGGACAGCTAGTACAAGTGAAGGAAGAACACTTGTAAAAATATTAGCATAAAATATTTTTAAGTGCTGTTTGGCCGAGATCACTGTAAAAGGTGAACTCCAAGGTAAGTTGGTCTGAAGTGGCCAACTAATGGTGCACCCGAGATGAAGTGAATTGGAGGTGATACATGTCAAATGTATTCTAACCCGAAGTGATTACACAGTTTAGCTACTTGGAAAATTACAAGAATATTCTAAGTGTGAAAACATGCAAAAGCATTAAAGGAAAGCAGTAAGCATACATGAAAACAAGCATTCAACACTTAGAGAAAAACTGTAACGCCCTCAAAATAATACTACAAACCCAACTCATAAGAGAAGTAAAAACAGAACGATATGCTTTCATTCATCAGAGTTCGTAGTACAAAAGATCATACATGCGATATACATTCATAAATATACATCCTGAACCTATATCATGTAATACCAGTTAATAATCAACACAATAAATGCCCTACGGGCTTACATTTTTCCAAGACATTACTTGATTACAATGAAAAAGAAAGTCATAAGCTCTGTACATATAAAGCCCTCGGTTTGAATAAACATTAAGTACAAAATAACAAAATAGAGCATCCAGCTCCTAGGTCCTCCCAAGCTCAGTCCTTGGAGGAAGCATGTCACTAGTACCTGAAAATGGTTTCCTAAGTAGGGTGAGTCAAAGCCTAGTAGAAACAATCTAACACAATATATGAGGTTTAACGAAGATATAAGTATCAAGTGTATATTCAATATCTATGACAAAACATTCATTCTCCACATGACCTTACGATACCGATGTTCACGTCTCAATCCATTCCCATCTATTCATTTCAAGTTAATTCATTTCATTTCAATTCATGGGTCAAATTCATAATTCTTCAAATAACCCAACTGAGACTACAGCTCAATGGTTTTCAATCAACACAATCATCATACAAGCACTTCAATCTTGCCTTTTTACAGAAATTTTGTCCGTGGGATCGGCACCCATGTATACACATGATTTTAGGACTTTCACCCTGGACACTCCGGCCAACTTAATTTCAATGGAGTCCATCCCCTATCTCCTCCCAAAACATGGAGTACATCCCATTTCTCCTCCCGAAACATTATACATGTACAACGTATTTAAAAGTACCGTCAAATTCAATGACAATCAACTATACATATTCAATGCCTTAACATACCGTCATATTCAATGACACAATTGAATGATTAGTTTCAATTCACCTAATCCTCACGCAATTTCTACAACAATCATAGTTATTTTCTACCGATAGCCCAATACAGATATTTCTAAACAATATTTAATCTCAAGATAGATAATTTATTCAAATTTCCATAGGAGCTAGATAACGCGTATCCGGCTCCACTATTTATATCAACAACTATCCAATCTTATGTTACCATAATCAATTTCACTTATTTATACAAAACACAAATTGACCCATCTAGGGCACAACTCTCATTTTTTCAAATATTAACTAAAGTGTCCAAATCAACCTTTTTTCAACAACAAACCTTTACATCTACACCCAAACCATTTTTACCAATAACATTTGAAAACCCATATTTCATTCCACACCCAAGCCCTAGGTTCATTCACAAATATCCCCAATATTCCGCCATTTATACATAACAACAAATAACTAGGCTAAAAATCATATTAAGGTGTAGAATATCCCTACCTCAAGCTTAGAAGAGCAAAGGAAGAGATGGAGAATCTTCAAAGACGCCGAAATCAAACTTCAATCGGACCAAAATGAATCTCTTGAGATGCACTCTCTTTTTAATAAAGGCACACGGGTGTAGAGGTCACTAGATCTAAGTCTAAATGTAGAAAGAGAGAGTGTTTTAGAGAGAGAGGGTCTTAACTTTAGGTTTTATGATGAAAAGATCTGAAAAAGTAATGTAAAAAGTCATTTTTGCGATCTGATATACACACAGTTCACTGGAGCGTAAGAGTTGACGCTTGAGTGTCAGACACAATAAGTTGTTCTGCTTGAGCGCAAGAAGTCCCGCTCGAGCGCAAAATACATACCTCTAACACTTTTACAGACAACAGACAAACTGCTCGAGTGCAATAAGGGCCACTCGAACGTAGGAAAGGCCACTCGAGCTAGGAAAACACCCCTCCAGTACTTTTGTAGACGTGCAAAGTACTGAGAGTTTGTAAATCCCGCTCGAGCGCAAGAAAGGCCGCTCGAGTGGAGGGCGAAAATTCTACGAAACACAAGGTTTGAAAACTAAACAACCAACCTGTTCCAAACACACTCAACACGTCCAAATAACCAAATTTAAGGAGGAATAAAGAGGAAAAGACAATGAACAACATTCAAAAATCATAACCCGAGTCTGAACTACCACAAGTGTTGGGTCAAAACTGGGATCGCTATAACCTTCCCCCCATAAAGAATTTTGTCCCCGAAATTTCAAATCAAGCTTAGAATCATTATTAAACCATGCGCGACAATATTAGTATAGCTAATTCTACATCATGACCCACTCACCGGTCATCCATTCTTACCAACTCGATACACAAGTTTTAGTAACAGGCGTGCCAATTACAATTCTCAAAACATTTACAATGTTTAAATCAAACCCAAATTCTTTTTCCAAACTTTTCTCAATATATATACAATGCTCCCAAAAGTGATACAACGCACACAATATTCCATATTCTTAAAACGTATACAATGTTTATATTGAATTCATGTTTCCAAACTTCCATAACATATACAATGTTTTCACAATTTAAAACATATACATTTCATTAACATAATCAAAATCTCAATACATGCTCAAGCACCAACAATCAAGTCCGGATATTTCTCTCGGACTTTCAATTCACGCTCCCAAGTCGCTTCTTCGACCCTGTGATGTTTCCACAATACCTTTACCAAAGGAATTGTCTTGCCTCGCAAGACTTGGTCCCAGGTATCCAAGACTCACATCGGTCTCTCCTCATATAAGGCATCTTCATCTACCTCTAAGTCAGTCCAATCCAACACATGCGATAGATCTGACTCATACTTCCGAAGTATGCTAATATGAAACACATCATAAACCCCAGAAAGCTGCGGCCGCAACGCCAAACGGTAAGCTACCTCTCTAACTCGCTCAAGGATCTCAAAAGGTCCAATAAATAAAGGGGACAACTTCTCACTCTTCCCAAACCTCATCAAGCCTTGCCTAGGTGATATCTTTAGAAAGATATGATCTCCTACCTCAAAAGACAAAGTTCACCTCCTACGGTCGGCATAACTTTTCTGATGACTCTGAGCCATAACTAACAGCTTCCAGATAAGTACCATTTTCTTCGTTGTTTCCCAAACCAACTTTGGACCCAACAAAGGTGCATCACCCACCTCAGCCTAACACACAGGGGACCTACACAGTGGCTATGTAAGGCTTCAAATGGTGCCATGCCAATACTCGATTGGAAGCTATTGTTATAGGCGAACTCTACCAAGGGCAAGTGCCTCTCTCATGAACCCTTAAAATGGAGGACACAACCCCGAAGCATATCTTCTAAAATTTGAATGGTACGCTCTGACTGCCCGTCAATCTGATCATATGTTGTGCTAAAAGTCAGTCTAATGCCCAAGGCACCCTGTAAGCTTTGTCATAACCGAACTGTAAAATGCGGATCTCTATCTGATACAATCGTTACTGGGACCCCATGCAACCTCACTATGTCCCAAATATACAAGTCGGCAAGGAAATCTACTGAGTCACTCACACACATAGGTATAAAGTGTGCCGACTTGGTCAACCGGTCAACTACCACCCAAATGGCATCACTGTCCCATTGAGTTCGAGGAAAACCCACAACGAAATCCATCGTAACATGCTCCCATTTCCACTCGGCTATAGGCAAGGGTTACAACAAACCCACTGGCCTCTGATGTTCGGCTTTCACTTGTTGACAAGTAAGGCACCTCGATACAAATACCGCCACATCTTTTTTCATACCCCTCCACCAAAACTGGCGACCAAGGTTGTGATACATCTTTGTGCCTCCCGGATGCACTACAAGGTGTGAATGGTAAAACTCTCGGAGTACTTCCTCTTGGCAAGACTCCGACACGAATAAACGATCTCGGTATCTCACACTCTGGTCGAGATACGCATTCAAGTCCTTCTCTACGTTCCCATTGGAAATCTTCCCCCAGAGAGATTCCACCTCAAGGTCACCCCTCTGTGCTTCTATCCCTTGATTCACAAGTATAGGTTGTGCAACTATCGTGAATAAGGCTGCCGACTCAACGAAATTGGCAAGATCCAAGTCAAACTCCCCAAGAGAACCCAAAATCCCATTCCCGAATGACAATGCAAGCTATGCTGCTAATAGATTTCCTACTCAATGCATCGGCCACGACATTGGCCTTTCTGGGATGATAATGCAGCTCGAAGTCATAATCCTCTATGAACTCCATCCATCTCCTCTGTCTCAGATTCAAGTCTTTTTGTGTAACGAGATACTTCAGGCTCTTGTGATCGGAAAACACCTCGAACCTCTCACCATAAAGGTAATGCCTCCAAATCTTTAAGGCAAAGATCACCGCCGCTAGCTCTAAGTCGTGAGTAGGGTAATTCCTCTCATGTGTTTTCAACTGCCGCGAGTCATAGGCTACTACCTTCCCCCTTTACATCAACACACAACCCAAACCTTCCCGTGAGGTATCACAATCTATTGAATAACCTAAACCCCTCTCCAGAATAATCAAAACTACAGCGGTAGTCAATCTAACTTTAAGTTCTTGGAATGATTTCTCGCAGGCCTCACTCCACACAAACTTAACTCCTTTCCTCGTTAATCTAGTCAAAGGTAAGGCTAGTCTAGAAAAATCCTTCACAAATCGACAGTAATACCCGGCCAACCCCAAGAAACTACGGATCTTGAAAGCATTCTTAGGTTGTTCCCAATCTTGAACTGCCTCGATCTTGGATGAGTCTACAGTCACCCTTTCCCTGGATACCACATGGTCTAAGAACTTAATCTCTTTCAACCAGAACTCACATTTTCTAAACTTAGCATATAGCTTGTGGGCCCTAAGTAACTCAAGTACTATCCGCAAGTGCTCCTCGTGCTCCTCCTTAAAGGGTGAGTAAATCAAGATGTTGTCCACAAAGACGATCACAAAGCGGTCTAGAAACTCACAAAAGATCTGATTCATCAAATCCATAAATACAGTCGGTGCATTAGTCAGCCCAAAAGGCATCACTAAGAACTCGTAATGGCCATACTGCGTACGAAGTGTCGTCTTTGGGATGTCCTCCTCCCTCACTCTTAACTGATGATAACTCGATCTCAGATCTATCTTAGAGAAACAACAAGACCCCTTCAACTGATCAAACAAATCATCTATATGAGACATTGGGTACTTGTTGATAACAGTTACCTGGTTCAACTTCCAATAATCAATACAAAGTCGCAACGCTCCATCTTTCTTTATAGCAAAGAGAATTAGTGCTTCCCAAGGCAAAGTACTAGGGTGGATGAAACCCTTATCTAACAATTCCTGGAGTTGAACCTTCGGCTCACTCAACTCAGCAAGTGCAAACCGATACAGTGCCATAGAAGCCGGTGTTGTGCCAAGCACTAGATCAATAGAGAACTCAATCTCTCGGTGAGGTGGTAAACTAGTAAGATTCTTGGGAAAGACGTCTGGTATTCACAAACCACTCTTGGCAACTCAACCCAAACTTCATCACACTCACCAATCGAGAAGCTAGCAAGGAGACAACTAAGTTTACTCCACCCACGCGAATCATATACCGGTGATAAGACTTTACCAACTCGGTCCCCCAAGAAATGAAAACAGTCACCGCTCAAGGCATATACAGTACCCCTTTGACGGTAGTAATCTATAACAACTCGGTATGAAGACAACCAGTCCATACCCAACATAACATCAAAACAAGACATATCCATCAAGACAAATGAAAAGGGAAGTCCGTGATCGGCAACCTCTATCACAACCCCGACATTCTTGTTTCAGAACCATCTCAACCCCAATAGGTGACACCACACAAATAAGAGATGCTAACTGGGCCGACTTTAACCCCAAAACTAATGCAAATGCAGACGAGATAAATGAATGGGATGCACCCGTATCAATCAAGACATTAGCAACTGAATTGCAAAACAAAAAAGTATCTCTCACAATAGAAGGCGCTGGTACTAGATCTGGCGCAGTAACAGCATACACACGTCCTGTAGGCCTCTGATCTACCTACTCACCCCTCGGAGTATAGGACTGATGCACTGACTAAGCTGAAGAGGCTCCATAATTGGCCCTCGAGGCCTGTGCTGATTATGCTGGCTGGTGGCTCTGTGTTTGCCTTGAACTATATGCACCAGGTGTGCCACTGAACTGTGGGCAAAATCTCTTCATGTGCCCCGCATGCCCACACTGATAACAAGTGAGCAGCTAGCCTCTCCTCTAACTCTGGCCCTGAGAACGAGTCGAAGACGATACTGCTCGCTGCCCTCCTCCTCTTTGCGGGCAAGCTGGAGACTTGTGGCCTAACTGACCACACTTGAAACAAGTGAAATCCCTTGGCCACCTCTCCCAAAACCCGAACTCGATACTGGAAAAGTAGACCTCGACTGAGTTCCCTAGGATGGCTAAGGGTTAGAACCCCTCTGTCTCTTGTTGTCCCCCTGATTATCCTGATTCCTTCTGGAGCCCTTCATTCTCTCATCCTCCGTCTGCATGATAGTCTCAAGATGGGCTGCAGCCTGCACAAGGCGCCCATAATCCCTAATCATGGATCAAACCACTCTAAACATGAGATCCTTAGCCGCTTTTCAAACTCTAGACAACAACACTCCTCAGTTGCCACGAGTTCCAGTGCAAACCTCAACAAACTAGTGAATGTGGCCTCAAACTCAGCCACTAGTGTATTCAACTGCACCATCTTAGAAAACTAATCTCTCAACTTCTCCCTAACTGTGGGAGCTTGTCCTGGAAGGCATCGACAAAAGCCTTCCAAGTCCCTCCAATGCGCCGTCACGCATATTTCCACCATTGACCCGCGTCTTCTTTCAGCTGGAAGGATGCCAAGGTCACTCTTCAACCTCCGTCTTCGATGTCGAGCATCTCAAACGTCTTCACTATCTGCTCTAACCACTCATCTGCCTTCAGTGGCTCCTTGGGATCACCCAAAAACTCGTCCGGACTCGACCGGAAAGACTCTCTTTTCAAGAAAGACGGTCCTGCCTCAGCTACTTGGGCCTGGACTTGATTCTCAGTCCTGAGAATGTCCATGAATTCTTGCAAAGATCTGGCCATTTCGCGGGCTAAGGTACCCATAGCCTGTTGACCAACCAGTTCAGCCACATTGGCTTGACCAACCCCTTCTTCCTCTGTCAGAATATCATCCGGTAGAGGCATCTCATGCCTTCTAGGCCTACCACGCTTACCACCACCACGTTCACGTCCTAACATCCTAATAAAGGTAACGAAAGAGATTAGCACATTTATAAATGTGCCGAAGCTAACTCACTCACATCCTAATGCAATGGACAACAGTAAATCACTCCATATAAGCATACAATCACATAAACACAACAAATTTCCTTTCTAGATAATGACCGTCCTGCGGCGTTACTAGAGTTCCAATTAGAAATAGCAGTGATCAAGTGCTCTTCTAATAGGACTTTTAGAAACTCGTAGACTCAATCAATATCTTAGGAACTAAATCTCATACCCATATGATCAAATAAGTATGCTATCACATAAACGTACAATACATACTAACGTCTCAACCAAGCGAGACAAACCCATTGTGGTACTAACCACTTTCCACGTACTCAAAGTATTCAAACTCGAAACGCTTTGATACCAAGTTGTAACGCCCTCAAAATAATACTACAAACCCAACTCATAAGAGAAGTAATAACAAAACGATATGTTTTCATTCATCAGAGTTCGTAGTACAAAAGATAATACATGCGATATACATTCATAAATATACATCATGAATCTATAGCATGTAATACCAGTTAATAATTAACATAATAAATGCCCTACGGGCTTACATCTTTCCAAGACATTACTTGGTTACAATGAAAGAGAGAGTCATAAGCTCTGTACATATAAAGCCTTAGGCTTGAATAAACATTAAGTACAAAATAACAAAATAAAGCATCTAGCTCCTAGATCCTCCCAAGCTAATTCGTTGGAGGAAGCATGTCATCGGTACCTGAAAATGGTTTCCCAAGTAGGGTGAGCCAAAGCCCAGTAGAAACAATTTAACACAATATATGAGGTTTAACGAAGATATAAGTGTCAAGTGTATATTCAATATCTATGACAAAACGTTCATTCTCCACATGACCCTACGGTACTGATGTTCACGTCTCAATCTATTCCCATCTATTCATTTCAAGTTAATTCATTTCATTTCAATTCATGGGCCAAATTCATAATTCTCCGAATAACCCAATTGAGACTACAACTCAATGGTTCTCGATCAACATAATCATCATACAAGCACTTCAATCTTGCCATTTTACGAAAATTTCGTCTGCGGGATCGATACCCATGTATACATATGATTTCAGGACTTTCACCCTATACACTTCGACCAACTTAATTTCAATGGAGTCCATCCCCTATCTCCTTCCAAAACATAAAGTGCATCCCCTTTCTCCTGTCAAAATGTTATACATATACATCGTATTTAAAAGTACCGTCATATTCAATGACTATCGACTATACATATTCAATGCCTTAGCATACCGTCATATTCAATGACACAATTAAATGATCAGTTTCAATTCACCTAATCCTCATGCAATTTCTACAACAATCATAGTTATTCTCCACCGATAGCCCAATACAGATATTTCTAAACAGATATTTAATCTCAAGACAGATAATTTATTCAAATTTCTATTGGAGTGAGATAACGCATATCCGGCTCCACCATTTATATCAACAACTATCCAATCCCATGTTGCATAATCAATTTCGTTTATTTATACAAAACACAAATTGACCTATCTAGAGCACAACTCTTATTCTTTCAAATATTAACTCAAGTGTCCAAATCAATCCTTTTTTAACAACAAGCCTTTACATCTACACCCAAACCATTTTTACCAATTGCATTTGAAAACCCCTCTTTCATTCCACACCCAAGCCCTAGGTTCATCCACAAATATCCCCAATATTCCACCATTTATATATAACAACAAATAACTAGGCTAAAAATCATATTAAGGTGTAGAATATCCCTACCTCAAGCTTAAAAGAGTAAGGGAGAGATGGAGAATCTTCAAAGACGTCGAAATCAAGCTTCAATCGGACCAAAAGGAATCTCTTGAGACGCACTCTCTTTTTAATAAAGGCACACGAGTGTAGAGGTCACTAGATCTAAGTGTAAATGTAGAGAGGGGGAGTGTTTTAGAGAGAGAGGGTCTCAACTTTAGGTTTTATGATGAAAAGATTGGAAAAAGTGATGTAAAATGTCATTTTTGCGATCTAATATACGCACAGTCCACTCGAGCATAAGAGTTGACGCTCGAGCGTCAGACACAACAAGTTGTTCCGCTCGAGCACAAGAAATCCCACTAGAGCGTAGAATACACACCTCCAACACTTTTGCAGACAACAGACAAACTGCTTGAGCTCAATAAAGGCCGCTCGAGCTCCCACCCGCTCGAGTGTAGGAAATGCCGCTCGAGCGTAGAAAACACCCCTCTAATACTTTTAAAGATGTGCAAAGTACTGAGGTTTTACAAATCCCGCTTGAGCGCAAGAAAGGTCGCTCGAGCGGAGGACCAAAATTCTAAGCAACACAAGGTTTGAAAACCAAACAACCAACCTATTCCAAACACACTCAACACGTCCAAATAACCAAATTTAAGGAGGAATTAAGAGGAAAAGACAATGAACAACATTCAGAAACCATAAACTCAAGTCCGGACTACCACAAATGCTAGATCAAAACTGGGATCGCTATAAAAAGAAGCATGCATTCAACAAATAAACTTATTCGGATACAAAAGGCACGTCGGCCTGGCAATAAAAGACTATTTGTCCAAGTATAAGAGATGGCACTTTGGCCAAACAAACAAACTGTTACAAGTGTTCAAAAGCGAAAGAAAAAAGTACAAAGTAAGAAAATTTTCTAAGTAGACTGCTTTGTTTTAGCAATTGACGGTGTTTCGGCCTTGGGAGACAGTTGGGAAAGCTTTTCGACAATCTTCTCAGCCTCGATCTCGAGAAGGGTCAGGTCAAGACTCTTTTCTGCGGTCTGGAGCTCGGCTTTAAAAGTGGTCTTCTTGGGGAAGGCACTCTTGAAGACCTCATCTTCCACATCTTAAGTCAAGTCTAGGACTTGCTCATTCAAAGGGGGGGACTTGGCCCCAGTAACAACCTTCTCTTCATCAGCATCGTCAGCCTCGGCATCCTCATCCTCAGAGTCTTTTGGAGAGGGAGGGAAAGGTACTTGGAGCTGGTTTATGTCTCTGATGGGAGAATTCATTGGGATTAAGAGTTTATTCAAAGCGACTGTCCAGCTGAGACAAAAGCCTCGGTTGCAAGCTTGGTTGACCTGGGCCTTGTATGCATCGCGGACGACAGCCTACCCCTCAGAGAATGCCTTCTCATCGGCTGCCTTAATCTTGGCCTCTTTGGTAGCCAGAGCCTCCTGGAGCTCCACCTTGAACTTGACGGTTTTGGCCTCAACCTCCTTTGCCTCGACTTTAAGCACCTCAACTACTGCCTCTGTCGCATCAACCCTTTCTTCGGCTTTGTCTTGGGCAGCTTTGGCAGCCTTAGCCTGATCTATCAGGGCTTTGATCTTGACCTCGGCGTTGTTGAAGGAAGAGAGGAAGCCAGTAGCTTCCTTGGTCTTTTGAACCAACTCCTTTTTAGTGTCCTCGGCTTTCATGGCAAAGGAGTAGGCATGCTGGATGGCCTAAAAAGGAAAAAACAAACAAGTTAGAATTGCTTAAATAAGGGCAAAAAACCAAAATGAAAAAATTACAAGTGTTGAGAACTTACTAGAACAGAGTGTTGCATCATCAAAGTGAAGTTCTCATATTCAGTGATCTCGGCCATGCGATTAAGATCAGTAGGCAGAAGAACGGTAGTAAAGAGAGCGGCGCTAACTTCAATACTATCGATGGCACTGTCACCGGCCTTGATTGGTTAGTCCCCAATTATGATTGTAGAGGCCCAAGGTTCATCGGCTTTGAAAGCACCTGGGCTTGCGGTTGCCTTGGACCTCGGCTTCTTTGATCAAGCGATGTCAGATGACTCAGCCTCAACAAGACTCTTCTCTGTGGTAGTCGAGCTCTTCTCGATCTCAACCAGCTTGGAGATCGGTACAGTGTCCTCAGAGTCAACCTGAGTTGCTGTAGCCTTGGTCTTAGCCTTCTTCACTTTTTTTGGTTTGGGTTGGGACTGTGATGGAGAGGACTGAATAGAAATCACTCCTGGCAAGTCGGCCAGGAGGTCTTCCACAATGGCTTTGCTGCAGCCCATGTTGTCGGCAGTTGCAGCGATGGTGACTCTGGTACCGAAGTGGATCGTAGGAAGGGTAATTAGGGGATTGGTAGGATCGTAAGTTGACACCTTAGATCCTCGACGTTTGCGGCTCTGAGTTCTACCGGTTGGTGCATTTGCTGGGACACGACGTCGGTGTTGGCGCTGGGATGTCAGGATAAGGTGGGGGCAGAAGTGGAAGGCAGCTTAACTGGATCTGAAGAAAAGACCTGGTTTGGCCTTGGCGATGAAGCAACTGGTGGGGTGGTAGCTGATGGGAAAGTCTTACTTCGACGGGGAACGTCGGGTAAGGTGGACTTGTAGGTCGGGATATAATCAAGCAGCAAAGGGACTTTGCGCTTATCAATGTCCAAACCTAGAAGCCTTTTCAAATCAAGGCTGGGGTAGAAAGTTTGGCGGAAATCCTTTGATGGCTGGGGAAGAGCTGCAAAACAGAAACAAAAAGAAAACATTAGTATAGATAAGATGAACTAGCAAGTCTTAGTAAAGGTAAGTTATGAGATGACTCAGTTCTTACCATCACCCTCTTTAAACACTGCTCGACGCAGAGGAAAGAGATGAAGATCGTCATCAAGCGCAAACTCCCAGTTGCCCGAGACGATCAAGTAATCATCTCCACCACCCTTGTTGGAGTTTGGGAGGTCGGCTATGAGTTTGTAGGTAGTGGATCTGGGCTTGAGGTAATATATGTAGTCTTTTTCAAACTTAAGGCCACACATTGTGTAACAGAACTAGATGTCGACTAGTGTAATCCTAGCTTTTTCTCAACATGCTAGGGCGATTATACCATTGATAATCCTATAGAAATTGATGGCTAGCTGCATGGGGTTGAGTTTGTAGTAGTGGAGAACTTCCCTAAAGAGGGTTCTAAGGGAAACCCACACTTTATGAAGGCAACTACTGAGAAGGGCATGGAATCTCCATCAAGCATAATAGAATCCTCCTCCCCAACCAACATGAGTTGAACGTCGACTGGGATGAAGAACTCTTGTCAGCAGTACTCTAATTTGGCCGGGGTGTCTACCCTCTACCTAAACATACCCATGATGTCAGTTTAATGAAGTTAGTACAAGATTTTAGAAAAGAGTGACTGGGGTAGGTTTGAAGACCTCAGCTAAACCCTATAGAGCATTAGGACGAGGATTTTTGAAGATCCGAGGGAAATTTTGTTTCAATTTTCCTAAAAGATGTAGGTTCTAAAGCAAATCCCAAACCTAAAACTACAAAAACAAGAATCAAGGGCCAAAGATCTGAAAAACAAGAACAGAGGAGCATGGTTCAAAATCAACAAACATCAGAGGCAAGAAAAGTTCAAGAACCAACTAAAGCAGAAATACAGAGAGACACATAAACATGGCAAAGGACATTGCCAGACACTCTAGAAACATAATGACAAGCATCAATTCATGATATACAAAGGAATCCAAGGTAGTGTTCAGAGATAGAGCACAAGTATGGATACAGATTCAATCGCAACACAGGAGTAATTACAGATATGATATAGGGCAAATCCAAATGCAAGAGATATTGCGGAAACAAATGATCAGTATATCTAAAATGGGTTCAAAAACAAGAATCGATTTGCAATATCCAAATATGGCAATCAGAATCGAAGAATAAAGAATTTCGAACAGCAAGAAACAAATAAGTAGATTTATGACAATATAGAAAGCACGAAAATGGAAGTTTGGAAGAGGAATTTTAGAGAGAGAAAGTCTGAGGGACAAGGGAAATCGAAGATTACAAAAGTGAGAAGACGAAGAGAGAGAGAGAGTTTTGTTAAAAACTGAAAAGGCGGCAAAGTGAAATGAATACACCTTAGGCAACCGCACCCTGATAACTCGTGTTAGGTACGACCTAATAAGGAAGGGACAAGTGGAGGAAACGGTTGAAAAGACTATACGTGACAGCTCATGCATAGTTAGAACTCTTGAAATTCTTGAAGTAATAAGACAATAACCTCGGTTATGGGAATGATCTTGGTTGAGATGCTTAAAGAAATTGATCCTTGATTCTTGGTTCTTGCTAGATTGGGCAATTGATTCTAAGTTACGTGAAGCCGACGAGTCATGATCTTGGTTAGAGAGAATAGTGAATTTTAGTTGACATGCTATATTGATAAATGGTTTAGGTTCTATCACCTTAGGTTGCCAAGGTAATGTAGACACCCCATTTTTGACCGACCTTAAGACTCAGACGTCACCGATTGAGCGCTTGGTGATGTTGCATATCGTGCTCGTTTAGAGGTTTCAGAGTCTCGGCTGCGAGCCTCGCCTCCGGACTTCCGGACTCTTTCATGCTTTGCCTCGGTTTGTGAACCAGGCTCTGTTTTCTCTTCCTGAAGGGAGGGAGAGGTCTCGTAGATCATCTCTCAGTGGCCGTAGGCTACGTTTCGTGGTCGTAGGCCATTTTTGCCCATTTGGAGTCCGGCTTCCGATTTTTCGGAGCCTTTGGCCGTGTGCCTCGGTTCGGGACCGCTTAACCACCTCCGTTTGCTCCAGTTTTTGGCATGCATCTTATTTTCTCCCTTTTGAGGGACACTGTGGCTCGAGAGACCAACTTCGTGGTCGAACACCACTTCCGGTGCCTAACAGTCAGTTTTCGGGGCCTCGGGCTGCGCGTTTCGGCCCCCGAACCTTCATTTTGCATCGGTTTGGGCTCATTTTTGGCAGGGACCTCTGTTTCATTGTTAGGAAGGTCATAGAAGGGTGCGAGGCCAGCAATTGTTCTGACAACCATGTTTTATTCCTCCATCGCTCTCCGTCGCCCGTTTTTCCCGCTTGAAAGCCAATGTTGACCACCCTAAGGCCACTTTTTCTTGCCCCAAACCACATATTTGTGTTGTACACACCTGGGAGGCCACCAATATCATATGGCCGGCCAGTAATTATGTGTGACCCGTTTGAACCCCTCCTAAAAGTGACCTTTTCTCTCTCCTGGTTCATTCTCTCCAGTTTTTGACCATATGGTTGTGTTGTGCACACATGAGAGGCCCTCTTTTTGGCATGGCCGGCCATTAACCTTTATTGACCCTTGGCCGACCGGCCACCTAAACCCTAGGAAACCGGCCGGCCATGATCCTCTCTCCAGGTACTTTACAAAAATGCCCTCTGTTTCCCCCCAAATTTTGTATCCAGATGGCCAACTTTTGGGAAGAAATTTGAATTCCATTCCCCTCTTTTTTCCCCCCTCTTTTGCCTATATATCCAGGCCCTCCAGCTCCCATTTGAAGGGTTAGAAAGTTTGGTTTAAGCCTCCTACATTGTATCTCTCTCTCTACACTCCAACCCTCAAAACCTCTCAAATCCTACATCCATTCTACTCCATCTCCAAGCCAACCAATCCACACTCCATTCCAGAAGCTTCAAGGCCATTTCCAGAGGTCAAGGGCTCCCAAACTTGGTCCAAGAGTTGTTGAAGCATTGGTCTTCAATGGTAAGTCTTCTATCCTTCTCTTTGGCCCTATGTTTGCTCAATATATTAGCTCATCTTGCTTGCATATTTGGGCTCCGACCCTAACTGAAAATGGCATTATTTTGAGCTCCTTTTCATGTTTGTTTAAGGGCCTCTCCCTGTTTGAGGCTTCCTTTTTACACTTGCTTCTTTACCTCTCTTGTATGCCTCTTTCTTGCATAGTATTTTAGGCCTATTTGTAAACTGTTTTGAGCTTGGTTATAAACTGTAAAGTGGCTTATTTTGATCCCTTATTCAACATTGTTGAAGGGCTCTTCACTATTTGAGCCTTCCTTTTGTCACTTGCCTCTTTATCCCTCTTTTGGCCTTATTTTTGCATGTTTTGTTAGCCCCTCTTGCTTGTATTTTTGGGCTCTTGTCTGAACTGTAAATAGACTTATTTTGACCCCCTCTTTATGTTTTATCAAGGTAATTTTGCTTTTTGAAGCTCCCTTTTTTCTCTTTGTGTTTAAACCTCTTTTTAGGCCTTATTTTGCATAGTATTTTAAGCTTGCATGTTCACTGTTTTGGGTTTGTTCACTAACTGTAAAATACTATGTTTTGGGCCCCTCTTCAACTTTGTTGAAGGGCCCTCCTCTGTTTGAGGCCAGCAACCATCACTTGCTTCTTTGTCTCCCTTTTGGCCCATTTCTTGCACAATAGTTTAGCCATACTTGTGTTTGTTTTCGTGGCTTGTTGTAAACTGTAAAGTGCTTCATTTTGATCCTCTCTTCAACTTTGTTGAAGGGCTCTTGGCCATTTAGGGCCAGAAGATGCTACTTGCTTCATTATCTCTCTTACGGGGCCATTTTTGCATGCTAACTTAGACCTATTTGTGTTCACTTTTTGGCCTTGCTTAAAACTGGAAATATGCATGTTTTGGGACTGCCTTGATTCTGTCCTTACACTTCATTTTCAAATAATGCATGCTTTGTATAGCTATAGGCCATTGCGTGTGCCTAGTTTTGCTTTTCGGGTCTTATTTCATGCATCGGGTACCATATTGCCATGTTTCGGGGCTTTTTTGCATCATATTTTGGTACTGAAATTTGCATGCTTGTATTCCATATTCCATGCCCTGCCATGTTTTGTTAGAGTGGCATTTGTGCCTTAGGTTTAGTCCTCGGTTTGCGTACACATGTGCACGCATCTCGAGTGTCTCATTTTCATCCAATGGCTACTAATGTGAGTGTGGCTGAGGTCCACACATGTTGGTGTAAGTCCATTATGCATTGAGTATGCCATTTCATTTTATAGCATTGCGTATGCTAGGTTGTATGTTAGAGCATTGCGTATGCCTTGTTACATCGTGCATTGTGTATGCCGTCTCAAAGCATTGTGCATGCTAGGTTGTATATTAGTTGCATTCATGCATGTCATGCATATTGCATTGTGCTTGGGATAGGAGTTAGCCCGAGTACGGGAAACGAGGGACGTTTCGTACTTCGAGTGACGGAATGTGTCTCAATTCCCAGTCACCGACACTTCGGATTATCCATGATGGAGTTTAGGTCTTGTTGTGTTTATATGTGCATTCATTTCATATTGAGTTGTGCAACTCGACTCCTCGGCCATCATGCATCGATATGCGTGATTGGTAGCACGAGGATCGAGGACTACACTTCCCGAAGAGTAGTCATGCATACATATGTGAAAATACTTTGCCATGCCCCTTTGTTGCTCTCTGTTGCAGTAAATTAGAAATCGACAGCCTTCCGGAGCTTGGCGCGCATTCCAAGAACAATTGCAAACAGAGGCAAACTGGGGAATCACAAGGAATTTTCCGACAAAGGCAACCCGAGCATGCATCATTCATCACCCAGAGCAGATTTGAGGCAGTCCCTGGCTTGCATGCCAATTTATTGCTTTCCTAATTTAATTTGTTAATTAATTAGGGTTTTGTACTTATTTGGACTGTAATTATTCATTTGGGACTGTATATTATTTATTTGGACCCTCCACGTGAGGGCAATATTATAATAAGTGTGCATGTGCGTGTGTGTGATGTATGTCTTCCAACCCCACGTCTTTCTCCCTTTTATTTACCAGCTTATGATGGTTAGATTAGGGCATATTTCAATTAGCATACAGTATGATAGCATGTTTGCATTCATTCATCTGTTTTGCATGCACCGGGCTCGGCGCATCATACTAACTGCATTGTATTTTCAATTTCAAGTTGAATATATGTTAGCTGTAGCATTTCATATGCCATGTTTAGAATAGCCGAGCCTGCTATAGTTGCATATTTGCATGTGTTGCATTAGACATTTCTGTATAGTTAGGATCATGCATGGATTTCTAACCTAGCTTCTGTTTTGGCTTGGAGTACTCGGTAAGTTTTACGCTTTAGCATCCTTGCATGCGTGTGAGTGACTGCCATGATAGCATGCTTACCATGAGGCTAATTGCTTATGTGATATAACTGCCTGAATGCCTGTGGGTGAAGGTTGGGTTATTTCAATTGGAACAATTCATCAAATGTGTGTTTTAAGCCCACTAGATAGTGGCAAAATCATGTTTTTCTAAGCCCGCCCGAGGGTGGCAAATCCACGTCTTAGCCTACTTGCGGGTAGTACCATCAAACCACTTTAAAAAATAAACATGAAATGTTTTGTTCCAATTCAGACGATCCAGTCTATACTTGTATGCTGTGCGCATCACATAGTAAATCTAGGCTAATAACCGAAATAAGAACACATAATGTTTTCAAAAATAGATATCATGGCTAGTAGAGGCCGATCTTTGATCGGGCGAGCGGGGGTGCTCACGAAATGACTTTCCCCAATCGTATCCAAGTTCCCGAGCCGAGGCAACTTTGGTGATGACGGACACGTGGCCTTAGGCACGAGTCAGGGTTTTCTAAATTTCCCAACAATAAAATATTTAGGTGGCGACTCTGTATCTGTCAAAGCAGTCCATGTTTGGCACTTCTTTCAAAATCTGTTTTATCAAAACGATTTGTCGGATTTGGACTCTTTGGTTCAGATTTAGAACCGTGACAATTTGAGAGTTCAAACTGTAGTGAACCCCAAATGAACAGAACGGGACTCATCCCTCCCGGGACGTTCGGGGACGTCTACAGGTAATAGAACCTAGGGGGTAGGTGTGGAGAAATATTTTGTGAATGACAACACATGGCTAAGGTGACGCCAAAATGTTAGCTGAGGTGCCACATGGCTTGGTTATGCGTCGAGATGATCTCGACTAGGCCCAGGTTATCTGCGGAGATACCGGAATCCGAGATAAGCAGATAAGGGGATAAGCAGATAAGGGACAAAAGTCCTAGAACAGGAGAGGATCTCAGTCTGGATAGAGATAGGGCTCAAGAAGAGTTTATCTTTATTTAGATAAGGGTCCAGGATGAGCATGAAGCATGAGTCCATTAAAGTGAGGCTTCTAAAAGGATCAGGTCACTACTGGTTATAAAAGCAAGGCATCCTCGTGGGTCTAAGGCAAGTTCTTTTCTAGTGAGTTTTGAGTACTCTTTGCTATCTTTGAGAGATATTGATTATTAACTTGATCATCGGAGTGCCTCTGGGTGGATGAACCACTGCCGGATTCTCATCTTCTCGTGCAGGTTGTTGGGCTTAATCTATTCTGCCAGTGCCCTTCAGCTGAGTTCCTCGTTTGGTTATGTGGCAAAAAATCAACACCCACAAATGAAATATTAATTTAATGACAATTATATTCTAAATAAAAATGATCATAATAGACATCCAGCAACACTCATAATATTATGTAGAAAAATTCTTTGTACACATCTTTTAACAATAAAAAAATCTGAATATATACCTTTTGAGTTAAAAAAATAAACCCTAGTTTTTCCATTGTTTGCTTTACTCTTTTTATACTACATTGATTATATCATTTTGTCATCAAAATCCACCATAATTTTTTATTTTTGTGATGGAAGAGTTACAAATCAATAGAAATTCAAATTCAAATAACAATATGCTTGGTTGCAACAAAAGCAGTTATTCAAATGTACGTTTTTTGCGCAAAAAACAAAAATCACAATTTTAATTTGGTAAGCCAATGCCGAAACAGTTACTTTTTTTGGATATCAACTGTTGAAATTATTAATTCTATTCGAAAATCAAGTTTCGAATTTGAATTTGGAACTCAATTTTCGAATTTAAGAATTTATTTCGGAAACCAAGTTCTAAATTTTTTTACATGTTTCAGAAGTTAAAAATCGAATAAAACTTTTTCATTCGGATAACTAGTACCGAATAAGCAAAATCAAATTGCTTCCAAAAAAAAAAAAAACTAGAGTTTATAAAAAATAAGAGATAGATGGAGTTGTACGCCTTTAAAGGACTTTGATACAAAACGATGTTGTTTCAAGATCTATGTTGATACAAGTCGATACCAATTAATGATTTTTTTGATATTGACTAGATTGTTGATTGAAGGAATCAGTTCGATGATGTAATTGGAAATCAAAAGAGGCAGTTTGTTGTATAATCTAAAGATTCATAGAGCGATTTGTTGAGGGATTTCTTGTGAAAGATGTTGCTGTGTTTTCAAGGTGGGTGAAATAAAAAATGGGTCTACACCATTGATTCTCCGTGGAACAAATGGTTTAAGTGGTGTGTGTACAAGGATGTTAGTTTAGGGTATAGTTGGAACATGTAAGGTGTGGATTGAGAATAAAAACATAAAACCAAGTTCAAAAGGGTGTGCATTGAGAAATTATGTACACAAAGATAAAAGAGTGCGGGGAAATAGAATTTCCCGGGGTTAACTACACATAAATTACCAAAACGGGGACTTCTCGTCAAATCCCTCAAAATTAAAAGACAGAAATAAACATCTACATTGTTTTAAGTAGGGGAAACAGTTCGGTTCGACCAGTGTTGAGAGTATATTTTAGTATCGAATCGATATTTTTGATTTTTATGATTGAGAAACCGATACAAACCGTATATTACGGCTCGGTTTTATCGATTTTGTCTATTTGATGTAGAAGAAAAATTTATATGAAATTTTAAAAGATTTTATAGTAGATTATATAATTTTACATTAAAAATAAAATGAAGAAAATATATAAAAATTGCTCTATAAATATTTTTCTCCCTAATTTTATTACAAAAGTATATTAGATTAATTACTTCTCATATAATGTTCAAGAGATTACAATATAAAAAAAAAAATTAAATATAATATTCGGTCAGTTTGGTTTGTATTGGTACAAAAAATTTCAAAATCGAAACAGACTGCATGCTATAAAAAACAAACCAAAAACAAAAATTTCGGTCGGTTTCAATCGATTGGCTTGATTTTATCAGTTTTTCTTATATCCCTAGTTTTAAGGGTAAATTATAACTACAGGGGTTGCTCAAAATATGATTTGCACCTTGTAATTTTGAAAATTATATTTCATCCCTTGAAATTTTTAATTTCATAACAAATAATTCATTTTATTAATAAATTATCAAGTCAATTAACAATTTTTAATGGGTGAATTATACTAACGGTCTCTTTAGTTTGGGGCTTGCATCATTTTGATCCATAACCTTTCAATTGTAATACATTTGATCTTCAATTTTGAATCTCGTTTTAAATAAGGACAATTGAAAATATTGTTACTCCATTTCAAGGGCAAAGTTGGCAATTTGATAAAATAAAAACTATTTTGACAAAAATAAATATCAAAAAATTATTTCTACCCGCCAAAGATAAAATTATATAAAAATAATCAGTGTGTTTAGTTTCAGTTTTCTGAATTAGGTTTTCTAAAAATTGAGATTTTTGTTTTTCGTATTTTTTTTTGTTTTTAGTGAATATTTTTTAAATTTTAAACAAATTTTTTTACTTTTTTAGATTCACCTTACTTAGATGTATCTAAATAGTAAAATATTTGTGAAAAAAATATTTTAAAAATTAATAAATACACAAAATACAAAAAATGTATTGAATTTTCATATTTTTTTGGTATTTAGTGTATTTTTTAAATATGTTTTTCACCAATATTATATTTTTTAAGTGTATTTATGTTAGGTGTGTCTAAAAATTAAAAAAATATTGCTTAAAATATTAAAAAAAAATTATTGAAAACATTAAAATACAGAAAATAAAAAAGTAGGATTTTTTGAAAATTGTTTTCTGAAAATTAGAACCAAACAAGCAGAATAAATCTTTTACATTTTTATTTGTTTATTTTTTTTACCAAATTAATTTTTAGTATGTGTTTGAATGATGATCATGTAATGAGCGGTTATTTTTGTTAATACTTTTGGATGATTATCATATAATAGATGGCTGTATTTGTTTTTAACAGATATTTTTGGATAATTATCATGTAATAGATGATTATTAATATATGAAATGTTTTTAGTTTTGGATTTTTTGATTTAATTGATTGGTTTAATAATAACATCAAAGTTGTTGCCATATTTGACTTTTGAAAAAATAGAAACTAATTTAATAAAAAAAAAATTAATTATTTCTACCCTCCCAAAATATAAAATTATATAAAATGATGTGTTTTTAATTTTTTTCCAAATTAATTTTTAGTTTCTTAGAAAAAATTTATGAAAACCAAATTAAACAAAATCTTATAACTAAAAAAGTTTCAACATTATTTATTGAAAAAAGGTTATTACATTTCAAAAACTATACAAGTTAACCAACATAAAATAAGTTGTATGATAACTTTACCCTTAAAATGGACCGTTTGCAAATAAAACATGTTTGATTGTTCTTGATTGAAATAAGATTTAAAATTTATAGTCAAATGTATCGCAATTAAAAAGTCAGGAATCAAAGTGACACAAACTCTAAATTACATAGACTGTTAGTATAATTCGTCCATTTTTAATTATGTCAGAAATTTTTTTCAATTAATAATTCTGATAATTTTATCATTATATATAAGATCAGTTAAAAAAATTATTTTTTTGATTAATTCTATTAACTAAATTTTTTTAATAATAAAATATTTATAATTTTTTAAATCATATAAAATAATTTATATTTTAAGCAAATCACAAAAATGCGTTTGTTATTCCCTTTGTCTTTTAGAATAACTGGGCCAATCTCAAATTCCTTTGGCAAAAATAAAGAAATAAACAAGAAAGAAATTGAAAAAAAGAAGAAAACTAGCAAAAGTTGGAAAATAGTGAGAAAACAAAGGGCAACATAGTAATTAACAGTCCGAACGTATCAGCTTGTGATCGCAAGTCAAAGAACTATCCAGGGATAATTTGGTACTTTGACCAAACAGATAAGAAATTTTATTACTTTTCATTTAAAAGGTGTTCTTTCCTAATATTCCATGGTTTTTCCCAAACAAAACAAGCACGTGCGAGTTTCGTAACGCTCTTGTGTTTGCCCTAAACGCTATTTTTACCGGCTACCGGCAGTGGACCGCACACCTGCAACGGCCTATTCCCGGTCGAAGCCACTGGCGCTCATGTCACCATCTGGTACGCCCTGCGAGTGACACCGTCGCGCAGTTTCGTACACGTGGCGGTTTAATCCGGCCCTAGATTCAGTTTGAGACAACCTTTTCACTTGCAATAATATTACATTCGAAAATGCTATATTTTAAATAATTTATTAAATTTTTTATCAAATCTCTTACATAATAATGTAAGTTTCATCTAAACTCACATGTGTATAAGAGATTTGGTAAAAAATTTAGTAAATTATTTGAAATGCCTGGCATAACTAATAATCGTCATGTAGAGGTGAACAGCGAATATATCGATCCGCCCAAATCGACTAAACCAAACTAATCCGTCGCATTTTGGACGAATGCGTGATGATAAGAGGACGATTGCAGATTGATTTTTTTCAATTCACCTAATTTTAGACGAATGGCAGATTTGAGGTTCCTTTGATAGCAAACCGAACCACCAATCGCGAGTATCTTTAGTAATTTATAAGATTTTGTGTTTTCAATTTGTTTAGCTATTCTATTTGTGTTTTCAATTGAAAAATAGTTTAAATATTATGTTTAATATATCCTATTAAAAAAAGAGCTTTCAACTTGAATATATTTTTTTATTTTTAAATCTAACTCTAAAAATAATCACCTTGCTTGTTTCCACTTTTCAAAAAATACTTTTCAGAAAATTCTACTTTCTTATTTTTTATGTTTTTTTGTTTTTACTGAATTTTTTTAATATTTTAAGCAATTTTTTTACTTTTTAGACACACCTAACATAAATACACCTAAAAAGTAAAAAAATTATTAAAAAAAATCTTTTAAAAATTCACTAAATACTGAAAATACAAAAAAAAATACAAGAATTTAGTACGTTTTTTGTATTTTTATGTATTTATTAATTTTTTAAAATATTTTTTCACAAATTTTTTACTTTTTAGATGCATCTAAGTAAGATGCATCTAAAAAAGTAAAAAAAATATTTAAAATTTAAAAAATATTCACTAAAAACAAAAAGAAAAACACGAAAACCAAAAAAGTTAGTTTTGAAAAAACTTAATCCAAAAAACTCTAACCAAACACACTGGGTTTTTGTTTTGAAAAACAGATTTAGATGTAACAATACAGAGGCATACAATCTCTACTACTGTTCTGTTAATAGTTTTGATAGTTTGAATTATTTTTATATTTTAAGAACCACAAATTGTAATACTTTATATGGATGAAACACGTTGTGATTGTAATATGTGGATGAAACATGTAGTAATTGTAATATTCTAAAGTTCAAACTTTCTTTCTTTAGATAAGGCATCCAATGATTATAATATTTTTTAAAGTCATTGACTGTAATACTTTTTTTTTTTTTTATAGGAAATGCACAAGTTGAATTATATTAAAAATTTATAAAATTTTAAACTGCCAAACCAATTCGCATTCATCCATAAATCCGCTCAATCTACATCCGCTGGATTGGCGAACGGATATGGATTGATTTTCTCCAATTAGCCAATTTGATGGATGGATGGCGGATTAGAGATTTCGTGGTCGTAACCGATCCGCGCCCACCCTATCGCCATGATTATTAGTTTGATTTTTTTGAAATCTTTTTAATTTTTTTTAAAATATAAATTTGTTTAATAAAAATAATTATTAAAAAGATATTTTTAAAATTTTAAAAAGTTAAACGTCTTTTAAAAAATGAAATTATATAAAAATAATAAGTGATTTTATTTTTTTATCAAATTAATTTTTAGTTTTTAAAAAAATAAATTTTAAAAATCAAATCAAATAGAAATAATTTTTTTAGGGTATAATCTAATAGAAAAATGTTTGAATTCAAAAATAATAATAATAATAATAATAATAATAATAATAATAATAATAATAAAATTGTGGATGATTTAGTACGGTAAATGTTAACTTTTGATTTGTTACATACTCATATAAGATACAACTCACCACATCATTATGAATGAATTTGTAAGTCTAGAATTGTGGGTTTTCTAACATTTCTCAATATAATAATTAGTAGTGGAGTCAGGAAACTAATCAGAATAGATACTTAGTTTTTTTTTTCATAACCAACAATAAGAAGATAATAATAATTTTTGAATTAATATTAAATACAAAAACTTAAATAAATTATTATAAAAGTATTTCACATAAAATTTTACAATTAATTTCAAGTAAAATCGAAAAGAGTATCAGGTGTAACTACTGTATTATGAATAATGTAAAAAGGCCATATATTTAAGTTTTAAAATAAATTATATAATGGCAAGATAAATTAAATTTTTATAAAATTTGAGTAAAAATTTTATATAATAATGATAGTACATCATCATCGACATAATATCACAAACCAATAATAAAAAAAATATAAATCCAAAACTTAGGGGGCACGTGACCCCTAGTCTCCATGTAACTCTAGCATTGATAATAATAACGTTATATTTATCATTTGATTTTAAATTCTTTCGAGTTAGCCATATTAATTCAACAGAGTGTTTGGGTTTGGTGGGTCCATGTTGAAACCGATCTCAGTGATTCAAATTATTTATTTTTTTAAGGTTTATTAAGTAAAATATTAATACAAACAATTAAGATGATAGCATATCGATAATTATTTTTTTGAATTATACTTATACTACAAAAAATGAATATATATTCTTAAAATTATAATTGTCATCCATTATAACCCAAACACTATCTCAAGTCATAAAAGAGGCTTGTTGGCTACCATATGACATTTTAAAAGAGGTTATTTATTTATTTGTTTTTATCAGCGAAAGTTAGTAATTAGTTATTAGATTAGTATCTTAGGGGATTTTAATCCTATTTTATTTTCTGTAACGCACTAACTACTACATCACTATTTTAACAAAAAATTTCAAAGATAACTACATTTGGAGAGTTTTGAACAATTTGTGTGGACAAATAAATAACTAGTAGAATTGAAGCCCATAGGTAAAATGGTTAAGTAATGTACATTTTTTGTACATTAGACTATAAAAAAATGAAGAGTAACATTGGAATTACTCTAATACTATCTCTTTCTATGATCTTTATTTTATCATCTAATATGTGATTCTAATTATTAACACTGCATTATAAATAAATATATATCTATACTACCTGCATTATTAATAAATTTAGAGTGAATTATACTAACGGTACTTATATTGTGAGGGCTTGTGTTATTTTGGTCTTTGATTTTTTAATTGTGACACATTTGATCCTGAGTTTTGAACTTTGTTCCAAATAAAGACAATTGAATATACCAATACTTAATTTCAAGAGTAGAATCGTCAATTTGATAAAAATATAAACTAATTTGACAAAAATACATGTCAAAAAAATATTTTTAAATTTTTAAAATTTATTTCTACTCACTAAAGATAAAGTTATGTAAAATTGATAAATCTTTTAGAAATTTATTTATTTTTATTTTTTTACCAAATTAATTTTTAGGGCAAATTACATATACACCCCTCAAGGTTTGGCTAAATTACAGATACCCCCCTGAGGTTTCGGAAATTACATCCCGCCCCCTGAGGTTTGTATTTTTATAACAATTTGCCCCCTGAGGTTTATATTTCATAACAAATTACCCCCTAATTTCTTATGCAAATATAGCATTCAGGGGGGAATTCGTAATTTCTCAAACCTCAGGGGGGCATCTGTAATTTAGCCAAACCTCGAGGGGTGTATATGTAATTTGCCCTAATTTTTATTATGTGTTTGGATGATGATCATGTCATAAGTAGTTGTTTTTATTTTCATTAAATTAGTTTCTATTTTTCCAAAAGTCAAATATGGCGACAACTTTGATATCATTATTAAACTAATCTATTAAATCATAAAATTCAAAACTAAAAACATTTCATATAGTAAATATATTGATTACACATTAAAATCCTAACAAGCAACCATTATATCATTATCATCCAAATACATAATAAAAATTAATTCGGTAAAATAAAAAAATAAAAAAGTCTAAAATATTTATCAATTTTTCATAATTTTATCTTTGGTGGATAGAAATAATTTTTTAAAAATTTAAAATATATATATTTTTTTTTACATTTATTTTAGTCAAATTAGTTTATACTTTATCAAATTGACGATTTTACATTTGAAATTAAGTAATAGTATTTTTAATTGTCTTTATTTGAAACAAGATTCAAAATTCAGAATTAAATATGTCACAATTAAAAATTCAAAGACCAAAGTGACACGAGTCCCGAACTATAAGGACTATTAGTGTAATTCGCCCATATATATGTATACGATCTATACTATTATATAATAGTATAAAGTGAAGGATGGACTTCGTATCCAAATTTTTCTTACTTTTTTTATTTTTTATTTTTTTTATTTAATGCCATGTGTCTTTCATTTCTCTATTTAAAACAAAAAGTTATATAGAGAAGTGCACAAGGCTCAAAATCAAGATCTTTGGTGTAAGAAAAAAAAGACTCCAATACTTGTATAATACATATATTATGATATTAATTTATTTTTTACTTACTCAAATTATTTACCGGCAATGGTGGAGGGAGTGAAAGCCCATGGAGGTCATGTGCTCCCCTGGATTTTGGGATTTTTTTTTTAAATTTTTTTATAAACATAAAAAAATATTTAAATAAAAAAATTACAAAAATATTATTAGAGTGAAATGTCAATGACATTTTAAATATTATAAGAATAATAATGATTATCTTAATTGAAAATGAAAAGACTACTATAAATCATATTATCTATGAAATTTTTTGAATATAACGGTGATGTTATTATTATTGATATGCAAGTATATGGTAATCTCACTATAAAGTTATGAAATTTATTGAATTATTAGTTACATTTGACATGTGAGGTTTTCTCTATGTGTTTATGTACTATAAGTTAGTGATATCACATATCAATGATGTCGTGTTGTTATTACCATTATATTGAATTTTTAATCAAATTTTGAATAAATTTCTTTTATCATTATATAATTTATTTTAATACTTATATCTATATTTTTTTTATGTATTATCCATGATACACTAATTACAAATAACATTATTTTTTAAACATTTCTCAAAATCAATTATGAAAATTTTTATAAAATATTTTTATAAAAATATTTAATATTATAATTAATAAGTGTTCCTCTTAATTTAATTTTCTGATTTCGCTATATGTGCGCGCGTGTGTTTGTGGATAGGACCCATTTGATTAATTTTATGTTAACAAATAAGGTTGATAAGTTTAATATGATAAAATATGTAAACAACTGTGGTTGCTACTCTTTAATTGCATGGATAGTGTGGCACAGTGGCACTGATACGGATGGGATTAAATATGTGTTTGCCACGTTGTTTTTTTGTTTTTTTTGATGGGTGCATTATTTGAATTACTGGAATCTATACAGAATTCACTTCTCCCGTGGGCAATTTTGCCTTAATAATTTGATGCATCAATGACAAATGATATGTACATCATTTACCTATCTATATTTGGAACTTGTGATGTTACTCCATATCATTGTCTGGAATCGTTTGATTCACCTTTAAAGACTTTCTTAATTTCTTATTGTCATATTTGGACGGTTTAGTGTAACTTATTTGAGTTATTTATAACTTTCTGATTTTAAAAGTTTGTATTAAAGTGTTTAGTGTATTATTTATTTATAATTTATTGAACAAAAAAATGTTATTTCTATGAAGACCCTTTAAACTATTGAAAAGTATCATTTTGACTTCTTAAACTATAAAAATATATAAATACCTCTTAAATTATGGAGAAATATCATTTTGCCTCTAAAATTATAAAAACATACAAATGGACTCGTTAAACTATTGATGTATTTCAATTTGACCCATTCCATTAAGGGGTCTAATTGGTACGTTTTTATAATTTAGGTGATCCATTTGTATGCTTTTATAGTTTATCGTGTTAAAGTAATACTTCTTAGTAGTTTAAAGGATTCATTTGTACGTTTTATAATTTATGAGATTAAAGTGATAATTCTCAATAGTTTAGGGGATCTTTGTATAAATAACCCTAAACAAAAATAACTTAAATAAGTTGAAGAAAAAAGTTAATTTCAAAAAGCTGAGTGAAAGATATTTTTGACTTTTGCTTTTAAATCATCAGTTTTTAATTTACAATAAGCTATACCAAACGACACCATTATCATTTTCGATTAATTTTTATTTATTTTAATTTTAGTGACTTTTAAGCAAATTGTTATTATTTTAATAACAAATTTAAGGCTAAAACCTAGTAAAAAAATATAAGATTAGTGAGAAGTAAAAAATATAGGGCCATTCTAATATACACACTATAACAAAAGTGTGTACCATATACAAGTTATCACAAGTGTCATAACTAAATCATGTTCAATCATAACTAAATGCTACATAAGGCATAATTAAAGACCTTTTGAATCATAATCAAATTTATAATCACAATAGATCATAACTAATATCACAATGAGTCATAACTAATACCAAATTATAATCAAATATTACTGTAGAGGAAAAAAATATAGGTTAAGGCCCATTCAATATATCTCAGCTCAAAGAAGACAAAAGCCCTAAAATGTATATAGTAGGCCCAAAACGAATATCAGCCCAAGCGAGGTCCAGACTTAGGCGCGTAGGAAGAATAAAAAGTAGAAATATATTCTTTTAGAAGGTAAATCGTTGGAAACAACTAAGATTGTTAGATCATTTTCATCCAAGGATCATAATACAAAGCAAGTTGGCCACAATGACCTGACACCATCCTCACCGTCCGATGAACACGAATTCGATGATCAATAGCCAAAAACAAGTTTGCCTCCAGCCCAAGTGACTTCTAATGAAGGTAGAACCCTCAAATTATAAAAAAAGAAAAAAAAAAAAAAGAAGAGAAATGCACGAACATAATGAGAACTAAAAAACTTTAAAAGAGAAGTAGGTAAAGCACATGGATAGACCAAGGCAAGCCAAGAAATCCATTAAATACAGTCAATATCTATTTCATATCATGGCCGATCAGTATATTAATTTGATCGTCGAAATAAACAGATTCATTTTACAAGTTCGTAATTTCAAGTAGTTCTTACAAAAGATCAGACTAATGACGTATACAATACTTAAATTCTTGATATAGATGCTATATAGTTGGTTCTAGGGGTGATCATTAACTTTGGTTTTTCTTGCAGAGTCAGGAAAAAAACACGCCATCATATTTTTTCCTGTGGATAATTTCCCCTTTCATAATTACAAACGTCGTAACTGGAGGTATATAATACACACCCTAAAAGGGGTTGAGTATTATAAAATTTTTCAAATCATAAATTCATAGAGTATAGTGAAAATTGTACTTGGTGCAAGTAATAGTTGTGGCTCAGGCCACAACTTTCACTTAAATTGTACTAGGAGGATTCTATTTCCACCCAAAAAATATTAAATATGCTCACGTGCTAATAAATTATTTAGAATTATAATTTACTGTCAATACATCTTATTTATTTATTTATTATTTTTGTTCTCAAATTACCCTTCAAGGTGTATACCCAAATAATAAATAAATCAAAATCCTAAATTACATCACTTTGAAAAACTCTTTCAAAAACCCTTTTTATGCTTGTTTCAATTGATCATTTTCAGTTATTTGGGGAGGTAACTTATTGTATTTTCATTTATCTTATGACTTGTAGCATCGATGTTTCAACGTATTCTTGAGCTTGGTGGAAAAAAAATGAAATAGAGAAAAGAGGGACTTCCTAGGAATAAGCAGAAATAAAGAAGTGAAACAGAGGCGAAAATATGATCAAAAGAGACTTGGTCAAGGTAAATAGCTAACAACACATGGTCTAAAGTTTTTTCTTTTTTTTTTGGTAAGAGAGTCCCAAGTTTTGATCACAAAGTAGTTGTTGCGGCATTCCTCAAACTGTCTTTGGCTTCTAAAAGTTATTTTGATTGGCCTCAAATTTCCACTGCACAAGTTAAGGAAAACCATTAAATTGATTTTAGATGGTAAGTTTTGGTTGGGTGAATTTGAGTTTTGGAGTAAATATAAAGATGAAGAGAAAATAATTGAAAATTTGAGAAGAAGATGGAGAGAGTTGAATAGAAATAACACGTATGGGTTTACCATGAGAAAAAAATAATATTTTATTTTAAGATTTAATGTGCATTATTTTTATTAATAAATTTACATTAGGATATAATAGGAACTAAAATTTTAAAATCACCCATTGCAGTACTGTGAAAACAATTGTGGGCTTGGACTATTACCTTGTGGTTGTGATCATAAGCTGCTCGATATAATGCTACTTACAACGGATCTATTTTGCTCTGCCTTTTTTTAAAGTTAATTTTTAGATAATTAATGTTTTTAATACTTAATTAAACTAATTATTGTAAGTAAAAACTATATCAAACAGACTAACACAAATTTTAAAATTAAAAATAAATATATAAATTATAAGCAGTTCTATAAGTTGCATAAACAGCCCTAATAACTTTTATTTATTTATTTTATTTTTTTGTACAATTCATTCTAGGTTTTATTTCAATCTTTGAGATCCATATTGCGGACAAGAAATTTATATTGGTTATGTGAATGGGAGGTTACAATTTATTTCTTCCACAAACTAGATTTGGGTAGTGATGTTGAAGATAATGAGGAATTGGTTTTGAGAGCTGTAGCTACAATGGGTAGATTAAATTTTATTTTTATTTTATCGATTTATTTGTTTAGTTGATCATTTTGCTTTCTTTTAGGCAAGATTGGGCAAGAAATCAATGCAACATATTGGTCAGGTGACCCATTTTTTTAAATCTCATCTGTTTTGAATTGGATTGGTTGGGTTATATTCTCATTTGAAAATATGTAATTTTAATACTATTTTTAAAAGTAAAAACATACATATAAATATTTTATATAATATAGTTTATGGGCGAGCCTGCAAGGCTAAGCTTAAAATATTTTTTTTTTGAAATCTGACCCATATTATAATTGTGCCTAATTTTTTTTAGTAATACTACATCTCTTAATTTTACCTTCTCAATTCTACCTTCAATGACGTGATTAAGATCTACGGTCTCACACTTCTCTTCTCTCATCTTTAGCCTCCTCTAATTTTGCATTATTGAGGATGAAATTGAGGAGATAAAATTAAGAAATGAATATATATATATATATATATATTTCAACTCAATCCTATAAATTTAAACTATAATTCTAAATCCAACAAATCATACTATCTATAAAAAAAAAAAAAAAAATCCAACAAATCATGGGTGGGCTCGGGTAGTCTTAGCGGGCCATTGGCCCATATCTATCGGCCTTGTCTTTTGGAAGATTGTGCTTTGGTGTTTTTGATATCACCAATTTTAAGTGATTATTGCATTATGTGCACAAAAATCTCACACAAAATATGATACAGATGTCTCACAAGAAGTGAGACTCACATAACATGGGGTCTATTATATTTTATTTTGTATTCGTAACATTACTATTATTACTATTATTGTATTATTGAATGTAGTTGATAAGTGGTATCAATTATGTAAATCATACTGACAGGGACTGATGAGGGATAGAAGGGAAAATAGTTTTGTTCAAATAAAATAGTTTTTTCTTTATCTAAAATATTAGGTTATGAGTGTTTTTTCTCTGCCTACAATTATTGACTCTACTATTTGAATTAATAGAAAGTTGTGCTTTATTTACGAATTTTAAAAATATGCAAATAAAATCAAATTTTATTATTAATTATTTATTTTTATGTTTTGTGATTTTACGGGCTAGCAAACTTGGTCTGATTGAACTCATCATAATGTTTGGTCATATAATTTAATTTTTGGTGGTTTGAATAAAATCAAATTTTATTATCAATTATCTATCTATTATTTATTTTATTTTATATTTTCTGCGATTTAATGTGTTAGCAAACTTGGTTTGAATGAACTCATCATAATGTTCAGTCATTTAATTTTTGGTCCTTTTTTTTTAGATGGTAATTGTACGAGCACGAAATAATTTTTCTCGTATGATCCTATTGATCAAGTTTGCGCTCCTCTAAACGTCGTCGCTTTACTTCTTGAAAACACAAATGTGAGCTAGCCGACGGGTGTGTGCTGGAAACCCCTCCGGTACCTAAGTCAGCAACTAAACAATAAACAATAAGCTCTATCTCCTCTAAAGTAAGAATTGTGATTGTGATAACTGTCCATAGGTCCTGCTATGAGCTTTTATGGAATTTGCCTGGCACAATCCTAGTAGGACTCTTATTCATCAATGTAGAGTCCTCCTAGGAATCATACTTCTGAAAGATAATGCTTACCCTTCAACACCCTCCTCACTGCTTTAAACAAGTGAAATGGTTTTACCTCGGTAGTATGACAAAAACAACCGAGCTAACTTCATTATACTTTGGTGGCAGCTTTAACCGTGCTTCACCTAGCTCGGTCCCACCTTGCTCTTATAATTCTGCTCGACGTGTCCACAATCGATGCCTTAGCTCGGTTACTATCCAACTATACCTTGGACCAGACTATATGGACCGAGCTATTTTACAGCCATCTCTTCAACCGAGGCAACTGTCACCATACTTAGACCGAGCTAAGAAAGCTAGGTCCAATTCACGATGTCCTTTTTACTATGGCCCACTAACCGACCCATTGCAATGACTTCACCTAGCTCGGCCCAAATTTACACATTTTACCCTCTCAATTGCCCTTTAATGCCATCTGCAACGCATGACTTGGGACTATCCTTCTGTAGCCAAGCTAGAAACATTCTAGCCATCTGTCCTCAACCTCCACCGAGCTACTGATGAGCCCGGTCCAAAAACGTCTCTTCAATTGTCCTGCACGCCTGAATCGTTTTCTATTCTCTTGGACACGTGGCAAGCTCCCATTGGCCAAGTATAGCTATCACAGCCGTCTTCGTACTTCGCAAATTTTGCACAGTCCCTCCCAAACCTATGCTTTACACAAAAACCCTACTTTTTGAACCTTACACACCACTGTTCATCTTCACGCTTCTGTGCTCTGAACCTCCATTTCTACGACCACAGCGCCTGCAAAGCTCGTGCTCTAGCTTGGCATCCTCACTGTTTTGATCTTCATCCCTTCATCTCAAAACTGTAAGTGACTTAATCCTTGCTTTTTTCATTTACTCCATGAGTATGTATGATATAGATATGTATATATATTTATACATACGTTTTTCAAAACATACTCCATGATTTTCACACGAATGGGTAAGCACCACCTAAACCCCCCATGAACCACCTAATAGGCCTTCAATCTCACTCTTAACTGGATTCACAAATAATTTGTAATGTGATGCTTTTGATCGAAAATAACACCATGACTGAACTAGGAACCTGTTCAAATGACCGAGCTAGAACTTAGAACGACCCCTTGTGTTATGGCCGAACTAAGAACCTTCCTGCTCAATGACCGAGCTAAAACTTGGAGTCACACCCTGTGTTATGATTGAACTAAGGATGGGCTGTAACCCTTTTAACCGAACTAGGGTTTTCATTTATTTATCCTCCCTTCTTTTTTAGCCCGATCCAGTGATCTGGGCATAACACTTTTTATCCCCACTTTACAAACTCTGATTAGGTTGGCCAGGCACACCTTTGCACGCTCAATCGAGATACTCAACGTCATCTCAACACCGAGCTAGGAATCCAGGCTAAGTTATACATAATTTATAAATGGGCAAATATCGGTTCCTAGTAAACTCACCTAGGGCCATTGCCGAATACCGCAAGGACTACAACATCCCTGATGATATTCACCTTTCGTTAGCCGAACTAGATACTACTCCCTGGGGAAAACTAGGTTTCGTCCTATTCACCGTAATATCCATCGTTGAGGCCGATCTCCGATTCCCAGTCCAGCCTCTCCTTTGTGAATTCCTTAGGCAGACAAGACTTTGCCCCACCCAGCTCTCTACCAATTCATATAGAATAATAAACGGCATCGCCGAGCTAAATCACCGGCTTGGACTCAACCTCGATTTAACCGAGCTATTTCACCAATACTCACTTGGCCAGAATGAAGACGGCTGGGTATACTATTTAAGAATAAGAAGACGCCGAGAGAAAATAATTAAAAACACACCGGACAAAGACATGAATGATGACGACCTTTTCTAGGTTTCTAGAAATTTTGAAGACCAGGAAGCCCAGATACCGGGCTACGGTATTAACTGGAATAAAGAAACAGTCGGTATGAACACCTCGGCTCAATCTGTTCCTTTTTTGCACTTGCTGTTTTTAAGTTCTTCACTGCGCTAACCATTGGCCTTTTTCTCTATGCAAATTTGAACCAGTTAAAGTCACAATACCAATACCCTAACTTAGAAGCTCTTCGCGCCGCGCTTCGATACCGTGATCGAGGTTGGGCCGAACTTTTAAACTTTAAACTGACATATAGATACAGTGGCAGGAGAAAAACCAGGGTAGCCGACTTCCTTCTCGAACCATCACCAGAAGCAGACCCAAACTTACCACAGATCAATCTCATTCCTCTAACCGACGAGCAAGAAATGGCAAAGCGTCGGGCTGTTCATGCCTTGATAACCGAAACAACAGCTCCAGCCAACGGGGATCAAACCGTGATATCACAAGCTGGCCAAACACAGGAGGCCGTGGTAGCCCTCCTAACAACCCGGGCTTCTTCATCTCGGCCGCATAAGCGCACCCGTACCTCATCAATCAAGCAGCATCGGTTGATCGATGAAGAGGACCTCGTGCTTCCTGAAACAACACCACCGAGACCTGAGCCCGTCCACATCGACCGAGCTAGCCCTTCCACATGGGCTCCAAAACTGACATATAAGAATCGGGCTATTTCAAACACTGAGTCGATGGTTGCAGACAAAGATCACATGCTTGCCTTCAATCTTGCAAGAGGCGTGTGTTTACCAACTGACATGGAGCATCATGATCACCTAACTGAGCTAAAGGCTATACGCTCGGTAACCAAATCGATGGTGCTGGTAAGTGCCCCATATGTTCTCTATTTCATACGTTTGTCTGCTCGGTCTCGATCATAATTGTTATCTTTCCTCTTGCAGGTCATGCAGAAGAATCACGTTGCTCACAAGCGCGTGTTGGAGCTGCGTAAAACAACTCGTTTGGCCGTGGCAGAAGCCAACGCTAAGACGACCGAACTAGAGAAAGCCAAACAAAAAATGACTAAGCTACAGGCTGAAATCGCCTGTCTTACCGGGCAGGTCAACTCGGCGGAAACGGACAAGCAGAAGTCTTTGGCCGCGCTAAAAGACCGTTATCTGCGCGAACTAGCCAAGCTTGAACAGAAAAAAAATACCGAGATCGCCAAGCTGAAGAAGAGCGCGGATGATATTGAGGACCGCGGCTACAAGGAAGGGGAGGCCACCTACATCCTATAATGCGAAGCCGTAAAGGACATATTTTTCAAATGCGGATGGAAGACAGCTTTGTCAAAGCTCGGTTATGGCCAAGAAACCGAGGTCTTCCAGAATCCTCCTCCTCACTTCATTCCGAGTTACATGGCGGACTACGCCAATGCCATTCAACAAAAATTTCTTCAAGTAGGGGAGGAAGAGAAAAAGGCATCCCCAGAACCAAACAACGCCCCAGCTGCTACTATTGATCACGGTCTCCAAACTAATCAGTCAGCTCGGGTGGATCCACCGGTGCCCATTACGGTTGAAGATGTGGTGGTGACCGACCTTCCTGCTGGAACTGGGCTGCCGAGTGGTGAAGCTCGGGTTGACCTGGATGCAGATCTGGATGATCTATTTTCCTGATCTTGTACTTTCTTCTTTTAATGCTAATTTTTTGAAAGAATTTGTAACCGGGCTAAGGCACCTCCTTTTGTAATGCACATTTTTCATTTGGAATGAAATATGCTAATTTCCAATCTTTTTGTTCGGTAATACCTTTTCTTATAATTGCCTTACAACATTTTCTTCGGTTGCCATTTCCTCAATTTTTATGACCGAGATATCCATCATACCTACTGACTCTCTTCAGCCAAGATTTTTATTCCGGCTGAAGAGACCTAATTGTTGGTTATTCCAGCCAACATTCTTCAGCCTAGATCTTGATCTCGGCTGAAGGGAGCTCAATGTTGGTTATTCCTGCCAACCTCTTCAGCCTAGATCCTGATCTCGGCTGAAGAGAGCTAAATGTTGGTTATTCCCGCCAACCTCTTTAGCCTAAATCCTTATCTCGGCTGAAGAGAGCTAAATGTTGGTTATTGTTGCCAACCTTCTTCAGCCTAGATCTTGATCTCGGCTGAAGGGAGCTAAATGTTAGTTATTCTTGCCAACTTCTTTAGCCTAGATCCTGATCTCGGCTAAAGAAAGCTCAATGTTGGTTATTCCGGCTAACGTTCTTCAGCCTAGATCCTGATCTCGGCTGAAGAGAGATAAATGTTAGTTTTTCCTGCCAACCTCTTCAGCCTAGATCCTGATCTCGGCTGAAGAGAGACAAATGTTGGTTTTTCCTGCCAACCTCTTTAGCCCAGATCCTGATCTCGGCTGAAGAGAGATAAATGTTGGTTTTTCCTCCCAACCTTTTTAGCCCAGATCCTGATCTCGGCTGAAGAGAGATAAATGTTGGTTTTTCCTGCCAACCTCTTGAGCCCAGATCCTGATCTCGGCTGAAGAGAGATAAATGTTGGTTTTTCCTGCCAACCTCTTCAGCCTAGATTATGATCTCGGCTGAACAGAGCTCAATGTTGGTTATTCCGGCCAACGTTCTTCAGCCTAGATCTTGATCTCGGTTGAAGAGAGCTCAATGTTTGGTTATCCCTGCCAAACTTTCTATTTGCCCTTTGTTGGCAATGTCTGAGAACAACTATTACAATAGAAAGATTTATGCTAAAAAAGTAAGCTACTTTTTTTATTTGAAAAAGGGGGAAAAAATTACAAATATTCTAAGGGAATGCTAAAAATAAAATAACTTGAGATTGACAGTGTTCCAAGGCCGGGGAATGGCCTTGCTGTCTTCATCCTCCAAGTGATATGCCCATTTTCCTGCCAAACCAACTACTTTGTATGATCCTTCCCAGTTAGGTCCTAGCTTTCCATCTTCGGGTACCAAAGTGTTGCTCATTACTTTGCGTAATACCCAATCCCCAATCTTGAATTGCCTCGGATGCACTGTTTTGTTATACTTTCTAGATAACTCCTGCTGGTATGAGGCAATGTGAACTAGAGCTCTTTCCCTTTTTTTCTTCTGCAGGGTCGAGTTCCAAGGCTATGGCTTCTTTGTTCTAGTCTGGGTCAAAATTTTCACTTTTGACAGTGGGGAGGCCTACTTCCAGTGGGATTACAGCCTCCATGCCATAGGCCAAGGAAAAAGGTGTTTCTCCAGTTGACCACCGAAGTGTGGTACGATAAGCCCATAACATATGAGGAAGCTCCTTTGCCCATTTTCCCTTCGCTTTTTTCAACTTTTCCTTCAAACCATCAAGGACGACCTTGTTTGATGCCTCCGCTTGGCCATTTGCTTGAGGGTATGTTGGCGTAGAGTTGTAGAATTCTATTTTGTATTCCTCGCAAAAGCCTCTGAAGATTTTGCCATCGAACTGGGTGCCATTGTCAGATATCAGTGCTTTGGGTATGCCGAATCGGGTTATAATATTTTGCCAAACAAACTTTTTCACATCTTTCTCTTTTATTGATGCGAGTGCTTCAGCTTCCACCTACTTTGTGAAGTAATCTGTTGCCACAAGAAAGAACTTCCTGTCGCCGGGTTCTGTTGGAAGTGATCCCACTATGTCTTGGCCTTACATTGCGAAGGGCCATGGGCTAGTTAATGGTAGAAGCTCTCTGGCTGGTTGATGTATCTGGTGTGTGAACTTCTGACATTTCTCACACCTCTTGACATACTTTTCAGAATCTGCTTGCATATATGGCCACCAATATCCTTGTGAGATCGCTCTGTAAGCCAATGATCTTCCCCCTTGGTGGCTTCTGCATACGCCTTCATGTATCTCGAACAAAAATGCCTCGACCTTGCTAGGATGGACACATTTCAAGTAAGGTCCTATGAAGGTTTTTTTGTATAACGCCAATGATGGGGAGAGCCAAAATCGTTGTGACTTTGTTCTTATTTTGTTGGCCTCTTTCTTCTCTTCAAGTAAGATGCCGTCTTTTAAGAATATGATAATGTGATCCATCCATGAAGGGCCTAGTTTGGTACAACATACCTCAGTTACTTCGGGTTCTTCTATACTTGGTCTGGGCAAGAAATCAATCAGTAATAGATATGGGATGGATGTGTCTGCCATTGAAGCAAAACCTTCCAGTTTGTCTGCTCTACTGTTTTCGTCTCGGCCGATCTGCTCTATTCGTACTACTTCGAACTTCATGATCTCCTTTCTGACTAACTTTTGGTATTTAGTCATCCTCTCATCTTTCGCCTCGTAGTCACCTGAAATTTGGTTTACTACCAGCTGGCCTTCATGAAGAGTGCTGACTTAAGGCCTGCTAAGAGTGCTTCATACTTCGCCCCATTATTTGATGTTGGGAAGCCAAGGTTGACTGCTTGTTCCACTATCAGGCCATCTGGTGAGATAAGGACTATGCCAAGTCCTGCACTGTGCCTATTGGATGCTCCATCCACGAAGAGCTTCCACATCTCTCTAACGAATAGTTTCCAGCAAGTAGAGGGGTCGGATAATGTCTTGGGATCATGTGTGTTGCTGATATTTTCTTCCAAGTCCATGCCTACTGTAGGGGTTTGCTCTTCACTATCTGACTGCCCTAGGTTTTTACTTAGTGATGAGTCCTTACTGGGAATAGCATGGTTTGCCCCTTCCTTATTGTCTTCAATCCGGTATGGCTTGGAGTGTAGCTAGGCATCTTGTTTTGGGGGCTGCGTAGTTTCTGCAGCACTTTCCATCCCCATTTCGGTTGTATCGGTCAAGCCAACAGGGTAGATGTGATGGCTTCCTGGTGTGCACTCAGCCACAAAGTTTGCTAAAGCTTGGGAATTTATTGCGGTTCTGGGTTGAAACTTGATGTTGTATTGCCCTAATTCCACTGCCCACTTCAATATTCGTCCAGAAAAATCTGCCCACTTAAGCAAAGCTTTTAAGGGAAAAGCTGTTAGGACGTTTATGGTGTGGGCGTGGAAGTAATGCGACAATTTTCTTGAAGCCATCATCAAAGCTAAAGCCAGCTTTTCTAATGGTAGGTACCTTGTTTCGGCGTCCAACAAGGTTTTGCTAACATAAAAGATAGGCAAGTGTTGAATTCCCTCCGCTCTGACCGACACTGCGCTGACTGCGTGCTGTGAAACTACTAGGTACAAAAAGAGCTCTTCTCCAAGTACTGGGGTCACTAGCAACAGAGGAGAGGTCATGTAGTCTTTCAGGCTCTCTAGGGCGCGGTCACATTCTTCATCCTACCCAAATTTGGCCTTCAGTACTTGAAAGAATGGTTAACATCTGTCTGATGACCGACTTATGAATCGGTTGAGTGAGGCTGCTAGGCCAGTGAGATGTTGTACCTCTTTGACTATGTTAGGCCTCTTAAGTTCTTATATTACTTTGATCTGAGAAGGGTCAGCTTCTATACCTCGGTTGGTTACCAAGAAGCCTAAGAATTTGTCTGATCCTACATCGAATGCACACTTGGATGCGTTCAGGTGCAACTTGTTCTTCTTTAGAATTTGGAACATTTCATCTAGGTCCCTGAGATGCTCCTTCTCATCCTTACTTTTGACCACCATGTCATCAATGTAAGCCGCCATTGTTCTGCTTAACAATGGTGCAAACATTTTGGTGATCATCCGTTGAAATGTCGCCCCTGCGTTCTTTAGGCCAAAGGGATGACCTTGTAGCAGTACAATCCCTTAGGCGTTGTAAATGATGTGACCTCCTGGTCTGGTTCGTACATAGCGATCTGATGGTAACCTCTATACGCATCAAGGAAGCTAAGTCAATTATGCTCTGCTGTTAAGTCCACCAGTTGGTCTATCCGTGGTAGGGAAAAATTGTCCTTTGGGCATGCCTTGTTAACTGTTTTGTAGTTCACGCAAACACGCCACTTTAATTCTTCTTTGGTACTACTACAGTATTGGAGATCCACCTAGGATAGTGCACTTCTCTGATGGCTCCTGCCTCCAGCAAGTTACCCACTTCCTCCGCCACTATTTCCGCGTGGTAGAGTGCCGATCTGCGAGTGCGCTATATGATTGGTTTGGCGTTTGGGTGGACATTAAGTTGGTGGCAGATGAACTTAGGGTCTATGCCAGGCATGTCATATGGTGTCTAGGCGAACACTTCGATGTTTGAGATTAAGAATTCCATTATCTCAATTCTCTCAGTGCTGGACAAAGATGAGCCTAGCAAAAAGAACTTTTCTAGGTCCTTTTCATCTATTCTTACCTCAACCAAGTCCTCCACTGCTTTCTGCTCTGCTGTTTTGCTGACATCTGCGAACAATTTGCTGCTCTCTGGCTCTTCCACCATCTGGACATACCCTTTTGCTGCCCGGCTACCATTTACTGTGACGAAGCACTATTTTGACATAATTTGGTCTCCCAAGACCTCTTCAATCACCCCGGCTTCATTGGGGAACCGCAATGCTTGATGGTAGGTTGACGCTACTGAGCGCATGGCACACAGCCATGTCCTTCCCAAGATGATGTTGTAGGTAGAAGGGACCTTCAATACCCAGAATTCCACCTGTTTTATTACGGTTCCTACTTTGACTGGTAGGATGATCTTGCCGACTAGCCATTCTGGCATTGAGTTGAAACCGACGAGGGGAGACGTTGCAGGTGCCAAGTCTTTGTTCCCCAATTTCAGATGTTTGAAGGTTTCATAGTACATTATCTCACATGAGCTTCCTTGGTCAATCAGGATCCATCTGATATCAAAATTCTTGACGCGCAAAGTCACCACCAGTGCGTTATTGTGAGGGCAATGTAGCCTTGCTAGGTCTTTGTTTGAGAAGGATATGACGTTCGTAGTCTCTGTTCTGCCCTTTTTGATGGTAGGTTGTGCACTTAATACCTCTCTCAAGTGCTCAGCCTTTTTGATCATTCCCCTGAGTTCACATACTCGCTCAGATACGATGATCCCATGTATCACGTTGATTACTCCTTGAGGTGGACCGTCAACTAGCATCCCGTTCGGTTTGTTAGGGTCCTGTGGGGCTGGGTGCATCCCTTCTTCTATATACTAGTCCAGGTGTCCAGCAGCCACCAACTCTTTTAGATGTTGCCTCAGGGGCGTGCAATTTTCAGTGCGGTGCCCCTTCTCATCATGGAAGGTGCAGCGGGACCTCTCGTCATAACCTCTTTGTGCCTCTCCTAACTTGGTTGGCCACCGAACATACGGTTCATTACGTATCTCGCTGAGAATCCGGTAGATAGGTTTATTAAACACGGTGGTGATGGCCGTGCGGACCCTTAACTTCTTTTTTTTTGGGTCCTCTCTGTTAGCTCGCCTGCCTCGCCCATTCCTGCTTGGTTGTTCTACCGTATTAATTTTAGCGGTAGTCTTCTTATCTGGCATCACTGCTGTGCCAGATTTTGCTTTAGCACGGGTGCTGTCTTCCTCTGCTCGGATATGTTGATGTACCCTTTCCATTCGGGCCTCCATCGTGAGGGGTGTCATCATTGTTATTGAGTCCCTTAGCTTGTTGCCGACTGGTAAACCCCTCTTATATTGTGCGATGGCGAGATTTGTAGGGCAATCCCCAATCTGGTTGAAAGTCTCCCAATATCGACTATTGTAAGACCTCAACGTCTTCCTTTTGCCCATGTCAATGGAGAGTAGCTGATCAATCTCCACTGGTGTCTTGGTGTTCGTTCTGAATCTAGTCACAAACGCCTCTTCTAATTGTGCCCACGAGGCAATGTTGCCTTCTGGTAGTCTTTCGAACCAAGTTAAACCTAGGTCGCCAAGGCTGGATGGAAACAGGATGCACATTAAGGCCTCGTTCCGCCGGTATACTGCCATAACCTAACGAAAGTGGCTTAGGTACATGTAGAGGTCTGTTTTCCCTTCATAGGTGGTGAATTTGGGCTGGTGAAAGCCTGAAGGTAGTGGCGCGTTCTCTATTGCCAGAAAGAACAGTGAGCTTTGTAACCTTGCTAATACTTTATCTACTGGTTCGTAAGCAAGGCGTGACATTGGCATCACTACCTTGACACTTCCATGTGTCCTGGGGGCCAATCGCCGTAGTGCTAAAATTCTCTGAGGGTCGCGGGTCCTGGTGTCCTCCTTCCGTTGGGCCCTCTCTTCAAGCACTATTCGTAAGTCCGCCGACCTAGGCAACTCCATGTGCCTAGATGTCGTCTGGTGTGTGTGTGAGGGACGATAGGTGCTTCTCTCCGTATATAACCTTTCAGTCCTCGTTCTCTCAAACCTGGAGTAACGAGTCTTGGAGGTCCTTGATTGAGTGTCGTCTATTCTAAGGCTCCTGCTTTCTGCTTGTGACGGCATGGTATGTCTGTCACGATCCTTAGGGTGGCGAGGGGACGTGTTACCTTTGCGCCCCTCTCTAGTCGCCACCCCCTTCCCTTTTATTTGGCGCTTCATTATCTCCATGTCTGCCGCCATCTTCCTTATCAATTCGTCTTGCTCTTTCACGTGATCCTCCAAAACTTGAGGATCCAACCTTCTTCTCTGTCTTTCAGGACTTTGAGAACAACGGGGGCTAGTGCCCCGTCTCTCCCTCGTGTCCTCCGGAAGTTTCGCCGCTGGGGTTCTAAATCCACCATGGGAGGGATGGAAGGTAAACCTTCGCGCCTCCCACCCCCCTTTGGGGTTTGCCCGTCAATGGCAGATTGTGGCAAGTCTTCATTGTGCGCCATTGCCTCCAACTGGAGCGGTAAACTTGATCAAGAGGTTTTGTTCCTTGTGACTTTCCCACAGACAGCGCCAATTGTACAAGCACGAAATAATTCTTCTCGTATGATCTTGTTGATCAAGTTTACGCTCCTCCAAACGTCGTCGCTTTACTTCCTGAAAACACAAATGTGAGCTAGCCGACGGGTGTGTACCGGAAACCCCTCCGATGCCTAAGTCAGTAACTAGACAATAAACAATAAGTTTTATCTCCTCTAAAGTAAGAATTGTGATTATGATATCTGTCCATAGGTCCTGCTATGAGCTTTTATGGATTTTGCCTAGCATAATCCTAGTAGGACTCTTATTCTTCAATGTAGAGTCCTCCTATGAATCATACTTCTAAAAGATAATGCTTACCCTTCAACACCCTCCTCACTGCTTTAACCAAGTGAAATGGTCTTACCTCGGTAGTATGACAAAAACAATCGAGCTAACTTCACTATACTTAGATGGCAACTTTAATCGTGCTTCACCTAGCTCGGTCCCACATTGCTCTTACAACTATGCTCACTGTGTCCACAATCGATGCCTTAGCTCAGTTACTATCCAACTATACCTTGGACCAGAGTATATGGATCGAGCTATTTTACAGCCATCTCTTCAACCGAGGCAACTGTCACCATACTTAGACCGAGCTAAGAAAGCTAGTTTCAATTCACGAAGTCCTTTTTACTATGGCCCACTAACCAGCCCATTGCAATGACTTCACCTAGCTCGGCCCAAATTTATACATTTTACCCTCTCAGTAATTTTTGGTGGTTTGATGGGTAGGAGAAATCATTCAATTCTCATAGATTAAATTTCGCTAATACTTCAATTTAATAGTTATTTGATTTAAATAATAAAATTAATTATTTATATATTAGTATTTTAAAAGATAATAACGTGATAAATGGTTTAAAGACTTAATAAGTTTTCAAAAAGATAGTTACATATTTAAAAAATAAAAAATAAATTACATTGACATTTTTTGAAATTTAAAGAATTTACAATAAGTTTCAAAATTTGACTATAATTACATTGACTTCTTTTTTAATAAATTTAAAGAGACAAGAACTAATGTAGATAATAATTAATAAAGAAAAATGTGCATTTTAGTGTAAAATATATGATAATATTATTTTTTCTATTCGAATTATTAATGAAAAGAGGTTAAATGTTATGTCAATTAAAATCTTAAAAATTTAATATAATTATGTCAAAATTATGAGACTTATATAATTTCTTCAAATTTTAATAAAAATCAGTTTAATTTATCCTTCATTGTTTTTTTAGCAAATTACATCGTTAGTCTTTGTTTTTTGTGCCTTGTTCTTTTAATTTTAGTTAGCTCAATTTTGATTCTTAATTTTAAACTGTGTCAATTTGATTCAATTAATAATTCAATTAGAATTTTTGAAGAAAAGTAATCATTGAATTTGTTGAGATTAACTCACTAAATTGAATAAATTTTTATTCTTGTCTATAAAAGTATAGCACATGCCAATCATATGCGCATTTTTTCATTAAAAAAACTCATTAACAATTGTAATAACTATAACAAAATTGAGACAAAATCATACATTTATAGTTAAAATTGAGTTAATTAAAATTATAAGAATTAAAATGAAAGAAAGTCCCAAAAATTAAGGAATGTATATACATTTTTTTATGTCCTCAATTAATAATGCCGATTAAATTTTTGAAGAAAAATAATTATTGAGTTTGTTGAGATAACTCATTAAATTGAACAAATTTATACTTTTGTTTATAAAAGTATATCACATGTCAATCATATGTGTATTTTTTATTTAAAAAAAATCATTAACAATTGTAATAAATATAACTAAATTGAGACAAAATTATATATTTACGGTTAAAATTGAATCAATTAAAATTATAAGAATCAAAATGAAAAAAAGTCCAAAATATAAGGAATATATACAGCTCTTTTTTTTTGGGAACAGATTCTTTCCAGCCTATATACCGTGTTGTTCAGGCCCATAGAGCTCACCATTAGTCTTGTTTCCAATAATCTGAATCATTTAATATGTAGAGTTCGTTGAATATTTTATTCTTGTAAAAAATTACGTTAATCGAATATCGATAGTTACTTAATCGAATTTTTTGTCAATAATTTATTTTTAAAATTATATTTACTGTTGACAGAAATTTTATTTGATTAAGTGGTTATCAATATCTAATTAACATAATTTTTTATAAAAATAAAATATTTAACGAGTTCTACATATTAAATAATTTAAAAAATTAAAATAAAATTTGGAATGATTCTCACGAATCTAACAATACAGTTTAATCCGATCTCAAATTGAAGTGGGCTCGTTTTGTTTTTGTTTTTTTTGGGGGGGGGACTAGTAAGCCAAGCTAGATTGGTTGACTATGTGGCAATTTTGTCGGTCAAATTATTATTAAAAAAAACTACTCTTTTAGAGAGTTTTTTTAGATTCGTACTATTAAAAAATTCAATTTGATTTTAAAAATCTTTAGCCTTCTTTATCCTCAAACTTTTTATACAAATTTTTTGATATATATCAATGCCCTAATTAGAACATATTCAGAATTATTACAAAAGGCAAAAATATGTTTAAGGATGCAAACTTTTATAATTTTTAACTATTAATTTTTTTAATATAATATATAATTTTTTTAAAATTTTGAGGGTGTAGTTGCCCCATTTGCACTCCCTAGATCCATCCTTGATTCTACCATAAGCCAAATGTGAGTCCAACTTATTATTGATATTTGAAAAGTTATTATAGTAATTTTTTAATTTTTAAATTAAAGTACGAGGTAAAAAAAATAAAATATTTGAGATGATTTTTTAAATTTTAACAAAAAAAAGTGAAAAAATAAAAGAGAAGAAAGTTTTTGTTTTTGTTTTTGTTTTTTTTGTATAATTCGTTAGTTTTTTTTTTGACTTTTTTAATAACTTTTAAATTAAAATATTTACTTGCCGAACGAGGCATGGTAAATTTTTAAAGTTTTCCAATCTATCATTTATTTTTTAGCACAGAATTATATACACGGCTAATTTTTTAAGGGTAAATTTTACATCAACATCTGTTAAAATTTGATTAAAATATAATAAGTTCCATAAATTTGACATAATTATATTGAGTTCTCTAAAGATTTTAATTTATATAATAGTTAGTCTCATTTTCATCAAAAAATTTATTAATTGTATAAATGAAAAAAAAAATTGTCATCTCTTTTATACTAAAATAAAATGTATATTTTTATTTTATTTATCTTTGTATTTTTATACCATCTATATTAATTTTGGTCTTTTTATCTTACTAAAAGATAAATCAGTTTAATTATATTAAAATTGTAAAATTTATTATATATATTTTTTAAATTTCAAAAAATGCCAAGCACGCACAAATAGAACATATAAATAATACAAAAAATATATTGTGAGGCATTATGAGTATGATATGAATTACACTTAAAATAAATCTTAATTATATAATAATATTTTTTTTTATATTTTATTAATGTGAACCAATCATTACCGTAAATATTATTAGAAAAATTACAAATCAATTATTCATAGAAAAATTTATGATCGTAGTAATTAAAATTTTGTAAAATTTACTATTAATATGATTTTTTTTTAAATAAAAAATGATTGGTAGCTTGAATTTGTATGATTCGAATGACTTAAATATATCAAAATAATATTATTTTATTTTTAAAACGATATTATTTTAAAACATTCAAATTATAAAAATTTGAGTTATCAAGTAAGTTGTTTTCACGTATACACTAACTAATTTTCATTTCCTCAATACTACTTTGGCCCCGTTTGGTTGAGCTGTGATAAAGTGATTATACCTTATAACTTAACAGCTTATAGCTTATAGCTATGAACATAAGTTGATTTTTGGCTTATAAATTAAGCTTCTCCTCCCCCACTCAAAGAATAAGTTGATTTTTGACTTACAAAAGCTATAAGTTGTATTGTTAAGCTGAACCAAACACATCAAAATAGCTTAAATTAAGCTAAAAGTTGAAATAAGCTGGAAATAAGCCCTACCAAACAGGGTCTTTCAAAAAGTTAAGCCGCAGACGTTGAAAATATAGGATTGCAACGAGTGCAGATCCTCTCCTTGCAAAGCCATACTTGCAAGCGTCCTTGCAACGGCTAAGATCAGCCATTGCACATCCAACGGCTGAGATTAAAAAAAAAAAAATTGAAATTTCGATTCTTCCCGCCCGTCGCTATAGTTATACATTCATATGAGAACCACTCTCACTTTCACTTAGCCTTGTAGTCCTCTCACTCACCCATCCCCCTCCACTGAATCCACTCTCACCGGCGACCAGTCCCCCAGACGGCACCGGCGACCCAGACGGCGACCCACTTCCAGGAACGTGGGTTCTGAGATCATAGAGGAACCAGGTTAGTATTCGAAATTCTGAAATAAAGATGTTAGGATTGTGTGATTGAGATTGAGAAAATATCTTTTAAATTTGAAAATTAGGGCTTCGATTTCAGATTCGAACAGAAAATAGTGCTTCGATTTGGGATTCGAACAGAAAATAGGGCTTTGATTCGAATAGGGATTCGAACAGAAAATAGGGCTTTGATTTCAAATCTCTGAAACATTGACATGAATTAGGAAAATTAGTGTTGATTTGGGCTTTGATTTGGCTTTCAGAGTGGGTGTGATTTTGTGGGTTTTGGATGAATTAGTTTGACAAATTGATTTGTTTACTACTTGATTTTGTTAAGAATTGTTGTAGAGTTCCTGTGAAATGATATCCATGACACTAGTTTGAACTTAAGTTTTCAGATTATAGTTGAAAAACTAATTATAGTTGAACTTAATTTTTGTATTTGAAAGTAGTTTGTTCTGTGTTTGAAATGGTAGTTGAAGTAATTATCTGAGTATGGCAATATGATAGTTGAAGCAATTATCTGAGTATGGCACATTTTGGTTTAGCTGAACCATCACTTAAAAACCAATGAGAATGGAAATGATAGGTGAACGAATATATAAAGCAAGTCTTTTGATAATGTGAAGTTGCAAGTCTTTATGATATATATATATATATATTATGTCATCTCCTTTGTATGCTCAACCAAACTTGGGTTAGTTTGAGAGGGGCAGTTATATAATGGCTTTATGGCTGTTTTTGCGTTGGATGGATGGGTATTACTAATGTTTTTATGCATTTTATTTTATGTTGTGTGAAGGCTTACAAAATAAAAATTTTTCTACTTTTTTAAGTAATTGATTTGAAAAATGAAGTAAAAATTGTGCTGCAGATTCTTTGGGAACCTTGCTGTTACATTTGAAAATCCAGATTTCAGAGATTCAAATTGATTAAATAGAAATCAATTAAAGTAATGAAAATTTACTTCATTATATTACATTTTTCTTTGTCAAGTAAAGAACCTTGCTTTGCCAAAAGTCACAGTATGTCTTTCTTTGGATTAGTCTCAAAGTAATTCATAGTAATTCTTAAAGCTGAAATGCGACAAATTCTTCTGTTGGATTGGTCTTATATAGATTGCCAAATTTTAAAAGGGTTACCTAAATTATGGCTTTTTTTGAACTACCATTTCAAAGCTGAAATGTCCCTTTTCCTTTATGGAACTACCATCGTTCAAAAATTTGTCATGTATACAGATTTTGAAATATGGCTTCTTCTTCTAACATTAGCAACATAAGATTACAACCGAAGCTGTGCAATTGTGGAAGAACCGCTGCCATACGTATTGTAAAAACCAATGAGAATGGAAATGAAGGCCGTTTGTTCTTTGTTTGCCCATCAAGATATGCAAGTTTGTAATTCAAGCTATTTTCTTCGTTTAGTAGTCACATTAATATTTGTCTTCTTCGGCTAACTTATTCTCATGCATTGCAGAGTAACACTCCTACTCCCTATTGCAATTACTTCAAGTTCGTGGATGAAGACGATGAAGACGTTACGTCCAGAATCCATTCGAACTGTACAGCTTGTGATGGTATAACAGTAGAAGACTTTAACGATGTAAGGACGAGGCTTGATTACATGGAAACGAACTATGGTCGAAGGCTTCAAAGGATGGAAAGGAATATCGAAGCGATGGTGTACTTCATTGTATTTTTTACCATTTTCTACTTTATGATGTAACTTGGAAGTTTGTAGCATTTTGGATTGTATGTACATGAACTTGTTATCTATTATCTATTATCTATTTCCCTCAACTTGTGGCCTCAACTTTGGCATGAATAATGGAATGACTTTTGGAATGAATTTTGGAATGAAGTATGGCACATTTTCGAATGAATGAATGAATTTTGGAATGAATTTTGGAATGAATTATCTATTGTCTGCTGAATGAAGTATGGCACGTTTTGGAATGAATGAACGAATTATGGAATTTAAGAATGAATGAATGAATGAATGGAATTTTGGAATGAATGAATGAATGGAATTCTGAGTATGGCAGCAGCATATCATGTTCAATGAATTCTAAGTATGGCAGCAGCAAATCCAATATATCTGTTATCTGTTATCAATGAATGATGAATGAATGATGCAATGAAGCTCTAGTAGAACCATGAACCTGTACCAAAACCATGGAATGAGTGCCAAAACTGTTATCTGTTACCAAAACTTATGCCAAACTTATTTATTGAGTGCCAAAACTGTTATGGCAGCATTGCATCATTGCTATTTGTTTTATGCCACAACTTATTTATTGAGTGCCAAAACTGTTATCTGTTACCAACCATGTATGGCATTTGAAAACACAATCAGAAGTCATTTGAAAACTGATATTATCTGTTACCAAGCCTATCTGTTACTATTTGAAAACACAATCACAAACCAAGACAGCATTGTTATCTGTTACCAAGCCTTGTTGAGTGCCAAAATTGATACTATTTTGAATTCTCTCAAGGGGTGTATTGAACTATAGCAGATTCAGACCAGACCAGACCAGAACCAGACTAGACTAGGCCAGAACCAGCAGATTCAGACTAGACCAGACTAGACCAGAACCAGCAGATTCAGACCAGACCAGAACCAGTAGATACAACACATGTTATGGCACATTTTGGTGATCATATGTTATGCAACACATGTTATGGCACATTATGGCACCTGTTATGCAGACCAGACCAGACCAGACCAGAACCAGCAGATGCAACACATGTTATGGCACATTTTGGTTCTACCATTAGCATACCATTCTCAGCAGTTAACAAGCCATTAACACATACATACACGTACAAGCCATTAAAAGATTTTACAAGCCATTAACATACGTACAGGTACACCGAATTTTCCAGCAAGGCATTACTTCAGAAGCCGTTTGAAAACACAATCATTCTCATTACTTAACTTTCTAACAACATCAGAATTTCAACATACATACAGCAGCAGTTTGAGCACACATGTTTAACACAATTTCAACAGACATTGGAGTGGAGTTTGAACAACAATTTCAACATCACTTTCCAGCCAGCAAGGCATTTGAACACACATAAAGGCCATTACTTCACTTCTCAGCAACATCAGAATTTGTGCAGCAATCCAGCATGAGTTTGCTTCACAATTTGAGATGGTATGACTTCACTTTGCATGCCATTTTCATCTTCAGTTTGCTTGTCTTTGTGCTTGTCCACAGCCTGAAATGGACAAAGAAAAAATTTAATTGAAAAAAAAAAAACTATTGTGGTTTTCAACAACTAAAGACATACTTCAAATAGAATTTTCAGCAACTCAAAATCCAGAATTTTAAGCAACTACAAATTCAAAAGACAGCAAGGACGAACCTGACTCCACATTGGACTGTTTGATTCTTGAGAATATCGAAACCCAA